>NC_084796.1:197387912-197695757 GCF_963169125.1 Humulus lupulus | reverse complement strand
GGAGCTGTTGGACAGCCCCGGATCAACCAAGGAAGTCACGACAAAACCCTTGAGCGTTTGGCTAAGGTGGAGCAGCTGATGAGGAAGCTCTTATCAGAAAAAGAAAAAGATGAGTATGATTCAGGGGATGAACTTGAGCTCTTCGCTCCCAGCTAGTAGCAACAACATATCCACCTGGTTTCTGTATGTCGCACTTGTCCAAGTTCAACGGAGACGGGGACCCGTCAGATCATCTGGGTATGTTCAACACCTTGATGATGGCCCACAACATTGGTCCCGAGCTGAGATGTCTAATATTTTCGTCCACTTTGACTGGGCCGGCCAGACAATGGTTCAAACAGAGTAAGAAGCAGTCAATCAGCTCGTGGAAAACCTTTTCTGCTGACTTCAAGAGAGCATTCCGAGCTTCTCAGGCTGCCCGTGTCAAGACCGATACCCTGGCAAACGTAAGGCAGCAACCCGACGAGCCTCTGAAGGCTTACCTGAGCAGATTCGCGAACTTCGCTACTCGGGCCAGAGACGCAGATGACAGCTCCAAGCTCATGGCTTTGAGGACCGGGATCCTCGTCAGAGGAGGACTCTGGGAAGAGATACAGAGGAAGGGAGTCAGCACTGTAAATTAATTCCTAAATAGGGCCCAGGGATGGATAAACCTAGAGGAGGCGTGAGCATCAGCCGCGGGAACCAGCCAGGCCCCTGAACAGCCCGCTGGAGTGGGAACGGACGTCGTGGCAACGACACAAACCGTTACACAGAATAACCAGTGTGGTGGAGGAAAGAGAAAGGGGAGCAGCGAGGGCCACCAGCACGGCCTAAAGAAGAACAAGTCCGTAGAAAAATTTAAGCTGGTCTACACAACTTATACCGAGCTCACCCACTCTAGGGAGAACATCTTCCTAGCAAATTCTGTTTGCCTCCCCTGGAAGAAGCTGGAACTGTTGAAGCACCAGAAGGGTAAGCGAGACCCTTCCAAGTTTTGTCGGTTCCACAACGACATTGGCCATAATACCGATGATTGTAGGCACCTGAAGGATGAGATCGAGACTCTCATCAGAGCCGGACCCTTGGCTCAGTATGCACGGAATAGAGTTCCTGCCAGCCATCCAACTCCAGAAGTCCCAATAAGTCAGCCCGGGTCTCGGGTAGATTAGGAAGTCCCTCCTCTCGTGATAGGAGGAGAGATCTCCACGATATCTGGAGGTCCCCATCTGGCTGGCACGAGCATAGGTGCCCAAAAGAGATATGTTAACGAAGTTAAGGCTCATAATGGAGTGCAGTTCGTCCCTGAGCAGCATCTACCAAAGCAACAACGATTGGAGAGGCAACCAATCATATTTACTGAAGCAGATGCCAGCCACGTCCAGTTCCCTCATAATGACCCTCTGATCGTAGCCATTTAGCTCGCTAATCGGAGGGTTAGGAGAGTACTGGTCAATAATGGAAGCTTGGTAAACCTACTGCTCTGGTCTACGCTGGAAAAGATGGGTTTGTCTGTCACTGAGCTAAAAGCCACCTCCATGATGCTTTATGGATTCTCTAGACAAGGATCGGCAGCAATAGGAACGATCGAGCTGATGATCACCTTGGGAGAGGGATCTCGGACAGTCTCAAAACTCCTCGAGTTTGTGGTCATCGATTGTCCCACCGCGTACAATGCCATTTTGGGTCGACCTACACTAATAGCGTTTGAAGCCATTACCTCCATCTGCCACCTCGCACTAAAATTCCCCTCTTCCTTGGGGATATGCACGGTCCGTGGTGATCAACTTGCTGCTAGGGAATGCTACAGTATTTCTATGAAGGGAAAATTAAAACCCGGGCAGTTAACGATGACCGTCCAGGGCGGAAATGAGGAATCTCAGGAACTTGTGCCTAATCCTGAGATTGAAAAACCTCATAATGTCGAAGGGGAGAATATTATCTTAAGTGATGATATCGACCCCAGAATAGGTGAGGATAAATCCGAGCTCCAAGCTATCGAAGAGCTCGAGGAGGTAAATATCGATCCACAAAATCCCTCACGGATGGTAAAGCTCGGGAAGAATCTATGCGGCGAAAGGAAGGCGGAGCTGATTAAGTTCCTGTAGGAGAACCTGGACGTGTTCGCATGGTCTCATGAAGACATGGTGGGGATCAGTCCGAGCGTCATCATGCACACCCTCCACTTGGATAAAAGTGTGCCTGGGAAATCCCAGAAACAAAGCCGCCTAGGAACAACCCGAGCTGAAGCCCTAGAAGAGGAAGTAGCCCGGCTATTAAAGTGCGGCTTTATCCGTGAGGCTAAGTTCCCAATCTGGGTCGCCAATCCTGTGTTGGTCCCGAAGCCCAATGGGAAATGGCAGACCTGCATCGACTTCTCCAATCTGAACAAAGCCTGCCCCAAAGATTGCTTCCCCCTGCCGAGGATCGACCAATTGATAGACGCCACGGCGGGGCGCGAGCTCATGTCCTTTATGGATGCGTATTCGGTCTATAATCAGATCGCCATGAACCCAGCAGACCAGGAACAAACTAGTTTCATGACCCCGACTAACGTTTATTGTTACATGGTCATGCCCTTCGGGCTGAAGAACGCCGGAGCTACATACCAGAGGTTGGTAAATAGGATGTTTGCCAACCAGATCGGGAAGAACATGGAAGTGTACGTTGACGACATGCTGGTCAAGTCAAAAGCTGCCGATAACCATGTTTCCGACCTGGAGGAATGCTTTAAGATACTGAGAGAATATGGCATGAGGCTTAATCCACAAAAATGCACTTTCGGGGTCGCGTCAGGAAAATTCCTGGGTTTCATTGTCAATACCAGAGGAATTGAGGCAAACCCCGATAAGATCAGGTCGCTGCTCGATATGCCCTCACCTCGGTCGCAAAAGGACGTTCAAAGCCTGACAGGAAGGGTGGCGGCCCTTAATCGGTGTATCTCTAAATATACCGACAGGTGTCTGCCATTCTACAACTTGCTCCGAGGGAACAAGAAGTTCGAGTGGACCGGGGAGTGTGAACGTGCCTTCCTCGACCTGAAAGCACACTTAGGCTAGCCGCCCTTATTGTCCAAACCAACGGCAGGAGAGCCTCTTTTCCTTTACCTAGCTGTCACGGAAGATGCAGCTAGCGCCGTATTAGTCCGAGAAGAAGACCGGTCTCAGAAGCCAGTCTATTACATCAGCAAAAGGCTTCTCGGAGCTGAATCCTGGTACCCGTTGATGGAGAAGATGGCCTTCTGTCTTATCATGGCCTCAGTCCGTATTTTCAGTCCCACTCAATACACGTCATAACCGATCAGCCTTTAAGGCAGGTTTTGTAAAAACCTGAAGCATCGGGATGTCTGTTGAAGTGGGCTATTGAGCTCAGCCAGATCGAGATTTTGTACATACCGCAAACTGCAATAAAAAGCCAGGCCCTGGCTGATTTTTTGGCAGAATGCACGAGATTCCGAGATGATCCTGTAGAAGAGTCAGCCCAGGCGTCCTTAGCCCAGGCCTCATGGAAGGTCTTCGTAGATGGCTCATCTAACGAGAATGGCTCCGGGGCTGGAATCATTTTGATATCCACAGAAGGACATCGATTCCACTCAGCGTTGAGATTCGGATTCAAAGCATCCAACAACGAGGCTGAATACGAAGCTTTACTGGCCGGGCTAAGGATGGCCCAGGAACTGAAGGCCAGCTCTGTCCAATGTTACAGTGATTCCCAGCTCATGGTAAACCAAGTGCTAGGGGAGTACCAAGCATGGGGAACCAAGATGGCTGCTTACCTGGCCAAGGTAAAAAGTGAGCTGTCTGCATTTGAACGTGGCCCAATTGAGCAGATACCATGGGAGCAGAATGCCAATGCGGACGCCCTGGCGAAACTCGCTACCTTTGGAGAGACGGAGACTTTGGGTTTAGTGTCGGTAGAATTCTTGGAGAAACCAAGCATAGAGGAGGTCGGGGAGGAGGTCGAGATGATCGATGCCAGACCGACCTGGATGACCCCCATCCTCGAATATCTCACAACAGGAAAGTTACCTGAAGAGCGAAATGACGCAAGGCGGGTACTTTACCAGGCTCCAAGGTATACAGTGGTAGATGGGATACTATACCGGTGTGGACACTCTCTACCTCTCCTACAGTGTGTTCTGCCGGGCGAAGCGAAGACCATTTTGCAGGAAGTGCATGAGGGTTTTTGCGGAGATCACACTGGGGGGCAAAGCTTGGCCTTGAAGATCTTAAGGCAAGGATATTACTAGCCCACTCTGTCAAAGGACTCGATCTCCTACGTCAAAAAATGTGACAAGTGCCAGCGATTCGCCACAGTTCCCCGAGCTCCCCCGGTCGAGCTGAAGATGATCTCATCCCTGTGGCCATTCACGGTCTAAGGGATTGAAATGGTTGGCGCCCTCCCTACTGGAAAGGGGGGAGTTCGTTATGCGGTGGTGGCTATCGAATACTTCACCAAGTGGTCAGAAGCAGAGCCCCTAGAAACAATCACTTCAAAAAGAGTCCTCGACTTCGTGGTCAAAAGCATTATCTGCCGATTCGGGCTGCCAAAGAAGATCGTATCAGATAATGGAACGCAGTTCGACAGCGACCTCTTCACCGAATTCTATGAGAGGCACAGCATTATAAAAAGCTTCTCCTCCATGGCCTACCCCAAGGAAAATGGGCAGGTTGAGGTCGTCAATAAGATGCTAAAGGCAAGCCTTAAGAAAAGACTGGATGAAGCCAAGGGAGTCTTGCCAGAACAGCTCCCACAGGTACTGTGGGCATACCGAACCTCACATCGAACGCCGACGGGTCATACCCCTTTCTCCCTGGCTTTCGGGAGTGAGGCAGTCCTTCCTGTCGAAGTAAAGGTAGCCTCGCATAGAGTCCAGGCATTTGACCAAGACCGCAATCACGAATTGCTCTGCGCGTACCTCGACCTGATTGACGAAAGACGAGAAGATTCGCAGCTACAGCTCGCGCATTATCAGCAAAAGATCACTCGTTATTTCAACTCTAAGGTCAAGAAACGCACCTTTAGTGTTGGCGACCTGGTCCTCAGAAGAGTCTTCTTAGCCAGTAAGGATCCCAAAGACGGAGTATTGGGACCGAACTGGGAAGGGCCCTACCAAATAACTGAGGTCATTAAATAAGGAACCTACAAATTAGCTCGGCTTAATGGAGAAGCAGTCCCACGAACTTGGAACGCTATCCATTTGAAGAAATATTCAATGATACATTTGTAAGGCTTAATCAGAAAATCCATCTTTTGTTCATTAAGTAATGAGAATTAAATCTTCTTACCTTATTGTGTATATTTGTGAATGTAAAGTCAAGTAACCACGAAAGACCCTTTCCTAATTACTTGGGGGGCATATGTCCTGGATATAAACAGGCTGTCCAAAAAACTTAGAAGTTAATTCAAATTGATTGATCGATGTTTTTCTTAAAAAGCACGAGATATCGATACAGGATTAATGCGAACTAAGTTGTATCCTGGATATAACCAGGCCGTCCTAAAAATACTTAGAAGTTAATTCAAATTGATTGATCGATGTTTTTCTTAAAAGCACGAGATATTGATAAAGAATTAACGCGAACTAAGTTTTCAAATTAATGTCCTGGATTCAACCAGGTCCTAAAACTTAGAAGCTAATTCAAATTGATTGATCGATGTTTTTCTTAAAAAGCACAAGATATAGATAAAGAATTAACACGAACTAAGTTTTCAAATTAATGTCCTGGATTCAACCAGGTCCTAAAACTTAGAAGTTAATTCAAATTGATTGATCGATTTTTTTCTTAAAAAGCACGAGATATCAATAAAGAATTAACGCGAACTAAGTTTTCAAATTAATGTCCTGGATTCAACCAGGTCCTAAAACTTAGAAGTTAATTTAAAAAGCACGAGATAACAATAAAGAATTAATGCGAACTAATTTTTTAAATTAATGTCCTGGATGCAACCAGGACTTAAGTCTTAGAAGTTGGTTCAAGTTGATTAAACACCAATAGAAACTAAGATTACTACCAAATGCATAGAAGATAAAAATATATAAATCAATTGAAATAAAGTTGAGGAAATCAATTTTCTCGAGGTTAAAAAACCTCAAAATATAAAGTTACAAAAAAAGGGTAAATGATAAAAGAAAAGGAGAAAAGTAGTATGCCCCGCCGGGCCACTCTGATGAGGTCACCCCCTCGCCATCCTGCTCGGTGGTAGTGGAAGTCTCCCCTGTCTCAGAGGGCGCCTCTTGTTGAAGGTGAGCTTTGAACTTCCCCAAGAAGGACTCCCACATGTCCGGCTCCAGAAAGGAGAAGTTGCCATTCGGGTTGAAGACCCAGCAGTGGTACAGCATAGCCTCCATGGAGGAGCTGGAAGCTGCCCTCTCCACCGCCAGAGCAGCCTTGGCCTCCTCGGCCTCAACCATTGCGGCGTCTAGTGCAGCCCGGGCAGCCTTGGTCTCCTCGAGCTTGATCTTCATGGTGGCTAGGACGACCTTGTTGGCCTCGGCCTCCTGCAGTTTGGTCCGAGATGCCTCCAGCTCGGTTTGCGCAACGGCCGAAGCGGCCTGCGCAACCCTCTCATTTTCCTGGGTAGTTGCATCCCTTTCCTGTTGTTGAGCAGTCGCAAGGGCGAACTGAGCAGCCTGGTGCTCACCCCTGATCTCCTCGATCCTCGCCCGGGACCTGGATATGCTCCAGTGGAGGGCCAAGGCCTCTTGGAAGACCAAAAGATGATAAGGCAAGTGCCTTAGAGAAAAAAAATATATGATACAAACAAACAGGGAGTACTAGTGGCAAAGCCAACTTACCGTGAGGGTCATCCCCAATGAAGACTCCATCACGTTCTCGGGGCTCCTTGTCTCGATCTCCCGCAGGTCCCTCGAGGTGGCATTGTAGCAATGATCCACCATGTAGGTCGCGGTTTCGCCGACCGTCCCCCTAAAGGCCTCGGGGACTTTTTCCAAGGCTTGGGGGTTGACCGAGATGCGAAATCTGGGGGTCGGAGCAGCCAAGGTCCCAATGGACGCCTCCGGTTCCCGAATAGAGACAGGAGGTCGCGAGGGAGGTGGATCCATCATCCTCTCCATTCTAGGAGGGGGTGGAGGCCCCTTCTCCAGAGCAGCAGGGGCTTAATTTTTCCCCTTTGCAGGAGACTTGGAGGTAGTCCCAATGGCTTTCTTCGCCATCCGAAGCCTCTTCACCATGGGCCCGGAAGACCCGGAGGAAGGGTTTCCTCCAAGGAACATAACTCACAAATCATTGTTCCCAGGCTGCGACATCTCCTTTGTTAAAACAAAGACAACAAAGCATTAATATACATGTAAAAATATTTGTGCAAAAAAAAAAAAAAAGAAAGCAGAGCTTAAGTATGTATCAAAAGGGGTCCTACCCTCCGAGCTAGAGGAGGAATCTATGGTCAAGACCTTCGGCCCCAGAGCTTCAGTAGGGGAGTCTAAGATAATGACTTCATGAGCTAGAGGAGGCTCTGGGTTCGGATCTGCCTCGGGACTGGAATCTTCTACGTACTTCCTAAGACCCGGAGCTACTACACCCTCCAGGAGGGAGGACCACGACCTAAGATTGGTCCCGTACTCCTTGAAAAATGCCGACCTAAAGGCCGAGGTATTATCTAAAACTATAGTACCCCTAGGGCAGCTTATGTCATAACACAGCACGAGCTGGTCGACACATTGGCGTAGGGTGATGTCGCGGTCTGGGTCATTTTGGTGGCGGTGAATGGGTTGGCTGGGGTTAAACCTAGCAAGTCGTAGGTCGGCGATGGCCCTATCTAAATCCCTAAATAAATAAGGGTTACCTTGGCCGGAGGGGCCGGCTGCTGCCCCGGACTGGGCCCTCTCTGCATTGACTTCTTGGGCGACCTCCAGAGCTTGCTTCCACCACACGAGGGGCACCTCGTCCTCCTCGTCCTCATCCTCATCCGCGGCCGCCTCCTCGGGGATGGGCGCCATCTCATGAGCAGCGGGGATGGTCCGCGGTCTCCTCAAGGCTAGAGTCTGGCCCGGAGAGATTAACTTACACGCTACCATGTCTCGTCAGACACGAGCTGGCGATAATCCTTTTCACTTGGGGGGAGCCCCGCCAAGGTTTCATATTGACCCCCAAGGGTCACTGATTTGGCCGTCCTTGCGAAAATAGCTGCATGATAGTTTCTAAGTCAGGAACGAATAAAAAGAGGCTAATCAGCAATCAACTTACGAGCTGAGATAGAAGGAACTTATGAGGACGGTTGAAGTAGTGGTGTTCGCAGTTGCGAAACCCCTTTGACATAAAGAACTGATCCGTAAAGTCATTGGGGTGGCTGGGCAGCTCGATGAACGCAGTCGAATTTGGAAAACAGGTCAGGTAGTAGAACTCGTCGCCTCGCCCCTGCTGCTTCGGGTTGGCTTTGAGGCAGAGGAAGTAGAGGATGTCCACCGGCGTGGGGACCTCCCATTCCTGCTTCAGGAATAGATACTTCAACCCCGATAATAGACGATATGAGTTAGGGGGAGCTGGAAGGGAGCCAGCTTCACGTAATTTAAAAAATCTGCGAAGTACTGGTCCAATGGGAGGAAGGCCCCAGGCTTGAGATGCTCGTCGCTCCAGGTGGCGTACTCCTCGTCGAGCGGCGCGAGCTCCGGTCGCCTTCAAGGGGAGGTCGGGCGTCCAGGGCGCCCCTCTCTATCTCAATGTTATGGGAAAGCATAATTTTATTCACTTTCCCCTGGGTGGTGACCTTCGAGGCGATCCTCTTAGCCTCGAAAAAGGCGTCGGGCCCCACCTCGACCTACTTCTCCACGGTTGGACCAAAGTTGGGGATCAGGGAATCCGTGGCCACCTCCTTTCCTTTGGTTTGCTGGGAGGATGAGCTGCCAGCAATCTTCTTAGGTGCGTTCTTCTTAGGTCCCATCTGGTCGCCTAATGAACAAAGAAGAAAATTTAGAAAAGGCGACCTCGGCATAAGAAAGAATCTAGCGTGAAGGGTTTCCTTTACACAAGCTGTGGTAATCTCAGCCCGTGGTGAGTGAGACCACGCGGTTCTATGAACACGCGCTTGTGCTCCCAACGGGTCCTCGATTACTCGGAATCCGTGTGCCATGAGGGACAGAGTAAAAGTTTGCCTTGGAAGGAAAGTTTCAGTAGGCAACAGTAGGCAAAACCGCTTGTGAAGTGTGTCCCCTAAGCTACCCGATTTTTGCACCCTAAAAACTTCTTGTTCAAAATGGGCATAAAAAATTTTTACCCAGAAATTCACCCCAGAATTCGTATCCTATGAGTCATGCTCCTAAACATTTTTTCCTATGGTCGATACCCCTAGGATAAAAACCTACGCATAAAATACCAGCAAAAAAAGAGCAGAAGACAAGCAACCTGCTGCATGTGGCTAAAGAGAAAGTTTACCTAAGCAGCAGTATAGGAAAACATTTAAAACATGCACAAATGGAGGACTTACAGAAATGTTTGCTGTGAAGAGACTGAAAGGGTCGTCTGGGTTGAAATCTTGTTGGGATCGCTGGTACCGGAGTCACAAAAGAGCCCTCGTGTCTAAACCTCTGGAACGTTGGGAACAATGACCGGAAGAAAGAAAAGGTTTTGAGACTGAGAAGAAAGAAGAAGATAAGAAAATTTTCAAATGAAAGGGTGGCTCATGCGAAAGGTGGCCAGTCTTTTATATATGTAAAAGGCCAAAGGATGAGGGTTGTTCGATCGCCTTGATGTAGGATACAATGATCACTACTCGAAAGACGAAACGACAGCCGAAGACAGGCTAGGCCATTTAATGCGGTTCTCGGAAGACGGACCGTCACCAACCACGATGCTCCACGTATTCGATACCAGCGTAATGGGCAGAATGTGAAGAGTCCACAAAGAAGCCTAAAAGCCCCCACTGTGGCCCCAGGTGACATTATATGCCATGAGCACGGGCTTGGGGGGCAAATGTATGCCCTAAATATCCACAGGCTATTAGCGAGCTGAGAAAGGACATAATTATATCAGCCACGTGGAAGCCATGTACCCGGAGCTGCTGTTACAAGGTCCTACCTCTTTAGCTTGAGGTAACCAAAGGCTTAATGAGATTACTAAGGAGTCGGATCAGAAGTATGGACACCACGAGTTGAGACTACATCAAGCTCGAGATACGAGTATGAGTTGGCACCTCTGACCTTTTATAAAGTCAACCACGAAATGTAAACGTGCATATATTAGACATCACGTGTCTGATCCATCCCTGAATTCTCAGACACGCAACATAAACGTGCGTGTTCAGGCACCCACGGCTGGGTTGGGCCGTGCGGCCCATTATCCCCCTTACCTATTGATTAGACCACACTTTAATGTCAGGTTTTAGGAATTAATCATGAATGTAACAAAAGTGACATGATGGGTAAGAAGGTCACGGGATGACCTCCCTTGCCAACACCTAGGTGCCCTCTCCCTATAAATATGGAGACCCTGGGAGTTGCAATGGGTTGGCTTCTAATTTGTAAAGAAATACCTTGTAAGGAATATCAGAGAGATATCAATAATATTGGCTGGTGGAATAGAAGGATTTTAACCTTTGAACCACCTAAAAAGTATTCGTGTTATCATTTTACTTTTAGGTCATTCATCTATTACGGTTCATTATTTAGCACTAATCCCTCTCCTTATTCTATTAATTACCTGTTGCCAAATAATCGCGTCAACAATATATTTAATTAATACCTCGAAATGGTATTTAACTAAGTATTAATAAACATATCTCGTCCAGTTCTATATACTTTCTAATATATAAAGTACCTCCACTAAAGTGTCCTACTACACTAGTGATCCAAATCTAGATCACATGTATTCATAATACTAGTGGACCGTACTTGCAGTAATTAATCTAAAGATTCCATAACTTTATTTTACTGCGAACTATTCAAGTTCATTTATCTCACTATTCAAGTTCATTTATCTCAAACACAACCCTCTCATACCAATACGTGTTTGAGATCACATATATGAACTTAGGAATTTTTCTGATATTTAAATAATATTATCACAGAATAATATAGTCCATAAAATATATGCATAACAAATTCAATTTATTTATTTATTTCTTAAAACAATGTCTACTACAAATGATTTCAGGGCACGATTCCCAACAAGTAGACACTTTCGTCCTACAGGCATGTGCTTATAAACCAGTTCCTCGACCTCAGCCGCGGGCTGTAAGTTTCGCAAAAGGAAGTTATTGGACGGGGAGCCAGCGTGGAGGCAGGTCTGAGAGCAACCTAAGGAATCATCTTAGCTCAGCACAAAGTCCTCGTTTTGATCCACATCCCGACTTCATAAATGAGGTATCTAGCTCGCAATGATGATATGAGTTATACTCAAAACGAGGGAGGCTCTTTTATTGTTCGAGACAATGGGAATATCCCACCTAACCATGCTCAAACTTGGAGGGAAAACAACCCATCAAACGTGTACAATAGGATGGGAGCTAGTGAAGAACTCCCAACTAACCTAGAGACCAAAGATCCAACCCTCGAGCTACTGGCCTTGATGGAGGAGAAAATGAAGAAGCTCTTATGTAATGCCCTACTACCTTAGAGCTGTTACTAAGTGAGTTTAAAACAGAAATTGTGCGTTTAATTGACTCAAAGTGGTTTCTAAAACCAAAAGTGTGATTAAACCAGAGTTTAAGGCTGTATTCTTTTAAAATGGTCAACTTCATTGAAAACGTTAAATATAAAACATCTGGGATCCCAAAATAAGGTTTACAAAATGTTTACAACACCAAAATAGATTTACACTTGATCATCTATCAAAATAATGGTTAAATACAGCCATATACAAAATGCCCCTGTGACAGTCAGAATCCCGTGATCCGTAAGGGGAAAGATCGGGTAAGCTGTGCAATCCCACACCGCCTGGGGAAGGTCAAGTGGGATGATTCTAAGACTGTGTAGGTATGGGACTACACAGTTGAAGAGGGCTTAAATGGATTGATGGGTACTACCTATATCAGGAAGGTGCATCTTCTTTTCAGTAGCCCATCACTTGAGAACTCCATGGTTAAGCGTGCTTGGCTTAGAGTAATCTAGGGATGGGTGACCTCCTGGGAAGTTTTCCCCGGAAGTGTGCGAGTGAGGACAAAGCACGCTGGAAAGACTTGTCTTGGTTTGTAGGGCCAGTCATCATTCCAGAAAGCAGCCATAGTGACGTGGGACGTCACATAATGGTATCAGAGCCTTGACCCAGCCGGAAGTGTGGCCGACGGGGACGTCGGGCCCGTAAGGGGGGGTGATTGTGACAGTCAGAATCCCGTGATCCGTAAGGGGAAAGATCGGGTAAGCTGTGCAATCCCACACCGCCTGGGGAAGGTCAAGTGGGATGATTCTAAGACTGTGTAGGTATGGGACTACACAGTTGAAGAGGGCTTAAATGGATTGATGGGTACTACCTATATCAGGAAGGTGCATCTTCTTTTCAGTAGCCCATCACTTGAGAACTCCATGGTTAAGCGTGCTTGGCTTAGAGTAATCTAGGGATGGGTGACCTCCTGGGAAGTTTTCCCCGGAAGTGTGCGAGTGAGGACAAAGCACGCTGGAAAGACTTGTCTTGGTTTGTAGGGCCAGTCATCATTCCAGAAAGCAGCCATAGTGACGTGGGACGTCACATAATGGTATCAGAGCCTTGACCCAGCCGGAAGTGTGGCCGACGGGGACGTCGGGCCCGTAAGGGGGGGTGATTGTGACAGTCAGAATCCCGTGATCCGTAAGGGGAAAGATCGGGTAAGCTGTGCAATCCCACACCGCCTGGGGAAGGTCAAGTGGGATGATTCTAAGACTGTGTAGGTATGGGACTACACAGTTGAAGAGGGCTTAAATGGATTGATGGGTACTACCTATATCAGGAAGGTGCATCTTCTTTTCGGTAGCCCATCACTTGAGAACTCCATGGTTAAGCGTGCTTGGCCTAGAGTAATCTAGGGATGGGTGACCTCCTGGGAAGTTTTCCCCGGAAGTGTGCGAGTGAGGACAAAGCACGCTGGAAAGACTTGTCTTGGTTTGTAGGGCCAGTCATCATTCCAGAAAGCAGCCATAGTGACGTGGGACGTCACAGCCCCCAACCAAAGCAGTCGGGCAGGCCGAACATGTACGCGCCGCCCCCACGCTCTCCATACTCATGGCCGGTTGACTGACTCCTTGCTTTTACCTACCACACGGAGCACCCGTGAGCCGAAGCCCAGCAAGAAAACCCAAATAACACATAACATATGCAAAGCAAATAGCTGGCAATAATTCACTGATACATAGGAAAACCACCATAATAAACAAGTACGGCCATGCCGCTCCCAAGGCCTTACCAAAGCCTGGAGTTTAGGTTCTCACCGCGAGGATAACTCATGTATCCCTTGGGTCCCACCCTGAATATAAGAATCCCATGTGCTGTATTACTTTCGGCCCACGGCCGCCCCGGCCTATGCCGTACCCGGCCTCTGCCGCTCGTTTCATCATAATAACACATATAGTACATTCAAAATAAACATTCACACACATCATGGTTCATTTAAGGTTAAGCATTTGCACGTAATACAATCCGGGGCCACGCCCTACAATCACACAGTGGGGCCATGCCCTAAACTCGGGTGTTACTGTTTTCTTACCTTTAGATTAAGTAGCCTTGATCAACCTGACTCCTTGAGAACGATCTTACCCGAGCCCTAGCGCTTACCTAAGCAAAATCCACAAGTCAAAGTCATCACCAATCCTCAAGTCCAAAACCTAGCCTTGGGACTAATCCCGAGCCCCCGGGAAGTCCTAAATCCCCAAAACAAAGTGGCGGAATCGAGCCCCGAACCCTAGGTCAAAATCCCTTCACAAAAGCCCAAAAATCCCCTCTGTGAACAGTGCAGCGCTACAGCGCTCAAAAGGTAGCGCTGTAGCGCTACAAGCAGAACCACCCTCACCAGACAGGGGCTAGCGCTACAGCGCCCCCTGCCTAGCGCTGTAGCGCTAGTTGCAGCACAGCAAAACCAAAAACTGCATCTTGCGATTTTCTTCCCCCATTTCGAACCCAAACTTGTCCAACTCTTTCCCAAGCCAAAAAACAAACATATATACACCACACACTCATCCCAAGCACCCCAAGAACTCAATCCCAAGCTCAAGCAACCCACAACTCAAAATCTAACCCCAATGAACCCCAAAACCAGAAAAATCAATCAAACAACAAGGATAGGGTCTTAGAAATCATACCGTGGGTGGAATTTCGACCTTGAACTGCACCCTAGACCTCCTTGGCTTGCAACTTTACAACCTTGACCTGTTTTCCCCAAAAACCCCATCCATTTAGCTCAAAAACACAGTTCAAAACCAGCAAAACCCTAAAACCGAAAACCTCAAGAACTTACCTCAAATCTCTGATTTGATCTTGCTAATCTCTTGCAAATCCACAAACCTAGCTTACCACTGAGCTTCACCTCAAGAAAAATCAAAGAAAAAGGGTGGGAGAACCACAAACCAAATCTTCAAAGCCAACCCTTCAGCTTTCCCTCTCTTCTTTTCTCTTCTTTCTTTCTTTTCAGCCTAAAATTTTCTCTACTAAATCCACTAAGTATAAAGGCCTCCTTTATTTTATCTCTTGCAAGCCTAATGACCAAAATACCCTCTCTTATCAATTCTAAGCCTTTATGTCCATAAAGGGCATTTTAGTCATAATACCCAAATTCCCACTAATTCCTCAAGTGTTCCTAATAATTCCCGTTCGCTACCCAATGCCTAATAAATCACCAAATACATTCCCAAATTCTCGATTAACTCCCCAAGCTTAACCCAAGCCTGGTACAGGTTCCCGCTTTGACTTCCCGCTAACCCGCTCGTTCTAGGATCGTCTCGAGTCATAGATCACAGGTATCAACATAGTCATGCCCAACATGGCCAAATTACAAATATGCTCAATCAGGTCTACATGCATATTAATTCACATAATCATGCACCACAATTAATCACATAATCATAAAACGTGCACTAAATCATAATCATGCATAAAACCCATTAAAGACCCACACAGAATTCCATTATGCCCTCCAGGCACGCTATCTCAGGCCCTAAGCCTTAATACCGAATTTGGGGTCGTTACATCTTATCTGGAATAGGGATTGATGATTGTGACTCTGATGAGTAACGCGAACCTTTTGCCCCGAACATTGCAGCAGTTGCGTATCCTATTAGCTTCAGGATGCCGAATATGCCAACATTTGATGGAAACACAGATTCATCTGATCACCTCGGGATGTTCAATACGTTGATGATGACCCAAAATGTCAGGTTCGACCTAAGATGTATTTTTTTCCCCACGACTCTGATCGGACCTGCCAGATAGTGGTTCAAAAAGTATAAAAAACATTCGATAAGCTCTTGGAAGAAGTTTTCTTTCAAGTTCAAAAGAGTGTTCTGAGCTTAAAAGGAAACTCCCGTAGAGGCTGACTCATTGGCCAACATAAAACAACAACCTAGTGAATCCTTGAAAGCATATCTGAGCAGATTCGCCAACGTTCCAGCACGGCTAGAGACATTGATGATAGCTCTAAGCTCATGGCAATGAGAACAGGAATCCTGGTGATTGGCAATCTATGGTAGGAGCTCCGGTGAAAAGGGGTTACAAGTGTAGTCAGTTCTTGGCCCAAGCTCAGGAGTGGATAAACTTGGAAGAGGCGTGATCTGCTATCACAACAACCAGCCAGGCCCTATTCAGCCCGCTGGAGCGATGACAGGCGGTGCAACTAAGGCTCAACCTGTTTCCCAAAATAACCAAGCAAGAAACAATAACAGGAAAATGAATGGTGAGGGCGGCCAGAACAACACAAAGAAAAACAATTCTGGGGAAAAATTCAAGCCCATTTATGCCACCTACACTGACCTAACTGATACAAAGGAACATATTTTCCTGGCAAACTCTAATCGCCTTCTAAGGAAGAAACCAGAGCCATTAAGGCATCAAAAGGCGAAGAGAGATCCCTTAGATTTTTGTCGATAGCACAATGACATCGATCATAATACCGATGAATGCCAAAAATTGAAGGATCAGATTGAAACTCTCATTCAGGCTAGACCGCTAGCCCAGTATGCCCGAAATTGAGTTTCTCCAAATCAATCTACCAGGCACAATTCTCGTCCAGCTCCAGAAAATCAAACAGGTCAGCCGAGGACTCAGATGGATTAAATGAATTAGAACCACGTCGACCCTCCCCCAATAGTAGGAGAAGATATAAATTTTGTTGCTGGAGGACCTCCTTTGGCGGGCATGAGCATTGGAGCCCAAAAGAGGTATATACAGGAGTTGAAAACTCATAACGGTATGGAATTTATCCCGGAGCAACATTTATCAAAACAACAACAGTTGGAAAAACAACCAATCATTTTAACGTGAGAGGACGCTAGCCAAGTTCAGTTCCCACATAATGATCCGCTGGTGGTAACCGTGTAGCTTGCTAATCGAAGGGTACGAAGGATGTTGGTAAATAATGGAAGTTCAGTAAATGTGCTTTTTAGGTACACCCTATAAAATATGGGATTATTTGTGAGCGATCTAAAGGCAACCTCAATGACACTATATGGATTTTCAGGTGAAGGGACGACGACCATAGGGACAATCAGACTGGTGGTTACGCTAGGGGATGATGCACGAAATGTTACTAAAATACTTGAGTTTGTTGTAATCGATTATCCAGCTGTGTATAATGCAATTTTGGGATGACCCGCACTAATGGTTTTTGAAGCTATTACCTCGATCTGACACTTGGCAATGAAATTTCCCTCAGCCTCAGGGATATGCACAGTGCGTGGAGACCAACTCGCCGCTCGCCAGATGCGGGCGTCCTCTCTAAACATATAGGTGGCACATGCCACCCTGTCATTACTTTCCACCCTTATCAAACCCAGGATAGAAGTGATCATACTCAGACTATTAAGCCACCTTTACTATTTTCTAAGTCTATTTCTAATCACCCTATATGACTTAATTCTCAGGCTCAAAACTCGTCGCTGTTCCAAAGTTAACCATATTGAGGGAGGGATGGGATCAGTAAATTCGTTCCCACAATTATGGCCCCCAAAACTCTCAATACAGAACCCGGTCCATTGATTTGTATTCACCCTCATTGAACTCAGTGATTATTTATTGAATTTATTTTAACTTTATTATGATTGTAGGAAAAAAAATCAAACTCATACATGCCATTAAAAAATAACTACTTTATTCATTTGGAAAAAGATTTTCACTTATTACAACCATAAATTCAAAATAAATAAAGAAACTATACTAATAATAATCTAGGGTAAAATTCTAAAAACCAGGATCTTCTCCATCTGATCCTTCATCTAACATATCATTATTTAATCCTCATAATCATCATTACTATGAGCCTCGAAACTACCTCGGGGAATATTCATTAAGATATTATGCTTTTGTTCATTAGTGAATTGAAACTCAAACCTATAGGTAAACCTAAGTATGAGAAAATAATATCTCATGGCTACCGGTAAATCATCTTCATCATCCATAGTTTCCCATAATTCTTCCAATTTTGAAACTAAAGTAGAAAAACCTGTAAAAAGTGTAATTACTAGGACATATTGTTCCATAGCTCTCATCATGATTTGTCTAGCGATTTGAAGGTGAACGATCTCCTTGTGAAATATGATCAATCTCTGAGAGATTCTTTCTAGCACTCCTATTGTATCCCTTGGCTCTCTAACCCTTTTCAATGCCTTAATAGCAAGAATATCTTGATAGGTCAAAGCTCCATTCATTTTGACTGAAACTATAATGACTAAAATGGTAGCTATTAACATAAACATAACATTCATAACATAAACACTTACATTGGCACTTAGATCCGGAGCTTTTGCATGTGTACCAAGGAGAACTTCATGCATATGAACTGTGGGCTCTGATACCAACTGTAATGACCCCACTAACTTAATGACCTCGAGCCATTAAAAACTACTAAGACATAACTACTATTTTTGAATACATGCATAAAATAATAGAACTTTATTATAAAAATCCAAAATATAGGATCCCATTGTTATTACATAAAAATCATAAAGAAAACTTAAACCTTCAATTAATTGTTCAACTACTAAATGTGAAAAAATATAAACACATAATTGAAAAAACTTGAAACAAAATGTCATCCTCGATCTTTTCCATCAGTCCATTCAGTCCTCGCCCAATACACATGCCAAATCTGCCATAAATCTATCCCGCCTTCCAAGCTCATTTTCCTGCACCATCTAAAATAAAAAGGAATGAGCCTAATGCCCAATAAGGAAAAACTACTAAAACATATCATAAATCATAAAATGTAAAGCATAGGACTACAATATTAATGGCCATTAACTCATTACCGTAGTATATGATAGAAACCATCTAGGTCCTCTTGCTTCTATTCGAGGTAGGTTTAAACACAATATAGTATATGATAAACCATCTAGGTCCTCTTGCTACTATTCGAGGAAGGTTAAATCATAACTATTGTCTATGATAGTGATAAAAATCGTGGGATTTGCTATCTAAGCAACTATATTTCCCAAGTGACTACAACATAAAACATATACATATATATACATACATACACAAAGCATAAAAACATAATCATAACATATAAAATCTAACCTATTTTCCTTACAAAAAAATACGATATTGGAGACAAGAACGAAATTGGAAAAGTCCTAAAACCAAACAGTAAGAATCATATGTTTCTAAAGAAATGGAGATGAAAAAAAGATCTAAGCCACCAAGATAGAAACTTACCGAAAACCTTAAGTTTCAAGAAACTCAAAAACCTAATCAAAAGCCATTATAACAAGTTAGGATTTTTGAAGAAAAATGAAAGAATAAGTAGAACTATAATGGACTAAACTTGAGGATAAATAATACCTTGGATAGATTAGAACTCCGATCTACACCTCAATACCGAAATATCACTCTATCTTACTTCTCAAGTGTTTAGAAAAGCTTAGATTGGAAAGCTTTTAATCGCAAAACCTTAGTGTTTCTCTCTAGAATGAACTTAGCAACTTGAAGGCTCTGAACAATGCTTGAATGATGGTGAAAAAGGCTCAGTGAAAGGTCCTATTAATAGAGTTCAAGGAGTGAAACTAACCCCTTTTAAAATGAATAATAATTGAACAAAATTGAATTTTCTGTTCAATAGATACTTAGAACTCGGTCAAAAATATTCAAGAGCAAGTCTATGTTGTTGAGGGCTATTTGTAGCTCGGATTCCATGGAATTTCAAATATGCCAAAGGGAGTCGATATATCGCCCCCTATTGGCGATATATCGCCTGCCCCTATATCCCGAGCCTCATTGGTTTCGTTCGTGCAAAGTCAGTGTGTTTTTCGTATCACCCATAGGCGATATATTGACCCCTATAGCTGCTATATATCGGCATACACCGATATTTTAAACACGTTTTTGCACACTTTCAGCTCACTTGAAGTTTGTTAAAACAGCTTTGACTGATTAAAACCTGATCCTAACAACTGCTGGAAGGTTCTAGGCCTTCTAGATCCATCCTTTATTAATTTATTCATCTAAAATTCTTAAATTCTTAATAAATAGGCATGTGACAAGTGTCATGTTCTTAATTATTCTATCTAAACCTTAGGTTGAAATAAATATCATTTCTAGGACTAGCTATATTAATCAAACCTTATGTTAAAATTAATATTTCTACACTATAAGTTAAACTTATAAAATCTATAACTATTTCTACGAGTTTCCAACTAAATCCCGGCTTGAACCATTAATCACGAAACTAAAATACTACAAGCTACTACTACTATCTAGCTAAGTAAAATTCTGAGATGCTACAACGTTGCCCCTAAAGCCTTCCAACTCATGGATGGCCTAGCTTCTCCTTATCCTTATCTACACCACATAGCACCCCTGAGCCAAGGCTCAACAAGAAAACTTAATTAAATACATTCAAATGGATAACTGAACATAAACAACATGCTTAGTAGTAATAACTGTGCTTAAGCAGACACATCATCAAAGTATGCAACCATAGAGTTACACAAGTGCATATCACATTTCTATTTATCCAGTGGCATCCAAGCTAGACAAGTGCATACCACACTCCCAGGGTGGCCTAGCCATAGGGGCATGCGTTCTGTACGCATGATGCCAATCACAACTCATAAGCTGAGCTTTCCAATCAGGACAAATTAAACATAAAATTACTTTATCACATAATCAGATACAACACATTCAAGTATGCTTAATCATGTATTCACAAGCATAATTATAATCATGCTCGTTAACAGGGGCCCAAGCCCTAATCACAACCAGGGTGCATTTTTCTTACCGCAGATTCTTTGTGAACGGTGAAATGACCCTGAGTGCGATCCTATCTTGAGCCTTGCAGAAACCCTAGTCATAATGAAATTATATATTCATCAGTAACCAACCCTAGATTCCAAGTTCCAATCAAAATCCTAACTCTTAGAACCCTTGTTCCCAGGTAATGGGGTACTAAAAATGTTCCTGAGCTCTAAAGTGGGCCCCCAAAATGGATTCCTGAGCCTCCGAACCTCATTCCCAAAATTTAGAAAATAACTTTTTAGGGCACTTGGCGCAGTCGCGCCCATAGAAAAATTGGGCTTTCAAGGGCACTAGTGCAGTTTTGTCAACCCCTAGCGCGGTCACGCCCCTTATCTGGAAACCCAAAACCCAATTCAAATTCCACCTTTTCTGGGATACTAACGTGGTTGCGGTACAACCTAGTGCGGTCAGGCTAGGTCGCTAGAAACCCAAAAACTACTAAGAACATAATGTTCTTCGCCAAATTTCCAAACCCACGATTTCCTTCAAAACTATAGCCCAATTTCAACAAAAATAGATGTTTCCAGTAGAATTTCGACCACAAAACACACCCCATAACTCATATAAACTTTACCCAACACACATTCTACCCAAAAACACATCATATAACCTAAAATAAAAAAAAAAATTAAACTCAAGAACATTCAAAGTAACTCAAAAGCTTATGAACAGAGGGATTACTCATTGAATTCTGAATTTTCCAAGTTGCTTTGAGATCCTCAACTGCTCCCAATCCTCCCAAAAGCTTCAATTCTCCTTCAATCCCTTCAAGAAATCCAAACTTGGTCTAGCTTTTGAGTACCCTTGAGTGTTCTTCCAAAATGTTCAAAAATGAAAAAAAAGAAAAAGAAAAAGGAGGCTATAGAACGTGAATAACATCAACACTTGACCCTTAGCCAAATCCCACTAGCCACATGGTCAAAAGACCAATGCACCCTTGCCCCATTATTTCTTTTCAAGACATCTCCAAGGGCAAAATTGTCATTTTAACCTAATCTCCTATTAACCTCAAATTACCCCACATATTCCCAAATAATTCCATCAAACCAAATATTCACCAAATTAATTTCCATTACTTGCTAAATCCCATTAATTTACCAAATTACAAAAATACCCCTAAGCTCGCCCTGAGCCAGGTATAAATCCTTACTATGCTGCTAAATCGCTCACTAAAATCGCCTCATTCCGAGTATCGCAAATATATCCACATAATAATGTGGTCGCAATCATATAACATACAAAATTTACACATATACCATCAACAGGTCAAAATTACAAAAATGCCATTTCTAACAAAAATGGACCCACAACCACATTTAATACACTTAAACATGCATGAATAGTCATATCGTAATATAATTCACATAATTGCACATATAATCACACATAAATCATATTAACACATAAAAACCCAATTATGTCCTCCGGTCTCACTAATCAGGGCACTAGGCCTTGTTAGCAAATTGGGACGTTACAACTACCCCTTACTTATAGAAATTTCGTCATCGAAATTTACCTGAAAAACTCGGGATACTGATCCCACATATCTGACTCTAACTCCCAGGTCGCTTCCTCAACTTTGTTGTTCCTCCACAATACCTTAGCCAAAGGTATAGACTTATTCCTCGGGACCTTGTCCTTCCTGTCAAATATCTGGACTGGTTGTTCCTTATAAGACAAGTTTGTTTGCAGCTCCAGATCTTCAAAACTCAACACGAGCCCCATTAGACACATATTTCCGAAGCATCGCTATATGAAACACATTGTGAACTCCTCACAATGTAACGGGCAAGGCCAATTGGTAGGCCACCTGACCAATCCTTTCGAAGATCTCAAAAGGTACTACGAATCTGGGGCTCAACTTGCCCTTTTCCCCAAACCTTTTCACCCCTTTCAGTGGTGAAACTCTAAGAAAGACATAGACTCCCACTTGGAACTCCATGTTCCTATGCTTCAGAACTGAATAACTTTTCTCTATACTCTGTGATGCGAGCATCCAAGCTCTATTCTTCTCAATGGTCTCATTGGTCCTCTGAACTACTTGAAGAGCCAAGTATTTCCTTTCACCCATATCATCCAAGTGAATGGGTGATCTACACTTCCTACCATACAACATCTCACATGGAGCTACTCCAATGGTCGCCTGATAGCTATTGTTGTAGGAAAACTCTATCAAAGGAAAATATTTACTCTAGGACCCTTCAAAGTCCAAAACACGTGCTCGAAGCATGTCTTCCAGTGTCTAAATTGTCCTCTCAGGCTGACCATCTATCTGAGGATGGTAAGCTATACTAAATTTCAATTGTGTACCCAAGCTTTCTACAAACTTCCCCAAAACATAGAAGTGAAGATGGGGTCCCGATCTGACACTATAGACCTAGGAGCCCCATGAAGGCATACGATCTCTTTCACATAAAGATCAACATACTGATCCACTGTAAAGTGCATCCTTACTAGCAAGATATGGGCTGATTTGGTTTACTGATCCACAATTTCCCACACTGTATCATGCTGACCCACTGTCCTAGGAAGTCCAACCACAAAGTCCATAGTGATGTCCTCCCATTTTCATTCAGGGATACCCAAGGGATGTAATATCCCTGCTGGTCTTTGGTGTTCAACTTTGACTTGCTGATATGTTAGGCACTCACTCACATATTCAGTTACATCTATCTTCATCCCAGGCCAACAATATAAAGTTTTCAGATCCTGGTACATCTTCGTGGTGTCTGGATGCAGAGAATAAGGTGTAGTATGAGATTCATCCAGAATATCTCGTCTGATAGCAGGATCCACCGGAACAAAAATTTACTATATGTATCTCAGTAAACCCATCTCCAAAATAGTGTAGTCCCTAGCCACTCCAGCTAGACATCCTACCTATGACTCATCAACTGAGGATCATTCATCTTCCCCTCCCTAATCCTCTCCAACAGAGTAGACTAAAAGGTGATGTTGGCTAATTGGCTCACCACTAACTCTATCCCTGCTCTAGTCATCTCATCTGCCATTTACTTGGATATCTGCTTCAAGCTCAATAACTATCCCAAACCTCTCTGATTCAAGGCATCTGCCATCACGTTGGCTTTCCCTGGGTGGTAAAGAATCTCACATTCATAATCTTTCACCAACTCTAGCCAACACCTCTGCCTCATGTTCAGATCTATCTGGGTAAAGAAATACTTTAAGCTCTTGTGGTCAGTGTATATATCACACGCTTCCAAATAAAGGTATGCCGCCATACCTTCAAGGCAAAGACCACTGCTGCCAACTTCAGATTGTGTGTAGGTTATTGCTGCTCATAATCTTTTATCTATCGTGATGCATAGGCAGTCACCCTTCCAGACTGCATAAGGACACAACCTAACCCCTGCTTTGATGCATCAGAGTAGACCACAAACTTCTCTTGATCTAAAGGAAGAATCAAAACTGAAGCAGTGATCAATCGCCGCTTCAACTCTTGGAAGCTGTTATCACACTTGTCTAACCACACAAACTTCAGGTTCTTGCATGTCAACTCCATCAATGGTGTCGCAATCCTTGAGAACCCTTCCACAAAACACTGATAATAACCTGCCAATTTGAGGAAACTTCTGAACTCTGAAGCACTTCTTGGCCTTGGCCAATCTCTAACCCCCTCAATCCTGGCTTGATCTACCTCAATTCTGTCCTTGATGACAATGTGACCGAGAAAGGTCACCTAAGCTAACCAAAACTCACATTTCTTAAACTTAGCATATAATATGTTCTATCTCAACCTTTGTAGTACCAACTGGAGATGATGCTCATGTTCTTCCTCTGACTAAGAATAAATTAGGATATCATCAATGAAGACAATCACAAACTAATCCAAATAATCCTTGAACACTCTATTCATCAGATCCATAAACGCCGCAAGTGCATTATTCAAACCAAATGACATGATTAGAAACTCGTAATGCCCATACCTCGCGCATAAGGTTGATTTCAGAATATCCTCCTCTTTGATCCTCTGCTAGGGATAACCAATTCGAAGATCAATCTTTGAGAACATTGTCTTACCCTGCAATTGGTCAAAGAGGTCGTCAATCCTCAGTAGTGGGTACTTGTTCTTGATTGTCAATTTGTTCAGTACCTTGTAATCTATACACATTCTCAGGGTCCCATCCTTCTTCTTCATAAACAAAACAAGTGCACCCCACGGTGAACAACTAGGTTTGATAAATCACAGGTCCAACAGTTCCTGTAACTGTACCTTCAACTCCTTCAGTTTTTCCAAAGCCATCCTATATGGTGCCCTAGACACTGGTTCTGTACCTGGTGGCAACTCAATAACGAACTCGATCTCTCAGTGTGGTGGAAATCCTGGTAAGTCCTTATGGAAGACATCTAACAACTCACAAACTAGTTTGGTATCCTCTGGTCCCACTAGCATGACCTTGGTGGTGTTCACCACACTTGCTAGTAATCCTATGCAACCTCCTTGCAATATGTCTCTAGCCCTCAATGTCGATATCATAGGAATACGGGGTCCATGAAAATTTCCAACAAAAACAAAGGGGTCCTCACCCTCAGGCTCAAAAGTCACCATCTTTTTCTTGCAATCTAGAGTCACCCCGTACTTGGCTAACCAATCCATTCCCAGAATCATGTAGAAATCATCCATAAAAAACTTAATCAAATCTGTTGATAGTTCTTTGCTGTCAACCACCACTAGCAATGATCTAACCAATCTCCTAGAGACTACCAGCACCCTAGTAGGCTATAAGGTCCCAAACCCCACAGTATACTAGTCACAAGGTCTACACAATCTATCAATTACTCGACTAGAAATAAATGAGTGTGTAGCACAAGAATCAATCAATACAGTGTAAGAAATGCCAGCACTAGAAAGTTGACCAGTCACTACTGAGGGACTAGCCTCAGCCTTTTCATGTGTCAGTGCGAACACTCGAGTATGAGTCAAGTTGTTTGCCTTTTTGACTCCTTTTTCTTCACCCTTGGGCAGTCTTTCTTGAGATGCCCCACTATCCCACATAAAAAGAGGGCAATCTTTCACTCGACACTATCCCATATGGCGTCTCTTACATCTGGCACACTCTGGACAAGCCCTCTAGTTCTCGTTGCCGCCCCGGCGACCAATCTATAAACCCGTGGCCTCTTGTCAGGGCCTGAAGCTAAAAAGGTGTTAGGGGTCTTTCTTTTCTGGTCACTAGGGCCTCCGCCCCTACCAGAACTTTTAAATGGAGGCCCCATCCTCCTAGTATCCCTTCTGGTCGCGTTCTCGCTACAGATCTTGTTTTTAGCACCCTCTGCAATAAGACCCCTTTCTACCACCTGAGCGTATGTCGTCACTCCAGGAACTGCAGTAATTCTCAC
Organism: Humulus lupulus; assembly: GCF_963169125.1. Lineage (NCBI taxonomy): Eukaryota > Viridiplantae > Streptophyta > Magnoliopsida > Rosales > Cannabaceae > Humulus > Humulus lupulus. Next base: position 197,670,060 of record NC_084796.1, on the reverse strand, counting down.
ATCTCGGGCTATCATAGAGTTCAGCCCTCAGAGGAACCTCTCCTTCCTGGTCGCATCAATAGGCACCAAGTCTAAAACAAACTTCGCTAGTCTGTCAAACTTTAGGGCGCATGCTATTATTGGCATATTTCCCTAAACCAAACTGTTGAATTCATTTCCTTCGCAACTCTCATTGCATAATTATAATATTTTTCATTAAACAAATCTCTGAACTATTCCCAAGTCATTGTGGTCATTTCCCTAATCTGGAACACCTCCTCCCACCGAATTCGAGCATTCTCCTGAGACATGTATGTGGCATAGGCCACTCTCTCGTTACCCACCACCCTCATAAAATCTAGGATGGATGTAATCAGACTCATTCACTGATTAGCCTTGAGTGCGCTTCCCTAAAAAATCGGAGGGTGTTGTTTCCTGAACCGTTCATACAGTAGTTCCCAACGGTTCTCAATATCTGGACGCTATTGTACGGCCAATACTGTAGCAGTAGGTGGTGCTACTGGCGCATCGTTCCTTCCCGAAACCTGCTGCTATTTCAACTGGTGAATTTCTTTTTTCTGTCTCTGCAGTCTAGCTTGCATTTCAACAATCATCTATTGCTAGTTCTCAAGGGCTAGCGGAAGGTTCTGACCTTGGTCATTATTTCCAACCTGAATTTTTGCGCCGCCTGGCTCATTTGATTGGCCTGGAAGCATACTTCCACGTCTATCTGCTCTCAATGAATCGATTCATCATGCTATAATAATAGTATCTCATGCCACCCCACAGTCAAAAATCAACCAAATAAGCATCCGCATGCATTGACAATGATGATAAGTATTTTAGTAACTTTCACACACAACAGACATACTAATAAGCAAGGCGATTCATATTCATGCTCAATTAGGGTGCTAGTAAGTATGTTCTTAACATTCACAAGCATCAGCAGTGCTAATAACCATGTTCTTGGCATTCATATGCATATAACAGTGATATTAAGCATTTCAAGCATTTAGAAGCAACAATGATGCTAATAATTATTTCTCTAGAATTTACAAGCAACATTAGTGCCAATAAGCACACCTTTAACATGCATACATTACTTAAGGGCCAGGCCCTATTAGAATAGCTCGTGCTTCCAAATTAGACAGGCAGATAAGGCATAAATATCACATTCAAGCAATTGAACACATAATCATATTAATAGTTACCAAATCCTTAGTCGATCTTGTCTTTAGCAGTGAGTGTACATGCCCAACCCGTCTTCAAGAACCCTTAAACCTTGGCAGCTCTTATACCAAGTTGTAACGCCCTACTAATCCAGTATCATTACACCGTGTATTTAAAATAGTGCTGGACTCACTAAGTGAGTCATTTGGAATTAAACGTGTGATTAAAGTAACTAATGGTTTAGGTATTAAAATTTTGATAAAAGGAGTAAACATTTTCATTAAAAAGTTTTAGTCTGTACATGGGATCCAAAAATAGAAGTTTAAAAGTTATTTACAACAAAAGATTACAAAATAAGCTGATATAAGCGGAAAAATAGGGTCCAACCCTAGTTCCTTTGTGATATCCCGGCCGTGGCGGTCGAGCAGACTGCATATGTACACGTCGCCCCTAAAGACTTCTCGTTACCCTTACTTGCACCACATAGCACCCATGAGCCAAGGCTCAACAAGAAAACTTAATTAAACACATTCAAATAGACAACAGAACATAAACAACAAGCTTAGCAGTAATAACTATACTCATGCAGACACATCATGCAAGTATGCAACCATAGAGTCACATAAGTGCATATCGCATTTCTATTTATCCAGTGGCATTCGAGTCGGACAAGTGCATATCGCACTCCCACTGTGCCCTAGCCATAATAGCCTGCATTCTGCACGCATGATGTTGATCACGGCTCCTTAGCCGAGCTTTCCAATCAAGAGCAATCAAATATATAATTCATTTATCACATAATCAGATACAACACATTCATGTATGCTTAATCAGGTATTCACATGCATAATTATAACCATGCTCATTAATAGGGGCCCGAGCCCTAATCACAACTAGGGTGCAGTTTTCTTACCTTGGATCCTATGTAAACGGTGAAACGACCTCGAGCAGGATCCCTGACCTAAGCCTTGCAGAAACTGTATCAACAACGTAATTATATATTCATTAGGAAATAACCCAAGATTCCAAGTTCCAATCAAAACTCTAACTCTTAGATCCTCTGTTCCCAGGTAATAGGTTAATAAAAATGTTCCTCGAGCTTCGAAGCGGGTCTTTAAAATGAATTCCCGAGCCTCTGAACCTCATTCCCAAAATTCAGAAAAAAAATTCTTTTTGGGGCACCTAGTGCGGTCGCGCCCACAAAAAAATTGGGCTCCCAAGGGCACTGGCACAGTTGCACCCCCTTATCTGGAAACCCAAAACCAAAATCAAATTCCACCTTTTCTGGGACACTAGCCCAGTTGCGCTACAACCTAGCGTGATCGTGCTAGGTCACCAAAACCCCCAAAACTGCCCAGAACATAATGTTCTTCCCTAAATTTCCAAACCCACGATTTCTTACAAAACCTGACCCCAATTTTGACCAAAAAAAGTGTTTCCAGTAGAATTTTGACCCCAAAACATACTCCATAACTTAGATAAACTATACCCAACACTCATTCTACCCCAAAAGGCATCATATATCCCAAAATTAAAATTTTAAAACTCAAGAACATTTAAAGTAACTCAAAAGCTTAAGAACAGAGGAATTACTCACTAAATTCTGAATTTTCCAAGGTGCTTTGAGATCCTCAACAACTCCTAATCCCCCAAAAAACTTCAATTCTCCTTCAATCCCCTCAAGAAATGCAAACTTGGCCTTGCTTTTTAGTACCCTTGAGTGTTCTTCCAAAATGTTCAAAAATGAAAGCTAAGGAGGCTCTAGAATGTGAATAGCATTAGCACTTGACCCTTAGCCAAATCCCACTAGTCACATGGTCAAATGACCAATATACCCTTGCCCCATGATTTCTTTTTAAGACATCTCCAAGGGAAAAATTCATTTTAACCTAATCTCCTATTAACCTCAAATTACCCCACATATTTCCAAATAATTCAATCAAACCAAAATATTCACCAAATTAATTTCCATTGCTCGCTAAATCTCGATAATTTACCAAATTACCAAAGTTTTCCTAAGCTCACCCCGAGCCGGTTATAAATCTCCGCTGTGAGTTTTCCACTAAATTGCTCACTAGAATCGCCTTGTGCCTAGCATCGCAAATATTTTCACATAATAATGTGGTCGCAATCATATAACATACAAAATTTACCCATATACCCTCAACGGGTAAAAATCACAAAATTGCCTTTTCTAATATAAATGGGTCCACAAGCACATTTAATACACTTAAGCATGCATGAACAGTCATATCGTAATATAACTCATATAATTCACATAATTGCACATATAATCGCCCATAAATCAACTGACGCATAAAAAATCCAATTATGCCCTCCCACTAATTAGGGCACTAAGCCTTATTAGAAAATTAGGACGTTACTACATGCTTGATAGTAGTACGCCAAAAGATTAGACCTAGATGCTAAAACTAGCAACTTATCCCCATTCTCTAATGACTCAGGCTGGTGCGAGACATATATCTAAATATAGCAAAATATATTATAATAAGAAACTTATATTTCAATCTAACAACAAAGAATGTCCTAGTTATAGATTACCTTCTTGTGAAACTAGGAAATAAACTCTTTTTTGTGCAAAAGGTTATGATCAACCCTATGAATCCCTCTGTTTGATCTCACAAAAGTGTTCGATGTTGATTAACATAGTGTTACGATTGTAGTTCAAAGAGGTTACATTAAAACACATATGAAAAAGATAATTAAACTAACCTACTCCATATAGACTTCAATTTCAGAAGAGTTCTTCAGTATGAACCACTCAGCTATATTCTGAGTCTTTTCGTCGAGAGGAACTTGAAATTCCTTACTCAATGGATGACATTGATATTGAAACACTAAAAGGTGGTGTGGGACATAAACTATATCCGCATTTCAATGTTGAAGATTAAATTTGGTTTCCACACCTTTGAAATGCATGGAACAAAATGTTAAAGCCTCATTTGCCGAATATCCTTCGGCTATGGACCCTTCAGGATGAGCTTTATGCGTGATGTAATTTTTTAATTTTTTCATGTTTCTTTCAAAGGGATACATTCATCTCATAAATAACGACCCACCCAATAAATCTTCTTTTGGCAAATGGAAGACCAAATGTATCGTTATGTCAAAAAAAGCTGCAGGAAAAATCAACTCCATTTTGCATAAGATGTGAATGACCTCCCTTTGAGCTTTCTCCATATCGTTTACATTCAACGTCTGTGAACATAATTGACTGAAGAAATTGCACAGTTCCATTATGGTGCATGACATAGATTCTAGTAGAAACTTGCAGATACCCACTGGAAGTAATTGCTGCATTATCACTTGACAGTCATGTGACTTTAGCCCAATGATATTTGAGTCATTATCAGTTATGTAAGGAGCATGTGGTTTCATTAACTTCTTATTATGATCTTCATATATCCACAATGCGTCCCTAACTCCCATATTCTTTAGATCTTGTCTTGCATTAGTAGTGTCTTTGGACTTATCGTTATCCAAGATAGTACCAAGGACACTGTCACATACATTCTTCTCAACATACATAACATCTATGTTGTGTTTTAACTCGTTCGTACTCCAATACTCAAGTTCATAAAATATGCTTGTTTCCTCCAGTTACTATCCTCCGCACCTATTTTTTGTTTCTAACCTCCAAACCTCTCATGTTTCCTTGGGACTTGAGGTGGTAGAGCATTAACTTGATCTAAGATATCCTGAAAAGTAAACTTTCTTAGAGGACGTCTTCTCTCAACTTTTTCGTCGAATTGATTATCCTTTCTCCACCGATGATTAATGGCCATGAATCATCTATGACCAACATGAGATGTCTTACCAATGACTCGAATAGAGGAAGTGTCTTCGTTGCATGTAGGACAAGCCTTGTAACCCTGACCACTCCATCCAGACAAACTACTTCGAGTAGGAAAATCGTTCACCATCCACAAAAGGGCGCACACATCTTGAACATTTTTTTGTTTCTACCATCCCTAATTCCACCCCGTTAATCTATAACTCTTTCAACTCATCCACCAATGGCCAAAAAAATACATCCATGTCCTTACCTGGTGATTTTGGCCCATGAATAAGAAGAATCAGCATTAAATAATGGTATTTCATACAAATCCAGGGTGGCAGATTATAGTTCGTCAACACAACAGGCCACATGATTTATGATAAACTCATGTTGCCAAATGGATTAAACCAATCGGCAGCCAAGCCCAGATGAACATTTCTAGGATCTCTTGCAAAATCAGGATGTCTGATGTCAAAATCCTTCCATGCTAACCCATTAACTGGATGACGCATCACCCCATCTTCTTTTGATCTCCCATTATGATTCCATAGCATCTCTTCCGTTGTATTCCTTGAACTGTACAATATTATTAATCGGGGAATCAATGGAAAATATCCCATCACATTATGCAGAACATTTTTCCCTTTCTTCTTCTCATTTATCCACCTGCTACTCCCGCACACTGGACATGAATCTTTAGATGCATGCTAATTATAAAATAAGCAGCAATCATATATACACACATGTATTTATTGGTATCCCAAGCCTAATTTACTCAGTTTTTTTGAGCATCGTAGTGGGATGCAGGAATTTTGTACTCCTTCAGACATGCAAACTTTAACAACTTCAACAATTCATCAAATGTGTTGTTTGATATCTTCCCCCTCACTTTCAAGTGCATCTACTTTGTTAAAAAGTTAAGCGATGATATCCAATCAAAACTCGGATACAAGTCAACTTCAATCTCATCGAATAACTCGTCATATTACTAAGCGATTCCATTGTTAGCTTCTTCAACATTGTTCGGTAAAAGGAAATTGTCAACGATGTCTCACATCTCATCTACTGGCTCATTCTCATCGATCCCGTCATCAACAACATCTTACTCTACTTCCCCATGGTAAATCCGATGTTCATAACTCTGTTGGAAAACCTGATCGAATATATGTGCCTGTACAATATCCAAAGTTTGCAGTCCAAGATTCATGCATCCGACGCATGAACATATTATTTTCACCCGCCACAATCTTTGTATTGTGATGCCATATTCATAAAATTTTGGAGACTATTCCAATAAGCATCACTTTCACGATTTCTCAATTTCGTCCAACAAATATCAATCGCCATCTACGGTAAATATTAGAACATACAATTGGTTCACTTGGTTGGTGATCATGTTTACCAATTTTATTTTCTTTTATAAAAAAATTCAAAATGAAATAAAATAATATTATCAACAAAAATTATATCTAATACTCCTATCCTAACTTAGTGGATCCCTTGGAGATAGTAAGTAGACATCTAATACTCCTAACTTTTTCAAGATATTTGAAGAAATATCTTAAAAAAAATGATGAATACATTGATTTGAATTACTATCCCCAAGGCATCCACTAGGTCTATGTCTATGGCTTTTTGTTATAAAAAATAATAACAATTTTTTTTTATTAGAAATAATAACAATTATCACTATGTGATAATAACCATCATATCCTAAAAAGACCCTATCCTAAACTTGACTCTATAAAGATCTTATCCCGACCATGTATAGACTATATCCCGACCCTCAACCCTATCTCGATCCTATACAGGCCCTATCCAGAACCCCAACCCTATAAAGACTTTATTCTAACCCCCGATCCTATCCCGACCCAATAAATACCATATCCTGACCCTATAAAGACCCTATCCGGACCCCCAACCCTATCTCGACCCTATAAAGACCCTGTCCTAAACCCCAACCCTATAAAGACCCTATCCTAACTCCCGACCCTATCCCGACCCTATAAAGACCCTATTCGGACCCCCGACCCTTGACCATATCCCGACCCTATAAAGACCCTATCTTGACCTTATACAGACCCTATCCCAACCTTGACCCTGTAAAGGCCCTATTCCGACCCCCGACCCTATAAAGACACATTATCCCGACCCTATACAAACCCTATGTCGACCCTTGACCCTATAAAGACCCTATCCTGACCCTGTAAAGACCCTATCCCTATCCCGACCCCTGACTCCATAAAGTCCCTATCCCAACCCTTGACCCAATAAATACCCTATCTCGACCCCCAACTATAATGTCCTTCTATTCTAGGACCATTACACTGTGTAATTTAAATAGTGCCAAACTTGCTAATCAAGTCCCTTGGTTATGAACGTGTAACTAAGGTTAATGTCAAGGGTTAGGGTTAAATTTTTTGGTGAAATGGAAACGTTGAATTTTCATTTAAAAGTTTAGTTCATACGTGGGATCCCAAAATAATATAAACAAATATTTAAAAGGTTATATACAAGTCAAAAGTTACACCCAGCAGGCCTAAGCGGCAAAATAAGGGATACAACCCTAATTCCTCTGAGATATCCTCGACCGCGGTGGTCGAGTAGCTGCATATGTACACACTACCACCGAAGCTCTCCAACTCATGGCTGGTCCAGCTTCCCTTTACCCTTACCTGGACCACATTGCACCCGTGAGCCAAGGCTCAGCAAGAAAACTTAACATGTGCATGAACAAGAAATACATCTTTCAGATGCATATCTAGCATGCCCAACAGTAATAACCTACTCATGCATGCACACAATTACAAGTAAATGATCAGAGGATCATTTTGGGGCACATTTCCCTGAGCAGATGATCATAGAGTCATTCCGGGGCTCTATGCCCTAACTATGTGACTAGGGTCCCTTTGCCTTTGCTCTGAGTAACTAGCCATAGAGCTAGCCAAACGCTTTGTTTTCCAAACGACCATAGGGTCGGGCAACGTAATAGTACATCCCTGATTAGGTCTAAGCCTCTAGACCAGCGCACAACACGCTATTGTCGCCATTGACTGATGAGTCAATGCCTTAAACATATATTCAGATAACCAGAGAAATAGATATAGATACACATAAGCACACTTGAGATATTAATCATATATCTCAGCCAATTAAATGCAAACACAGCAATAACCATGTTCCTTAACGGGGCTTAGCCCTAATTACACAGACAATGCAAACAATCATTAAACAATTACAAGGCACATATCATTCAAGCATGCTTAATCAACGAGCACAAACATAACCTTAATCACATTTATTCTCAGAGGCCCGAGCCCTATTCATAATTACATTTAATAATCGAGCCAAGCTCTAATTGCATATATTACGTATTGGGTGCAATTTTCTTACCTCAAGTCTGATGGCAATGTATATTAGGAACGACCCTCGAGCACAATCCTGGTTTAGAGCCCCTAGCGATAACCTAGTAACAACCATAATAGATAATCTCGTCATAAACGAGTGAATAAAGGCTTTCAAACCGAGTCCTAGCCTCCAGGACGTCAAATTCTACTAAACCGGGTAGTGGAATTGATCTCGAGCCCTTAGGTTTGAGTTCCCGCAGTCAAAACCTTCCTAGGGCTCAAAAGCCCTTCAAGCGTCGCAACCCAAGGCAAACGAGCTGTGACCTGCCCCAAGTCAAAGAGCCTAAGGGCTGTCCTCTAGACCACACGCATCGTGGTGTGCCCCTACTAGCGCCGCGGCTCAAATGGAGGTTCGATACCTCCTTCTCCCTGAGTTCATGATAGTCGCAACGCCCCAAGAACAGGGTCGCGACTCGACATGAAAATCCAACTTTATTGGGTCGCGACCCCCAACCTTGTCTCGACCCAATAAATACCCTATCTCAACCCCCGACCCTATAAAGACCCTATCCCAACCCCCGACGCTATAAAGACCCTATTCGAACCCTACAAATCTACAAAAAAATTGGGCAACATCTCCCATATACTAATGACATAGCCATTTGTTAATAGTTAATGAAAACAATTCAAACAACACATAATAAGTTTCTTCCTTATATCTCTGTAGCACACAAAAATTTCACAGAACTTACTTCACTAATACATACAAGTTCGTAATCTTCCGTTATTACCGCAACACACTATATGTATCTCAGATCCTACTTCACTATGGATGAATTTTTAAGATATTCAAACTCCTCTGACAATAGTAAATAATAATAATAATAATAATAAGAGACATATACCAATTACTAAAAGGATCCACGAAAAAATGCTTCAAATGAAAAGGCTCCAAAAATTACTCAAATTTATTTTCTCCGAAAAAGAAAACAAAGTTAATTAGTAAAAAAATATTACACATAAAAAAAACAGATACATATACATCACACACACATATATAATATATATTTATATACTTACACATACACATATACACATGTACGCATATATATACATACACACATACACATGTACATATATATACTTAAAAAATAAAAACATAAAAATGAAAACAAATAAAAACTGAAAAACAAAAAAAAAATGTAAACACAAAATATTTAAAAATTAAATATATATATATAAAAATGTACACATACAAATATATATTAATATATATTATACACATACACAAATATATATATATATAAACAGAAAAATTAAATAAATAAATATAATAAAATTAAATAAAAACTGAAAAAATAAAAAATATAAACTAAAATATATATATCTGAGATGGGTTGGGTTTAGACGAGCGTGGTGGTGGTATCCTCGCGGCGACACTGGCGAACTCACGACAGTGACAAGACCTCGCGGCGATGGGAGAGAAAAAAAGAGAGAGAAAGGGGAAATGAGAGGTAAAAATAATTTAGAGGGTCGGTTTTATGCTTTTGAGGGTTGGGGAACACATTCATGGCATCAAAATTGAGTTTGAAGGGGTGGGGATGGGGTTTTCCAAGAGAAAAAGGTAGGGAGGCGGCTATTCTAGGGATTTTACTCGACTTCCCAAATAAAGAAGACGATCAGGGCCTGGGGTATATATTGGACTGTGTCGCCGCTAATAGTTGCCGCATATAATTTTTTTAATTAGGTGGAGTGTAACGACCCAAATTCGCTAATAAGGCTTAAGGGCCTTGATTAGTGTGCCAGGAGGGCATGATGGGAATTATGTGTGATTTTTGTGATTAAGATGCATGATTATGATTTTAAGCATGTTATATGACTATGTGTATTATGTTATGTGATAATTATGATATGTGAATAGTACCATGTGGGTGCGGTGATTTCAATGTGACGCACGTGCCGAGACGGTCCTAGCGAGCTAGATAATGGTAACTGGTGATTTGGTAACTTGTGTAACTGTTGGTAACCATAGAGAGTAATAGGTTTTGTTGGATAAGTGGTAAAACTGTAAAGTAGGTAAAAGACAAGTGTACCCTTGAGGTTTAGTCAGAAAAGGATATTTGAGGAAGGCTAAAAAGGTCTTTTGGCAGTGGTATAGATGTCTTTGGCTGAGGGAAAAGGATATGTACGACTCATTTATGCTAAGTATAACTGAAGTTAAGACTTGGAAGGCTAGAAAGATCAAGAAGGGAAGGGAGAATCAAGAACCTAGAAAGCAAAGTGGAGGAGGAGCTGAACTGAGTTCTTTGAGGCTAGTGTAGGGCTTAAGGGTGAGGAATCAAGCATATAGCAAGGTTTATACTGAGGTAAGGAATTGGTTCCTGTTTTGTTAAGTTCTGATTTTGGTTTTTGAAAGAATTGAGAGATAGCCATGGTTTGTCTTGCATGGAATTCAGCTGGCTTGTTAAGGTGGAATTAAGCTCAAGCTTGGATTGGAGGAAGCTCAAGTCGAATTTCTGATTGAGGTAAGGGTATTAAGTATGTTTGCAATTTTGTAGCTGTTATGGTTTAAGGATTTAGAGGACTGGTTTGTATTTTTCTCAAATTTTAGCTTAAGTGTTAGAGTCTGAATTTAAGTGTGAATTTCTGTGGGTGATTGTGTGGTTGAGCTGGATTATAGTGTTTATAGGTTGTTGGTTGGTCTATGTGGGGTTTTAAATAGGTTTTGGGGCTTGGGTATGAAGTTGGGATGATTTGGAGTGATTTGGGTTCGGGGAAAACGCAGGGGAAAAACCCAGAATTCTGGGCTCGCGATGGAGCGCCGCGGCGCTGTTCTAGCGCGCCGCGGCGCAAGGCTGTTTCTGGGCATGATGGGGTTTCTGACTTGCTGGGCGCCGCGGCTCAAACTTACTGGGCGCCGCGGCCCTACAGGGCTGCGCCGCGGCGCTAGGCCAATTTCAGGATGTTGGAATTTGCAATTTTAAGCTTTTGCTCCGGGGGTTCGAGGAATGTCTTCGGTGCGTCGTTTTAGGGTTTTTGGGGGTTCCGAGAGTATGGGATTGGCTCTGGGGAGGTAGCTTTGGATTGATTAGTGAGAAAAGATGTTTCATTTGTGTTGTGATTAGGACTTTGGAGAGGCTCGGGGTAGAGGACTGTGCTCGTGGCTTCGTGGCAGCGGAAATCAGTAAATTGAAAGGTAAGAAAACTGCACCCGAATGTATGGTTGCGAATGGGACTAAGTGCTCCCGAGAGTTGTATTGTGTCATCGTTGGTATTATGCCAAGGGACACGTATAAGCGGTCTAAGAGTACCGTTCATGATTTTAGCGCACGGGGCGCGATTTGGCCACTGGGAGCCAGAAACAATAAGATAACAGAGGGAGCAGCCTGTGAGCGCTAGCCCTGGTTATCATCTGTGCATTACGTATTATGAGTTGAGATGTTTAGTATGTGGTATACTTGAATGATGATATATTTGACTTTATGAGATGCTATATGAGTAAATGACTTGATTGCTAGTTGTTCATGCTCTGTTATTGCTGTGTTTTCTTGCTGGGCCTTGGCTCACGGGTGCTTCGTGGTGCAGGTAAAGGCAAGGGCAAGCTGGACCAGGCCTGAGGTGGAGAGCTCCGAGGTGTGATGTACATAGCCAGCCGTTCGATCACCACGGTCGAGGAGTGTGTCAGGACAGAGATTACCTAACAGCTCGTTTTTGCCTTAGTATGGCCAGTCAATGTATTTAAACTTTGTAACTTTTGTATATGGCTTTTAAACTGTCAATTTTGGGATCCCCTGTACATAAACAATGTTTAGTAATGAAAACGTAACTTTTGAGACCAAAATACTTTTAACCCTAGTTCCTCTACTATTCCAGTAACACGCTTTTACTTTAATGACTTGATTAGCAAGTCTGGCACCTTATAAACACACAGTGTAACGGTCTTGGCTATCCAGGGCGTTACATGGAGACTATTAGAAGAGATACTTGTTGTCGCTAATAGTCCAGGTGTGGCCACTAATATTCCAGGGGAAATATTGGTGGGACAATACCCACGGTTTTTTCTTGTATTTTTTAATTTATTAGGGGCGACAATAATATTACTAATATTGCCGCTAATAATATTCTAAATTAAACAAAAATACATGATGTGATATCAACAGCGAACACGTTTTGTCGCCGCTAATATTAGCATTATTTGGGATGACTTGTGCTCACCGCTAATATTGTCCCCGCTAAAAAGCATTTTTCTTGTAGTGATAATAATATTGGATATAAAATTAGATATTTAATAATTATATTAATGTAAATTCACATGTTATAAAATATTATTATTACAATAATATATAATACATAATAAATATATGTTATATATAAGTGTCTTCCGTAAACAAATAGTATGACCGTGTAACTAAATAAGAAATTAGAATAATATTTATCTTCTATTATAATAAACTAGTTTCTTCTTCAATTATTGTTGTGTGATTTAAATAATATCATGAATGTTTTATACCTTAAATAGGGAAGTTTGTGAACTAAAATGTTATCGTATTATTTTTTAAGAAAAAAAACCATAAACTATGTTTTGGATTAATTTTTCTTTTAATATGATTATGTCATTCATTTATATATATATATATAATATTGGTTATTTATTTAAAATTGTGTCCTATGTGTACAAAAAGTATGACTGTGTAACTAAATAAGAAATTAGAATAACATTTATCTTCTATCAAGAATAAGCAAGTTTCTTCTCCAATCATCGATGTGACATTTGAATAATATCATGAATGTTTTGTATCGTAAATATGGTAGTTCGTGATCCAAATGGTTATCGTATTATTTTTTTTTTAAAAATAACTATAAACAATGTTTTGGATTAATTTTTCTTTTAATATGTTTATGTCATTCTTTTAAATACAATATTGTTTTTTATTTAAAATTTATATAAAAATCATAAAAACTTAATTAAAATAATTAGTAAATTTTCTAAATAAAACTAAGCGCATTGCACGGTTCCACCTAATATATATATATCATTTTATAATTATGAGTTTTACGAAAGTATTATATTTAATCTTATATTTTTTTTAAAAAAATTATAAGATACTATGTAATTATCAAAATGAAACAAAAATAACATTTGTCTAGTCAAACATAGCTCTAAAATTTTAATAAAAACTCAAAATATTATTTAATTAAATTATGATTAAATGATATTATTTATTTATAATTTTTGTTAAAATTTAATACTAGGTTTGACTAAAATTTGATTATTTTATTATTTTAAAGAAAAAATTTAGAACCTATAGTGGTATTTTGAAAAATATAAAGTTATAATAAGGAAATTCTTTGGTGGAGTACAAAATTATGCCCTACCCATGGAGCACAATCCTAACCCTTTATTCGGCATATATATATATATATATATATTTTTTTTTTTTTAAATGTTGAACGGGTTCGATGTACTCTCCCCACAGAATTATTTTTCTATTAAATATTAAATCATTTTAATTTCCAAATATTAATTTTAAATTAGAATAATTTTTTATTTTTGAATTTAGGTTTCCTTAATTTTTTCAATGAGAAGAATTAAAATGAATAATACTTCTTTATAATAATATTATGAGCTTTATTTATATACCACATTTTTTTTTCTAGGGTTTATACTTTTTTTATTTATATTTTGTCTTATTACCTGTTTGAACCCTATGTTTTGACAAATTATTTTTTGGACTCTGTGTTTTGTAAAATAGTTCAAATAAACTCATAAATCCAATTTTGGTCAAATTTTTTGAACTAAATCACAAATATTTCCTTGAACCAACAATTCATAAAAAATACACAATCATTTTGCCTAATAATTGTGTTATTATATCCAATTTTTTCTTCATCAAAATTAGTTTAAGAATCTATTTGAACTATTTTACAAAATACAGGATCCAAAAAAATTCTATAATTTTTTTAATTACAAACATGCACACACAATAGTATAATTGTTATATTGCGTGCATTTTTTAGAGTCTTTTTGCCATCTTTTTTCCATATTTTTTCACAACATTTTTTATTATCATTTCTATATTTTTTTCTTCTTTTTGTTATGCAGTATTTTTTAAGGTATTTTTTTAGTAACTTTTTAATTTTTTTTGGAGTTTTTTTTATTATTGTTTTGTTTTCAATTGTTTTTTTTCTTTACAATGCTTCCTTTTTATTTATTTATTTTACAATGTTTCCTTTTTTTTTAATACAATTTCTTTCTTTCTTTCTTTCTTTTTTATTAAATTAAATAATTTTTAAATTATAATTATTTAATATTTAATAGGGAAATAATTGTGTCAGAGTGCATCATAAGAGCATACCCCCCCCCCCCCCCCCAAAAAAAAAAAAAGGCCAAACAAAGGGTTAGGATTGTGCTCTAGGTGGAGCATAAATTTTTTGCTCGACAAAAGAATTTCCAAAGTTATATATGAATTTTTTTTAACAAATAATTTTGGATAGAATTATTGAAAACCGTTACTCAATTTCGCTGCTCCATAATATCAAATCACATATTCTTTTATGAATATATATATATATATATTTTAGCAAAAATCTTATATATTAAATTAAAAAAATACAAAATAATCGACTTTGGATATATATTAACATATATTTTGCATACAAAAAAGGGAACTTCTTCCATCCCTCACTTTGATTTGAAGGACTTAGTCCTTCATTAATTTTCAGCCCTTAGATTTATTTTATTATGTGTTTAGATGGTTAGATTTATTTATTTGGATGAGAATGTCTTAAAATACTCATATACCCTTTGGTAGCTCCTAACAACGGGTAACGTTTTTGTTTTTAATACTTTCTGTTACACTTCTTTTGTTTTATAATTTTTAAACCAGTTTCTAAGTTTTATTTCTTGTCCAAATAAACACACTTAAGATTAGGAAAATGGATTAGAAATTAAACACAAAATTTACCAATAATTAAAATACAACAAATTTAAACAAAATATGTGTAAAAACACACAAATTCTATACAAATAAAATAATACTAATTAATTCAAATTTACTTCAAAACATAATAAATTAATTAAAAACTCAAGAAATAATTTATTTTTTGACATTAAAATGTGATAAAATAATTCTATTTTGTAGAGTTAGTGGTGTAATATAAAAATTACATATATAATTTTCTAAATACTACTCTTTTAAGCCTTTGACATATATACCTTTCAATGACAATAAGATGATAATGTTGACGCCGTTTTTCGTCAACAGATAAAAGAAGAGAGCACGTAAACAATTAAAGACAATGGCTAAAAGAAACAAACGAATCAGACACACGGTTTTTACGTGGTTCAGCAGTTAAATCTGCCTAGTCCACGAGTCTCTGTTATTAAACTCAAGATTATCTCTGAAAATTCTTTAAGCATGAATTCTTCAGAGTTTTCTTTCAAGGATCAGAATTTCGGCCTTTACAATGGTGCATGACTTCTCTATTTATAGAGAAGGATGCAGAATACTATCCCACATATTTTGGGTAGTTACTCTTTTGTGAATAAAAATAAATGGCTTTAAATGCCAACAATCAGATATAAAAGGAAACGTTCCCCAAAGATCAGGAAACGCATAACTGACTAAATAATATCCCATGATTCTTGGGGATTTACATCAATAAATGAGGATTACATCCCATATCTACAATACTTGTAGATATTCAAGGTGGTCATAGCGTATCTCCAAGGCTTCAGCATCTAAGGTTTCACGTCATTGTGCGAGCCACTGACATCTCCCGAGCTAACATTGCTTTCGAGATAGCATATCGAGCTCGAGATCCCTGCTCCGAAGTTGTTCCTGAAGATGAGGGGCTCTCAGAGCTATCCTTCGAGATCGAGATCATTTCGAGGTCACCATATTCGAGGTCTGTATCATACTTTGCAGGCTCCGATTTACAATCGTAGAGCATACCGAGCTCGATATGCTATCTCGAAAGCAATGTTAGCTCGGGAGATGTCAGTGGCTCGCACAATGACGTGAAACCTTAGATGCTGAAACCTTGGAGATACGCTATGACCACCTTGAATATCTACAAGTATTGTAGATATGGGATGTAATCCTCATTTATTGATGTAAATCCCCAAGAATCATGGGATATTATTTAGTCAGTTATGCGTTTCCTGATCTTTGGGGAACGTTTCCTTTTATATCTGATTGTTGGCATTTAAAGCCATTTATTTTTATTCACAAAAGAGTAACTACCCAAAATATGTGGGATAGTATTCTGCATCCTTCTCTATAAATAGAGAAGTCATGCACCATTGTAAAGGCCGAAATTCTGATCCTTGAAAGAAAACTCTGAAGAATTCATGCTTAAAGAATTTTCAGAGATAATCTTGAGTTTAATAACAGAGACTCGTGGACTAGGCAGATTTAACTGCTGAACCACGTAAAAACCGTGTGTCTGATTCGTTTGTTTCTTTTAGCCATTGTCTTTAATTGTTTACGTGCTCTCTTTTTTTATCTGTTGATGAAAAACGGCATCAACAGATAATAAGACCTAAACAATTAATTTTATCCTTTTTTTACTAATTAAATTTAAAATTTATTAAATTATATGCATGTATTATAATAATTACTACAAATATATATTAATCAAACATGATTTTTGTTTCGCTAAATTAAAATTATATCTTAAACATTATAAATCAACAGTATACGAAGACTTTGATTAAAAAAATTATATAAAAAAAAAATTTGACTTATTTATTTGTACAAACAATTGTGTCAAAAACATTAGCAAAAATATTTAATGTTAAATATTTAGTTATCTAGTTAATATGATGGTAAAATATATTGACAAAAATGATTAATACTAGACATTCTACTACCTATTTATTTATTTTTAATCTAATTGTCAAATACATAATATATTGACAAAATTAAGTAATGCTAAATATTATGCTATTTATAAATTTTTTTGTTAAATAAACATCTAATTAATTTTATTGTCAAATATATATTGGAAAAAATTAATTAATGCTAAACTTGTAAAAGGTTTTTTTAATCTAATTAATCTTAGTGTCAAATATATTGACAAAAATAATCAAATACTAAACATTCTACCATCTAGTTTATATATATAAAACATCTAATTAATCTTATTGTCAAATATATTGACAAAATTAATTAATGCTAAAAATTCTACCATTTATAAAAAAAATCTTAAAGAAACATCTAATTAATTTTATTGTTCAATATATTTACAAAATTAATTAATGCTAAACATTCTACAATCTATCAAAAAATTAATTGTTTGTTTGTTTTTTTAAATCCAATTAATCTTAGAGTCAAATATATTACAAAAAATAATTAATGCTAAATATTCTATACGATTTAATTTTTTTTAACACTACTTAAAAAATTAGAATACATAATTCATATGACTCATTCTACCACATAATATATTCTCAAACCATGTATATAGTATTTATTCTCATACCTAATTAATAGCAATTCAATCATCCTAACATTAAAAAAATAATTCAAATGATACATAATTCATATGGCAATTCAATCATCCTAACTTAAAAAATTAGAATACATAATTCATATGACTCATTCTACCACATAATATATTCTCAAACTATGTATATAGTATTTATTCTCATACCTAATTAATGGCAATTCAATCATCCTAACATTAAAAAAATAAAACAAAAATCAAATTTGTCCAAAGAAAACTTAAGTCATTTCTTATACATAAACACAATAAAAATATGTATAAGTTTTTGTTACGTGCTACCCTAATAGCGTTCCGTAACAAATCATTAATAATTACTTAGTAGCAACCAAAATCTTACGTGCCCAATATCGTAAATAAGTGCCAACTTCAATATAAATTTACTATACAACCCTAAATTGTACATATTATTGGACATACAATTACAATTATGTCCTCATTTTTTAAAGTCACACCACAAAAAAAAAATCATCCAGTTTAGACAACCAGTTATAGCAAGTAAACATAAAAAAAAATAAAATTTTCAACAACACCCAACAAGTGACACTTGGCCATAAAAATGGCTCCCACACGAAGGATTAAATCCTGTGAGGGACTAAAGAATTTCTTTACAAAAAAACTATCTTTCTTCCATATATAAATTCACTAATACCGTACACACAAAAATCTCTTTTGTCTCCACCTTGTCCTCCAACAGGAATTTCACACATTTTCAGTCATTTGATCAAATTTAAACAAATAAATAAAATATTTGCAATTATTCGATTTTTAAGAGCCAAAATCATTAAAAAGATTGATTGTGTCTGCTATATTATTGTTTCAGTTGGGTTTTTATTATATTATTATTGTGTTATTCTACAAAGGTTGGCTCCATTATTTTTCATTCTCAGGATCTTTTATATGAATAATGATTAGATCTCACAACATGCATATTTATAAATTTCATAGTATTACCAATCAGAAAAAAAGAAAATTATAACCAAGATTTTCTTGATGCCCATAATTTTTCAAAAAATTTTTTGTGTCTCATTCATATCCCACTGATCAGAAAATAATATGATTTGATTCAAAAATAGCTGAGGCTTTTTAGTGGAGTGTATAGTGTTATTGATGAATCATAAATAGATAAATCACTAAAGATCCATTTATTTGCATAAATATTTTGCATTTATTTAAAAATGAAATTACAATTTAAACCTTTGTGTTAAATTATATGAGAAATGAAAATATTTGTCATCTATATATATACATACTAAAATATTTACCAAACCAACCTATGAACCTAATCGAAGAAGATTATCTTCTTTTTCTCTCTCTCTCTCTCTCTCTCTCTCTCTTTCCTGTTTTCTAGAGGGTATGGATATGGATGATATATAATTATATTCTCATTTTCACTAAGTAATATTTACCTAATATTAATGTATTTTTGTAAAGAAAAAAGTTGAAATGCTAAGAGATATAACACCACACATTAACAATAATACAGATGAGTCTCTCAAATTTTACATTTTTATTTTCGATTTATCATGTTATAACATGTTTTTGTTAAACTTATTAAAGAAGAGTGAATAGCAAATATTAACAATCATACTCATCAGCATCCATCACAATATATCTAATCTCATCAAATATTGAGGTATGTCTTTAATAGAATTTGGGTTCGAAAATTACCTCCAATATCATTATTTATGAGGTAATTCATGACTGCATACTACCCGCCAAGAGAAGCCAAAAACAACAAGAGGAGCAAGGAGTGTCTATGAACACTACTCTCCTCTATTTCTGTAACGACCCAAAATCACTAATATGGCTTAAGGGTCATGATTAGTGTGCTGGAAAGGCATAATTGGCTTATGAGAGAATTTATTGATTTAATGCATGATTATATGAATGAAAATGAGGTTAAATGTTGTATCTGTGAGAACCACATTATTATGAGGGTAGATTTGCAGAGTGTGACTTGAGGTGATCCTAGGAAGCTAGATAGCGGGAAAAGTCACAACGGGGCTTAATATTTGACTTTGGATAAGTCAGGGATATTTTAGGTATCAGGTAGTTATTTAGACTATCGGGTTATGGAAATAAATATATGGAGATATATTTGAGGATAGAAAGCTTAGGCGGGAATATTGGGGAAATTTATTGTTTTTTCCTCAGGGACGTTTCCGGTACCCTGAGCCTCGGGATTGACTTAACTGGCTAGGGTTAGACTAAGTTAATGAAAAACAGAGGAATAAAACACAAACCAACCTCAGTTTCTTCTCTTCCTTCTCCTTTCACTTTCAAGAAACTACAGAAAGACTAAGGGAAATCAGCTGGAAAACTCTGTGTTTGAGCTGAATTCATGAAGGCTTAGCTTAGTTCAGACTAAGGGTCACTCAATCAAGATTAAGGTAAGAGTTGAGTTGTGTTTTTGGGTGTTAGAACTCCGAGTTTTTTTGCTAAATATTAAGGTGTTTATGATTTTGATATTTAAGGGCTAAATTGAAGATAAGTGCTTGGGTTTTAGCTCAGAGGTTATCAAGGAAGTGGTTTAGCAGAAGAGGTAAGCTTCAATTCGTAATTCAGAGGTTAAAATTTGGGTTTTGCATGACTGGTTTTGGTGTTATGAGTTGTTGGGTTTCAGAAATCAAATTGGAGTTTTAGTAGGTTTTTAATCTGGATTTCTGTTTGATTATGCTGTTAGAATCATGTTAAAATGTTTGTGATTAATGGGTTTTGAATTAGGGTACCTTGGGATGGTTTTGAATGGGGTTAGGATGCTAGAAATGGTGGATTTTCTGGGCACGAAGGAGAGGGTCGCGACTCTGTTCTAGAGCGCTGCGGCCCTACGAAGCAAGAGAGCCAGGGAGGCTCGGCCAAGGGAGAGTGCCGCGGCGCCCTTGGGCAGGTCCGCGACGCGTGTCTGCTTGCTGGGGGCCTTGGGTTCTATTTAAGGGGTGGGCCGCGGCTAGGTTTCAAGGGCCGTAGCCCTTGGGTGCATTCTTGATCTTTTGGGTATTTTAAGCGCGGGAAACTAACCTAGGGTGCTCGGGATCAATTTCACCACCGTGTTTGGTGGAATTCGATATCGCGGAAGCTAGCATTGAACCCGAAAACCCTTATTTGAATATTAATGGAATCAAATACCTTGGTTGTGACAAGGTGTTAAAGTTAGGGCTCAGGAAACAGATCGTTCTCGAGGAACGTCGCTCATAATCAGTGAACGTAGAAATTAAAGGTAAGAAAACTGCACCCGGTTGTAAATTTGTAATGGGACTAAGGGTTCCCTAATATGTATGCTTGAAAGGATGTTATTAAGCCATGTAAATAGTGAACCAACGACCTAAGAGTGCCAAGGGTTACACTAGCGCATAGGGCGCGGCTTGGCCACTGGTAGCCGAGGACAGCTTATTATGCACTGAGCTCGGTTTAAGCGGGTCGGAGTCAGTGGGGTAAACAGAGGGTGCGGCCTAAGTTGTCGGTCCTGACTATTATGTGACTTAATTGTTATTTGTGATTAGTTGCGTCATTGATTCTAAATAGGTGTTGAGTGGTTATGTGGAATATTAAGTGTTTGATCATGCTTAAAGAGTTGAATATCTATTATTGTTGTTTGTGTTGCATATTATGTTTTCTTGCTGGGCCTTGGCTCACGAGTGCTACGTGGTGCAGGTAAAGGCAAGGACAAACTTGACCAATCCTGACTTGGAGAGCTCTGTGAGCTGAATGTACATGACCGGCTGCTCAGCCGCCACGGTTGGGAGAAAGGTAGGAACATGAGAACAAGAAATGTTTGTTTTGCCTTAGTATGGCTGATGGTTGTCTGTACTTTGGAGATTCTGTAAACCAACTTTTAAACACTGTTTCTTTTTGAGATCCCATGTATAAAGCTGTTTAATTATATAAAGTGTAACTTTTGAGACCAAAACCCTTTTTTAACCCTAGCACATTCATGGTTAGTGACACGATTTTAACTAAATGACTTGATTAGCGAGTCCTGCACCTTTATAAGTACATAGTGTAGCGGTCTTGGCTATCCAGGGCGTTACAATTTCTCCCTAAAATACACACACAACACCCCCCCCCCCCCCCCCCCCACATATGCAAGGATGCATCTCTTGTTTTGTATGAACCTCAATGGGCCTAGTAGGCCTTTGATACATAATGAAAGGGAAAGTTTGATGTCTTAGCCCAATGGGCTAGTCAAAAGACGTTGAGAGTGTGTCCATGGGCCCTGAGCATGTTAGTATGTTATGTCCATTCTATTTTGGAGCGATTATAATACCATGCATATAAATATATATACAATTATCGTAATATGATAATGGCATTGAGTAAGCAATGCTTAATTATGTTAATCTAGATAAAATATTCTAACATTCTCCCACTTGGACTACATAATTACACAAACAAGTAAGCTTGAAAATTATAATTATAGTTTACATGAAAAATTAATATGTTCTATAATCATATGCTAGCTATTTTATAATCCTATAATATAAGAAGTCATAGATACAAGTGATATGAATGTGGGTCATTTATATATTCCTGGTATTTTTAATATTTTTAGTAAGCTGAGGGAAATAGAAGGAAATATCGTCAACATATATAAGTATATATTGGAGACTGTTGACCCTTGATTTGGTCAACGACACAGAGTCACCAAACATGATAAGAATTATTGAACTGAATTCAAGAATGTAAACGACACCAATATTTTGTAGTGGTTCAGCCCCAAGGATTGGTAATGACCTACGTCTACTTAGTGTGATTTATTGATGTAAAAGAATTCCAAAACCTGCGATCAGCGAACAAGGGTTCACCAAGTTTCACAAGTCTTGAAAATGGATACAAGTGTTGTGCATAAAATCACTATTTCTCTTTGAATACAAAGTATTGGCTGTCCACTAAATGGATCCTATGAGTCCTGTTTATAGGCTCACGGATGTACATATGGGCCTATGGGCCATGTTACTTTGACGTTACAAGCATAACAATATAATAACTTAAATAATGATATTTGAATTTAAATTAGTAAATATGTCTGAAATATCTAACTTATAACTGTTTCTAAATGTTTGTCTCGGTCCCATGAGTAGCTCTAGTCATACGCCTCTGCACCCCTTCTTTTCCTACTGCTCAGCATATTCCTTGCGCCTATTGAGCAGCTTAATTTCTTCTTAACACTTTGGTCATCGGTCGACCAGGCCTTCATTAATAATAATCACATGTAGTTCATGCCTCTTTAACATGACACATTATCATGCAAATATTTTGGGAAACATTTTCCCTCCAAGTTTATTTTAATGCGAACAACATTTAATAAACTTACTTGACCAGCAATCCTGCTGACTCGTCACATCCGACTCTACTTACTTTCTCAAAAAAAGTAAGTAATCATGACGTTTTTGGTTTCCCATAAATGATTTGATGGTTATTGCAGTTTCCCATGCATCAAAACCCTACTCTCATCATTACTCATCAATAATACCCCGAGCAGTATAAATATAAGCCCCTTCACCCATTTTCATTTTTATCCAAAATTTCTCTTTCCTCAAGAACTCTCAGAATTCTCTCAAAATCGTCAAGCTTTTTTCAGTGCAATCCAAAGCTTTTGGAGCTATTTCAATCAATTTCTTCATGATTTCTTCAAAAATATTTACTCCAAGTAATTTTTCAAGCAAATTCCTCAGATTTTGTAACAATTTACCTGTGTTTTGGCTGTGATTACTCTACATTGGTAACTAATTCTTCGATGTTCTTGGGGAGTTTTTGAATAAATCAGGTTTAGGAAAAAAACACATAGAAATACTATGCTAAAATAGGTATTCTAGGAAATATAGCGCATAAAAAAATGTTTAGGAGGAGTATTTGGGTTTATTTACACTAATTTTGGGTCCAAAATCGAAGTGAAAATTCTATTTTGGGTATTTTGGAAAAACTGAGTTTTTCTCGCCTAATTTTGAAGTTGAAAAGTTTTTCCAAATTATTTTTTCAATTTCAGTTTTAGATCTGTTTTTCCCAACATGCTCGTAGGTTTTTTGTGTTTTTAACAGGATGTTGCTGATTGGATAAAAGCTTAACTTTTATCCACGAGAAGCATTATCCTTTCCTTTTTTTTTTCTTTGTTATTCTTTCCCTATTGGTCGTAGATTCTCACTTCCCCTATTCTTCTAAGATATTCATGCATGATCTCTGGGGAGGTGAGAGTCGAATGGATGAAGATCTTCTAAACCAATAGGCGGTTCGAAGATGTCAAACCGCCTACCTTACTTGTTCCAACAAATATATCACCAAGACCACTGACCAGCAATCCCGCTACCAGCAGCTCCATGGCACGAGTTAAACATGTTGCTCAAAGGAGGAAGAAAATTCCTGACCCTTACATCGACCAGCATGTAACTAATGCTGAAGGATTATCTACAACCAACCGATCTGCTACACCCGAGCAGCCTCTGGAAATCCTCCTTTACCGCGTCATGTAAAAAAGGTCACAAAAAAGGATATACCATGGTATGTTGCCCCTCCTAGCATTATATCGAGAAGGATGGTGGACAAATATCTAAAGAAGTATGGCCTCCCTGTGATTACACTTCTCAAGCCAACCCCCGACCAGAGAGAAAACGTGCCCGAAGGTGCTTACAGTGCCTAGTCGAGGTATCACATCAAGGCAGGTGCTACTCTGCTTCTACATGAGTACTTCCAATGAGTGGCGAACTACTTCGACATTTCTCCATTCCAAATCACGCCAAACAAGTATAGAGTGTTATCAGCACTCTATATTCTTTATCATCACAAGAAATAGCCCGTACCCAGTCCTCATGAAATCAACTATCTGTTTGATTTAAAGTCCAACACCAACCAGAATAACATAGGGTTCTTCCACTTCTGCCATTAGGAATCTGCTAGCACTTTCCTGACTGACATCACCTACAATTCCAATGTGGGCAAGTATTTTCAAGAATATTTTCTCACAATCGACCTTGTAGCGGACAACCTGTCCTTCACCTGGGGAGGTATTTTTCCTTCTTGAAAATTTTCTTATGTAAACTTTTGGTCGTTTATTTCCATTTTATTCATAATCTACTTTGTCGAATATAGGGCCATGGTTCCGACCAGAGCCTACCAAGAGTATGGTATAGAGGGTTGTTTCCTTATCCAGCATGATCGCCATTGAAAAAAGTGTCAAGGAACTGGTTACTGAGAATATCCTAAGACTGGTCAGCCTTTTGGAGCTTCATCAAGAGGTGAAGGAAGTGACTGCTGAGAGCACAACAGAAGAAGGTGTTGAGGAGGCCTTCCAACCCCAAGATGTTTTCCAACCACTTAGTCACCGACCGACAACTAGGGTTACCATAAGAGAGCAAATATCCTCTCAACGACCAGACATCCCTTCTTCCCACGGGAAAGGAAAACAAAAACTACCTGACTGTCGTAGTCAAAGATACACTTCACCCAAGGATGAAAATGGTATGGATTATTCCACTCTCTTAAATACTTTGCCCATTCCTGTTAGCATGTTCGACAAGAATGGCAACTATATCTTTTCATCGAGTAGCTTTAACCCAAATTTCTTTGAGGAGGATAATGTTTGTAGCAGTAATAGCTTAGATAAAGTAGCAACTAGTAGCTTTAGTTTGGGTATAATACTTAGAATTTTCTCTTGTCGATCTCTGTAAACCCTTGTGGATACTTTAACTAACTTTGTTTCTTTTTTTCAATCATGCAGGTGAACAATGCTTTCAATGTTTACGCCTCGGGAGGCAAGACTACGTACTTAAATAAGTCAAGCAGGAGAGAAGCTGCTGGCACCACCGGGGCACCCCCGAGCAAGAAGCCTTGACCAACGAAGACTCCTCTTCCCACCAGGTCAACTACACCTCCTCCACCGAGCAGGTAGTATATTCTGCGGTGAACGAAATACTTTCCAACGCCTCCTGCTCCACCATTGACAAGCTGCAGAAAGTGGCCAAACACCAACTCATCAAAGAAGCCTTTGTTACTCTTCATTTGTTGAAAACCGACTAGGTCATTGGTCGAAGTTTCAACGATCTACTCATCGTAAGTCCTTTCTATCTTTATTTCTTATTTACGACAATATTTTTTCTTTTAATAACATTACTTTTATGTTGTTCGCATGCTCTCCTGACTTTGAGCAATGTGTGGCATTGCTCTGAAGAGGACGACTCTAAATTCATCAATGAGCTAAAAGAAGCTGAGGACCAAATCAAGACTTACAATGGAGAGCTCAAGGCCCGTAAGGACCAAATGAAGGCTTGCGATGAGGAGCTTAAGGACCATGTCGAGGAGCTAAAAATGACCAAGGTGGGTCTGGAGAAAGTCGTAGCCTTAAAATAGAAGTACAAAGATGCATCCAAGGCCAATCATGATGAGGTGGTCAAGCTCTAGGATGATCTGGTCGCTAGTCAGAAAGAGGCTAATGAGCTCGAGGAGAAGGTGAAGCAGCTCGAGGAGATTAATGCAAGCAACCTGAAAAGGTTTCACGGTGCAACCTTCACCTATTTCTACATGTTTTGGAAGAATAATCAAGGTGCAAACTTTGATTATCTCCCTAAACAGATAAGGAAAACTAAGCTTGCTCGATGCGCTGCTCGACTGGAGGAGGACAAGAATGCCCCTGCATCTCCTGAGATTTCCTTGGATACAGGCATTAATGGAAGAGAAGAGGAAACTGAAGTAGCCGTTGACCAACATCCCCATCAAGACTCTCCTGACAGTGATCAAATTTTTATATGTAATTAGAACACCCAAAAAGTTTGTTAGTGTTAAGACAATTTTCTACCTAAGGTAGTTTTATTTACTTTTAATATTTTTAATTACATCCAAGCAGCAATTGCTCGCGGTGTAATGATATTCCGCTTTGATATTAGAACAATTATTATAATATCTACTCATATGACCGAACCAAGCATAACACTTTATTGTTTCACAAAAGTTACTTAAAATTTTGAAAAATATTCTAAGTGTCGTAGTATTGTTTCCTTTATTTTGCTCGTGTATTTACATATGTTTATAATATTTTTTGCTCTCTTAGTATCTTATATGCCCCCAAGTGATTGAGAAGTTTTAAGGTTCACAGTCACTTGCCATTGATCAATACCTATTCAGACATTGTTGTTTGCGTATGTTAAAAAAATCCACGATAATATAGCAAAACAACACACGTAATGAGTAAATACTTGTAACAAATACAATAATTGACAAGAATAATTGGATGGGCACAGTTCCTTTTATTTCTCGTAACATACGGAAAAAAATTTGTGTCTGTACAAGTGATAAAAAATCGATCTTACACTTATAAGTGACCAGTCATCTAACTAGCCAGTCCTTATTCAAAAACTTGTAAAAAGTAAAATTTATACAAGCCAAATCTTTACAAGGAAATGTTCATTGATAATACTTGCCCAAGTGTTCTCCATTCGAATAGCAAGGAACGAGATCTCTATTTTAGCGAGCGTGTTTGTGTGCCTGGTTTAAGAACTTCTTCAATTTGATATGGACCTTCCTAGTTTGGTCCAAGCACTCTAGCAACCTAATTGCAAGTGTTGAGAAAATCCTTCTATGTACCAAGTCTCCAATGTCAAACTTTCTTTCGCGTACTTTAAAGTTAAAATATGGAGCAACCTTTTGCTGGTAAACTGTAACTCATAATTGGGCTTGTTCGCGCCTTTGATTAACCAAGTCCAAAGATTCCATTAATAATTGGTTATTCATATTCTGGTTGTATGTTATCCTTCTATGTAAGGGTGGATCTAACTCAACTTGTAACGTGGCCTCATACCCATATGCAAAAGAAAATGGTGTATGGCCTGTTGCTGTTCAGTGTGTTGTTCTATACGACCAGAGTACTTCGGGTAATTGTTCTGGCCATGCTCCCTTAGCTTCTTCGAGCCTTTTCTTTAGTGTGTCCTTCAGAGTTTTGTTTACAACTTCTACTTGTCTGTTCTCTTGTGGATGGGCGATTGAAGAAAAGCTATTCATTATGCCATGTCGTTCGCAGAAATCGGTAAACAGGTCGCTATCAAATTGTGTGCCATTATCTAATACGATATTTTTTTCGGCAATCCATATCGACATACAATTTTTTTGAGAAAAAAATCTAGTACTTTCTTGGTCATGATTGTTTTGAGCAACTCAGCTTCTGTCCACTTCGTGAAGTAGTCTACAACAACTACTATGTATTTGACATTCCCTTTTCCTGTGGACAAAGATTCGATCAGATCTATTCCACAAATTGCAAATGGCCATGGGCTTTGCATTTTTTTAAGCTCATTTGGGGCTACTCGAGGTATCTTAGAGAATCTTTGGCATTTATCACATTTCTTAACAAATTCTATAGAATCCTCAATCATAGTAGGCCAGAAATACCCTTGTCGGAGAATCTTTTTTGACAAACTTTGCCCTCCAGCATCATCTCCACAAAACTCTTCATGTACTTCTCGCATAATTTTTCCTTCGAAATACATCTTAACAAGGGCATAGAATTTCCTCGTCGATACAGGATTCCATTGAGCAAGACAGAGAAAACTGATTTCCTTTGTAGTGTTCTTGCCTTATTTCTGTCTGAAGGTAACAATCCTTGTTCGAGATATTGAATGATGGGAGTCATCCAAGTGTCAGATACTTGTATTACTAGGGAGGATTCTTCTACTTGGATGTTGGGAGCTAACAATTGTTCGACCTGTACTATACTCAATGTGTCGGTGTTTTCGGCGCTTGCTAGTTTGGCTAAGGCATCAGCATTTGAGTTCTGGTCGCGAGGTACTTGCTGTAAAGTATTCTTTTCAAACCACGCTAGCAAGTCTTTTTCCTTTTTTAGATACGCGACCATCTTAAGTCCCCTAGCCTGGTATTCTCCGATGATTTGATTAACAATTAGCTAAGAGTCGATGTATATCTCTAGTGACTTTACGTTCACATCTTTGGCTAGTCTCAAACTTGCGAGCAATGCTTCCTATTCGACTTCATTGTTGGAAGCATTAAAGTTGAATCTTATTACCCAGTGAAACTGATTCCTTTCAATGGTCATTAGAATCAATCCTGCCTTCGAGTTATGCTCATTTGATGATTCGTCCATGAACATTCCCCAGGCAGACGCTTTATCTTGGGCTTCAGGCACTATAGTCGGCTTGTTGGTTGGGATTTCAGTGAATTCAGCTACAAAGTCTGCTAATTCTTGTTCGTTTGTGGCTGCTCGTGATGCATACGAAATTTCGAACTACCCTAGCTCAACAGCCCATTTTAGTAGTCGACTAGAGGCTTCCAGTTTTTGCAAGACTTGTCATAGTAGTTGGTTGGTAAAAATTACTATGGGTGAGCTTGAAAGTAGGGACGTCGTTTTCTTGATGCCAGAATCAAGCAATAAGTTAATTTCTCTATAGCCAGATAATGTAACTCTGCTCCCACTAGCCTTTTACTTTTGTTGTCTTCCTTTTGAATGTTGTCTATAGCCGTATACTATAGTCGTATACTACCTTTTGAATGTTGTCTTCCTCCCTAATTAAAACAACACTGGCATCATACTCTATTATTACTAGTTAGATGTACAAAGTTTCTCCTTCAGCTGACTTGGAGAGAATGGGTAGTCGCGACATATGGTCCTTGAGTGCCTGAAAAGCCTGTTTGCACTCTTCTCTCCATTCAAAATTTTTGTTTCCTCTGAGTAGATTAAAAACAGGACACATTTGTCCGTAGACTTAGATATAAATCTACTTAGAGCTGCAATTCTTCACGTTAGGCTTTGTACATCTTTAATTTTTTCTGGTGACTACTTCTCGATCAGCGGTCGAATTTTTTCGAGATTGACTTCGATTCCTCGCGAGTTTACTATGAATCCCAAAAATTTTCCTGATCCGACTCCAAAGGAACACTTAAGGGGATTAAGCTTCATCTGATATTTATTCAAGATTTTGAAGCAATCCTGTAGGTCCTTGACGTGCTCCCAAACTTTTTTTGACTTAACCAACATGTCATCAATGTAAACCTCTATGCTATTGCTAATGTGGTCATTGAACACGTGGTTTACTATCAGTTGGTAAGTTGCACCAGCGTTTTTTAAACCGAATGGCATTACTTTGTAACAGTAAAGACTTGTATCTGTTCAAAAGCTGGTATGTTCCTCATCAGGTGGATGCATACTAATTTGATTATAGCTGGAGTATGCATCCATGAGTGATAAGATATCATGCCCTGATGTCGCATTGACCAACTGGTCGATCCTTGGAAGTGGGAAACATTCTCTCAGGGAGGCTTTATTAAGGTCTGTGAAATCCACGCAAATCCTCCATTTACCATTCGGTTTAGGGACTAGTACGGGATTAGAGACCCAAGATGGATAAAACGCTACCTTGATGAATCCATTTTCATTTAGTTTCTTGACTTCCTCTTTTAAGGATCTAGACCTGTCTTTGTTGAGCAGCCTTCTTTTTTGTTGTACCGGTGATTGTTTTTGTCTATGTTCAAGACATGGCTGATAATTTCCGGGTCGATTCCAACCATGTATTTATGTGACAAGGCAAAGATCTCTTGGTTCTTTCTCAAAATCTCCACCTACTTTTCTTTGATTGTTGTCTCTAAGTTTTTACCAACTTTCATAACTCTGGTCGGATCTTTTTGTTGGGAATAATTCCCCTTAAAGCAATTGTAGTTGATAATTATTTTAATGAAATAAATAAATGAATTGAGTTATTCTGTATATGTAACTTATGTACTATATTATTGTTAATAATATTAAGGAAATATCAGAAAATTTCCAAGTTCATTTATGTGGTCTCAATCTCATATTGGTATGAGATGATCGAGATTGAGATAATGGACTTAAATAGTTCGCAGTAAAATAAAGTTGTAGAATCTTTAGATTTATTACTACTAGTACGGTCCACTAGTATTATGAATACATGTGACCTAGATCCGAGTTACTAGTGTAGTAGGACACTTTAGTGGAGGTACTTTGCATAGTGAGAGTATGTAGAACTGGACCATATATGATTTGCTAATACTTGTTTACATACTATTTCGTAGTATTATAAAACACATCAAATGATGATCATTTACAAACTGATATTAATCCTGAAGTTACTATGAAGTCCTATATATGTCATTTGATCATTTGATTCACGCGTTACGGTTTGTCAGAATGATTAGGCTAAGAACTATTGTTTTGGGGACTCAATGATGTATATGGCTGGGGACATAGCTTAAAAGATATGGAATCTATACCTTCTTATATATTGAATGATTGTTCCCTATTGGGTTGGCTTTTCGAATTGAAAATGTTATTGACGTCAAATTCATAATCAGATTATGAATTATTCTTAACTAGTGAAGTCAATAGTACACTAGGAAACAAGATATATTTAAAAGGGTAAAACAGTAATTTTATTCCCACTTAATTATGAATCATCAATAGATGATTAACTTGTATGTAATGATTATATCAACGGACACTTTATGGTTCCAATAAAGTACTGAGTAAATATATGTCTTTAATTCTCAAGAGTACACTAGGAAACAAGATATATTTAAAAGGGTAAAACAGTAATTTTATTCCCACTTAATTATGAATCATCAATAGATGATTAACTTGTATGTAATGATCATATCAACAGACACTTTATGGTTACAATAAAGTACTCATTAAATATATGTCTTTAATTCTCAAGAGTCCAGCCTCATATTTATAGTGGAGTAATCATGAGATTAATAAATATGATTATTGAATCAAAGAGTTTTAGTTAACAATATATTATTTATTGGAGCTTGGAATTATTGGTTCATACGTCCCCGGGGTGGCTCTATCAACACTATTCAAGGTAAGAGTTGATACAAGGGTCAAACTGTGAATGGGTTATTTGAGAGAATATTTATTCTTCCGGATGAATATACAATTATGTGATACTTGAAGTTGCACAATTTATTATTGCATTAATGCAATTTTCGAAATTGGATAGAAATAAAAGAAATTGATTTGAATCAATTATTTTATTTATGTGAGAGATGATAAATATGGATAGTCAAAATTGGTTTTGATTATTATAATTATTTAATTAATAATAAGATGATAATGAATATTCAAATTTTGAATTTTGAATTTCGAAATTTGAGTTGTTATCTTTTCCTTAAAATACCTTATTTGAATTTCTAATTATTAATTAATAAAAATAAATATGTATGAAAAAAAATCAAATCATTTTATTTGAGGAAGTGTTACACGCATAGGGTATCCTGGACTACCCTATGCGTGTACCATTACTGATGGTGATCAGTTATTGATTTTTTATATTATTTAATTAATTAATAAAATATTTTGAAAATGGTTTTAAAATGAAATGTAAGACTTTGTGTTCAATTATCATTTATTTTTTTTAGTATTAAAATGATCACTATAATAATGCATGTATAGTCTATATGATAGAAAATACGTTGAGAAGTAGTTTTTGAAGTATCAGTAAAAGTGATCACCATTTTCTCACAAAAGAAAAACCTCTCTTTCTCTTTAGCCTATAATCAATAGTCTCATGTGTTGAAAATACTTTTGATTCACAAATTTGATTCTTGTTCTCTACGTGCCCACCCACATCTTGAGGTGTAGAGAACTTCTTGGAAGATCTTGGTGTGAGTAATCTAGCGAGGATATGAAGATCGAATTATATACGAAAAAATTCAAAGACTCTTAATAGGCTACAAGAGGTAAATCATTTTGTATAAATTTAACGTATACATATTTTTTTGATTAACATATTTCATATTAAAGGATCCACATATAAATTTTTTTTTTATGAAAAAATTCTGTTGTATACAGTGCTACCATTACCGCAATTTCCGCTGTGCACTAGGAACAATTCCTTACAATTGGTACCAGAGCGGTCTTTAACCCTGTGTATGTTAGTTACTGTGTGGGTATCATATGCATTTTTTATATTATGTGAAATATATGAATGGACAGATGTTTATGTATGAATTGTTGATGTTCTTAAGGGTTGGTTTTCTTGGTACTTTTGGTCAGGAAAAGTTCTTAAATTTTCTTAATATACAAAAAATTGTAAGTCATTATAGGGCATAGGATTTTTTGTAATTTATTTTATTTTATTTTAAATTATAAAAATATTGTAATCAATGGCCTACACCCCAAGGAGACTTCACCACCGTCAGGTTTTCCCCCTCCTCCGTCGTCCGTGGTTGTACACAAGTCCCAAGGCCGATCGGCCTTGGTGCACTGTCCGCCCCTTGAACTCTCAGCCTCCTCTTGCTACATGCACCCCGGCATGTGAGCCCGCCACCAATGGTCGGCCGTGCCCTCCTCCATCGTCGGGTTCCCTTGTCGCCTCTCACGATGACACACCCATTAGGATTTGAGTCATGCAAACCCTAATGGATGTGCAAATATCATTTTGGGTCATTTTTATCCCAATATAATTAAAAGTGTTTTAATTATAATATTTTGAATTAATTGTGGTGAGTTCAAATTCCAATTGAGCCTCAATAACTTGTTGGGTATTAAAACCCACAGTTTGATTATTTTTAAAATTGGTTAAAATGATTAAAAAGTTATTTAGCTCATAATGGATAATTAAAATGGTAATGACCCAAAGACTAAAAAAGAATGTCCAAGATCAAAGGAGATTCTCTTCATTAGGCCTTAGTTAGTTTAATTACTTTTTTGTGTATTTTTTGCAAGTGTTGTAATTTTCTAGAAATACCCAAAGCATCCAACTCGCATTTATTCTTTTATTTATTTGCTTGAACATGATTAAATTGTTTAATATTTTATCACGAATTATAACTGTTGGGGTTTTATGCCCTAATTAAAACTCAAATTCTTTGTAATCTCATTTTATTATCAATAAAAGAATAGAAATCATTTTTTGACTTGGTCAATCACTTTGCTCACATGTTTTATTTTCATGATTATTTGTTTAATATAAACTTCTATTAAATCTAGAGCATATAGATAATCTTATTTATAGTGACGTAATCACAGTGGAATATAAATATGATTATATGTTCAAAATAAGTTAGTCCTAAGATTAGTCAGTGCACTGGATTTACACAGACTTGCCAATCTACGATATGATCTACTTACACATTACAGTGTTATGTTCTTTCCAGAATATTAGCAAAGTAGATAAGATCAGATGTATTTGTTACATCTGACTGGACCGATATTGACAGTTGATAAGATAAGTAAACATACCGTTATTATCTATTCTAGTCATATCATACAGTTGACCATAGGTCAATTCAATCTCAATTCTGAGTGGTTATTATTCTAACTGATTGTATTATTTGAGTTCTTTGACTTGTTCGTTACCAGCTTACCCTACGGACTAGCCCATACTTACATCTTGGGAACTTGGTAGTATAATTGAGTGGGAGTGTTAATCATAGATATGAACATCTATAGCTTCTGATGAAGAAGTGAAATGATGGTTTCCTTTTAGTTTGTTTCAAGGTGTTAAATGATAGAGATCTCATTTCAGTAATTAAATCAGTTTACTGAAATATCATTTACAAGGAACTAAGTGTTTTAAGGATAAAATACAATGGGGGGTAAAACGGTATTTTAGTCCCATTTCATTGTAGACCGTCTATAGAGGATTGAGTGACAATTATGGTTGCAACAATGGATAATTAATAGCGTATCTATATTTGTTATAGAGCGTTCTATGAATTCAAGAATGCAATTCCAAGTCTATAGTGGAGTTACGAGGAATTAATAAGTTCGTAAATTTATTTGTTAAATTTATGATAACTTATTGGAGCTTCATTTCATAGGCCCATGGTCCCCATTGTACCTTGGATAAAATCATCTAGATAGTCTCAATTAATTGATTTAATCATCAATTAGAATTATCAAAGTTGACCAGGCCAATTTTGGAAAGTTTCATAGAGTTGTGTAATTTTGAGAAGAAAAGAGAAATTATGGCAGATTTATTAATTAAGATAAATTGGTATCTAAATTAATAAATAAGTTTAAATCAAGGTTCAAATTATAAATAATTAATTTGATAAATGATTTAAATAATTATTTAATTAATTAAATCAATAGAAAATAATACAGGCCTTGATTTTAAGTCCAATGTGCTTATAATCAAATGGGAAATTTCACGGGCCTATAGCCTATGATAATTTCGACCTAGGGCTTCAAAATGGCTGTTATTTTATTGATTTTTTAATTAAATTAAATGGCCTAATTGTGTCTATAAAAGGAGTGCTTAGAGAGAAGATTTGAGAGATGACAGATAAGTCACAAGTCAGATTTTCTGATAGTTTTATATTCTCTCTAAACACAAGTCCTTTTCGAAGCCACTTTGTTATTTTCTCTTCTTCTCTCTATATCTATCTTATGTGTTGAGAATTGCCCACACTAGTCTAGGTAGTTCTAAGGATACATTGGAAGATCGTGAAGAAAATAGAAGATCGGTTCAGTTTCTTGATAATACTCTGCAACAGAAAGGATACAAGAGTTAGAGAAACTGAAGGAATGACTCTTAATTCCGATGCGCATACTGTAAGTATTATATTATTTGTTTCTCTTCAAATTTAATTTTAGAAACATGTTTTAGGCTATCTCGTATTAATTTGTTTAATATTAGATATACATGAAAATAAATAAAGATCATGTATAAGCTTTTTCCAACAATAACATGTCATACATATTACCCACACAATACATAATAAGCATGCATCTCATTTTTTTTGTAGAAACATGCTTAGGATTGATTATATTTTTTTATTTGATAACTCATATTATTAATTTAGTCTTAATTAGTTAATATGGTAAATAGAATTTAAAAGTTGTTTATTTTCTTATTTTATAAAAATGTTATATTAAATTAAAATGATATTCTTTTATTAAAAAGGAAAATAAAATTAATCTATGGCATGATTATTTATTTTTCATAATTGGATTAGTATTTCATAGAATATTATTTGGTAAAATTAATTTAATTAGTTTTACAATTAAATTGAAAAATATTGATTTTGAGAAAAACACATTATTTTAAAATAGTGAGTGGGAGAAGGAATTATAACAATTAGTCTCATGGTCTCCATTATTAGTTGAATATCGAGAGGCATGGGAAGGGCCTCGTGTCGCCTCCGTTTGCAGCCCCCCTAAGGAAAGGCATCCGAATATGTTTATTTTATCTCAAGGTTGAATTCTCCTACGAGAATAAGATCACTGATGTATTTCAAGTTTGACTGACTCTAAGGCACACTCTTGAGTTAAGTCATTAATAAATAAATAATTGGTTACACTCCGAAGATGTGTATCTTGGCTTTCGAGCACAACTAGTACATCTTGACCAAACTAACTCTAATTCATAAGTGAAAAGAGAAAAAAGAGTTTTTAAGTTTTTGCGTATGGAGTTAAGATCTTGTCTCAATGTTAATTTGTAATTAGTCTAACCTACCCCAATCCTAGTCCATTAGTTTTAAAATTAATCTATCGTGGATTAGTAATTATTTTTTATGTGCTATTTTATGTGTTGCATTCATGCATCATGTTTACTATTCCAAATATAAACTGATATTTATTGTATGCATTAATTCATTATATTTTATTTATTTATTTTTCAGCAATATGTCTAATCCAAACCTTGTAACTGCTTTACTTGCTAATGAGAAATTGACTGGTGATAACTACATGAAATGGAAATCGAACATGGACATTATTTTGATATGTGAACCAAATGTTTATCCTGAATGAGGAATGTCCTGAGATTCTTGCTCCTAGTGCTGCCAAAACTACTAAAGAAAAGTATGACAGTTGGATCTTATCTAACAATGAGGACAAATGTTATATGCTTGCTAGTATGAGCGATGTGCTTAGAAAGAAGTTTGAAGCTGTTGAAACAGCTGAGATTTGGGAATCTCTACAAGGCATGTTTGGCTAGCAGTCTGATAAGTATAGACATGATGCTACTAGAATGTAATGCCCCGACCAATTCTAGACCTCGAACCATTAAAAACTACTAAACATAACTGTTATTTTGGAATACATACATACATACATAAAATATTAAAAGTTTATTAAAAATCCAAAATACGGCACGAAATACAAAACAAGGTATGGGTACTCATTGTTTAGTTCATAAAACATAAACTTTAATCAATTGTTTAAACACTAAGTGCGGAAATACATAAAAACATAAATTAAAAGACTTGAAAACAACATCATCCTCGATCTTCCAACAATCTATTAAATCAGTCCACCCCCAATACACATGCCAAGCTGCCACGAATATGTCCTGCCTTCCAAGTTCATTTTCTTGCACCATCTAAAATAAAAGGAATGAGCCTAATGCCCAGAAAGGAAAATCTACTAAAAACATATATCATAAATCATAAGACTATATCATAAAACATATATTATAAAACATATGACAAAAAAATGTATATCATATTGGACTACAATATTAATGGCTACTAACTCATTATTGTGGCATGTGATAAATCCATCTAGGTCCTCAGTCTACTAATCGAGGTAGGTTAGATCACATGGTAGTATATGATAACCCATCTAGGTCCTCTGTCTACTAAGTAAGGTAGGGTAAATCATAACTCTAAACCATGATAATGATAGAAACCTTGGGGTTCGCTATCTAAGCAACTATAAGACCCAAGTGACTACAAAACATATTCATACATATGACATGTCAACATATCATATCATATCATATAAACATATCATAACATATATATCTAACCTATTTTCCTTACAAAAAATCGGGATATAGGAGACAAGAACGGGATTGGAACACTCCTAAACCAACAGTAAAAACCATGAGTTTCTAAAGATATAGAGATGAAAAAGAGAACTAAACCATCAAATATAGAAACTTACCAAAGAACCTTAAGTTTCAGGAACTTAAACACCTAACCAAAAGCCATAACAATGAGTTAGGATCTAAAAGAAAATGGAATAAAATAAAAGAACTATGTTGGATTAAACCTGAGGATAAGAATACCTTCGATGGACTAAAACTTTGATCTACACCTCGATACCGAAATATCTCTTTATCTTACTTCCCAAGTGTTTTCTCTCTTGAGTAATCTTAGCAGCTTGGATGCTTGATGAATGCTTGAATGATGAGTGAAATGGCTGAGTACTAGGTCCTATTGATAGAGTTCAAGGAGTGAAACTTACCCCTTCAAAAATAATAAATAAATAAATATTAATTGAAAAGATTTGAATTTTCGTTTCAACAGATGCCCAGAACTCAGTCAAAATCATTCAAGAGCAAGTCCAAGTGGTTGAGGGCTATTTCTAGCTCGGATTCCACAAACTTTCAAAATATGAGTGTGGAGCTGATATATCGCCTCCCCTATATTCTCGAGCCTCTGTGGTTTCGTTCATGCAAAGTCTACGTGTTTTCCGTATCTTCCGTAGGCGACATATTGACCCCTATAGCTGCGATATATCGGAATACGTTTATATATCAAACACGTTTTTGTACTCTTTAAGCATATTTGAAAATGATTAAACAACTTTGATTGAGTAAAACGTGATCCTAACAGCTAGTAGAAGGTCCTAGAGCTTCTAGATCTTTCTTTTATTAACTTATTCTTTCAAAATGCTTAAATCATTAATAAACATGCTTGTGACAAGTATCACATTCTTATTAATTCTATCTAAACCTTATGTTAAAATAAATAATATCTCCAGGACCAACTATATTAATCAAACCTTATGTTAAAATTAATATTTCTAAACTATAGGTTAAAATTATAAAATCTATAACTATTGTTATGAATTTCCAACTAAATCCCGACTTGAACCAATATCCACGAAAACTAACATACTACAAACTACTAGTACTACTACTACTACTATTACTACTAGGACTATCTAGCTAAGTAAAATTCTGAGATGCTACATAGAAGTTTCATGAATATGAAAATGAAGAAAAATGTTTCTGTCAAAGAACATGTCCTAGACATGACCAACATATTGCACGATGAAAAAAATCCATGGTGCAACCATTGATGAGAGAACTCAAGTAAGTGTGATACTTGAATCTGTCACACTAGCTTTTGTGGAATTCACTACCAACTATGTTATGAACAAGTTAGAGTACAACATGACCCAAATGCTGAATGAGTTGCAAACTTTTGAGTCTCTAAACAAAAGTTCCACTAAGGTTGAGGAGGCAAATGTTGCTGAAACCAAGCCTTCCACTTCAAATGGTAATTCGAAGAAAAGGAAGGGTGGCCAAGGAAAGGACAAGAAAAAGGACAAATAACCAGAGAAGACCAACAAGTCTTCCAAGAAGAACAACATTGCAAAGAACTCCAAAAAGAAGGTACCGAAAGGATCATGCTTTCATTGTGGAGTTGATGGTCTTTGGGAAAGGAATTGTCCTAAGTACTTGGCTGAACTGAAAGACAAAAAGAACTGTAAATTTGATTTACTTATTTTAGAATCTTATTTAGTGGAAGATGTTTTTCCATCCTGGATAGTTGGTTCCGCAACCACTAATCATGTTTTTTTTTCATCGCAGATTCTTTGTACTTCAAGGAAGCTGGCTGTAATGCCCTGGTTACCCCAAGACCGTTACGGTGAACGTTGAACCGTGAATTTAACTCGCTACTCGAGTTCTTTTGGTTAAAAATGTGCTTCTATGTGTTATTAACAGGTTAAAGTGAAAAACCAATCAAAAGGGAATGATATATTTTATTTAAAACATAAAGCTGTTCATGGGCCCATCAAAACATTTACAAGTTATTTACAACTCAAAATGGTCATTACAGTTTAAATTTACAACCCGTCGACCTAAGCAGCAAAATTAGGGTAAACCCCCTAGTTCCTCTGAGTACTCCTTGGCCGTGGTGGTCAAGCGGCCGCATATGTACACATCATCACCTAAGCTCTTCACTCAAAGTTGGGTGATCTTTTCTTTCCCTTTACCTGCACTACATAGCACCCATGAGCCAAAGCCCAGCAAGAAAACACAATATTGCATGAATATAATATCAACAATGATCGTAATAATCATTCAGAACTTTCAGTCCAAAATAAAGGAGTGACAATTGGAAAAGTCACTAAAGTGGGTTCCGTTCCCATTAGCCACGTGACGATAGGGTCACCTGGGCTTTACAAATAAGTGATCCTTTCACTAGCTTATCAAGATAGGTGTTCGATGAACTAGTCGCCAATATAACCTACCGCATGACCATAGAGTCATAACCATGGGATTCTGCTCCATAGCCACGTGACAAATAGTCACCTAGGCCTTAGGCCCTAGCTCTGAGTAACTAGTCTTAGGATAGTCAAGTGCTTATAATTTTCTTCGACATTAGGGTCGGTCCAACATTAATGCTCCTAGAGTAATTCAACGCTGATATCGATTAGATCTAATCTTTTATCGGCTCTGCGTTCATGATGCTTATGTCATTTCTGACTCTCAGGCCAGTAATACGCGACCAGCACCGATTCTGAATAGTCAGTGCCATACACAAGTAAGCAAGATTTGCCAAGCATTTAATATGCAATCAATGTCCACATTTAACATCCAACATGCCTCTATAACAACCACGCATGTCATACACACAGGGTGCAGTTTTCTTACCTTTGATTCGAGCGAGAATGAGTAAAAGAACGACCCTTGAGAACGATCAACCTTTAAGTTCCTTAGCGGTCACCTAGTCATAAAAAAATATGGGATTCCATCAATAAATTGAATAAACAAGGTTCCCAAACCAAAACCTAGCCTCCGGGACATCGAACCCCACTAAACCAAGTAGTAGGAACGATCCCGAGGCCTAAAATTGAGTACCCATGATCAAAACACCCAATTGGCCTCAAAATCCTTCATGAGCCGCGACCCCCAGCCAAACCAGGAGCAAGCACCGTGGCCCCCCTTTCCTAGTGCCGCGGCCCCCAGCAGGCACAACCTCCACCTTCTTCAGCATCGAGCTCGGGCTGCGGCTCCCAAGAACATTGCCGCAACCCCCACTTGGGAACCTGCCATAACTCTGTTTTTCTACATTCTAAACCTTCCAAAAACATACCTAAACACCTCCAAATCAAAAAATCAAA
Source organism: Humulus lupulus (assembly GCF_963169125.1). NCBI lineage: Eukaryota > Viridiplantae > Streptophyta > Magnoliopsida > Rosales > Cannabaceae > Humulus > Humulus lupulus. Next base: position 197,629,214 of record NC_084796.1, on the reverse strand, counting down.
GTTCCCAAGCATCCCAATGATCCAAAATCATCAAATCTTGAGGCTCAAATGAATCAAAAACTCATTGACACACAAAATCCAAATCAACACTTAAAAACTCTAAAACTCAAAACTTAAAGCTTGAAATACCTTTGATTGAGTTGTTTCTCGCTAAATCCTTCGGTCAAGAAGCTTCTAATCTTTCCTAGGATCGCCACGCCTCGATCCTCGCTTGATTCTGACTCCTAGAACTCAATATTTCTTCAAAATTACCACGAATGGTCACAAAGGTTAACAGGAGAGAGAGAGAGAATGTGTTTTTAACATACGGTTCTTTCTGTCAGACTACTTCAGGCTTAAGTAACCTCAAATAAAACCTAATGCTCGGGGTCCCAAAAACATCCCCGGGGACAAAATAGTCAAGACTCCCAGAATTTCCTCCTGATCTCAATAACCCCCAATGTATCATCAAATAAACATTCTCATTATCCAATATCCCAATAATTGACCCCGTTATGACAAAACTACTAATTTGCAACATAGGACCATCTCATGCCGAGTAGCTCGAATATATCCCCATAATAATGGGATCTCATCCATAAATCATAATATTCACCAAAATACACAAATATGCCCTCAACAGGCCAAATTACAAAAATGCCCTAATAATCAAATGTGGACCCACATGCATGCATTTAACATCATATTATAATATAATTCACATAACACATGCATATAATCATTTAATGACATAATAAAACAATTATGGCCCCGCGCCCTACTAATCTAGCCATTAAATCGCATTAGGGATTTCTGGGCATTACAACTATCCCCTCCTTACAGAAATTTCCTCCTCGAAATTTACCTGAACAACTCGAGATACTGACTCTGCATATTTGATTCCAGCTCCCAGGTCGCTTCCTCAACCTTGTTGTTCCTCCACAATACCTTAACCAAAGGTATCGTCTTATTCCTGAGGACCTTGTCCTTTCTGTCAAGTATCTGGATTGGTTGTTCCTCAAAGAAGAGATCTGCCTCAAGCTCTAGATCTTCATAGCTCAAAATATGAGTCACATCAGATACATACCTCTTAAGAGCTAAAACATGAAACACATTATGCACGGCTGACAATGCCGGAGGCAAGGCCAACCTGTAAGCCACTTGACCAATCCTCTCCAGCATCTCAAATGGACCTACAAACCTAGGGCTCAGCTTGTCCTTCTTCCCAAACCTTCTCAAACCTTTCGATGGAGAGACTCTAAGGAAGACATAGTCACCTACTTGGAACTCCACGTTCCTGCGCTTGGGATCTGCATAACTTTTCTGCCTACTCTGAGAAGCGAGCATCCGAACTCTAATCTTCTCAATGGTCTCACTGGTCCTCTGAACTGCCTCAGGACCCAAGTACCTCCTTTCACCTGTCTCATCCCAATGAATGGGAGATCTGCACTTCCTACCATACTGCATCTCATAAGGTGCAACTCCAATGGTCGACTGATAACTGTTATTGTAGGAAAACTCAATCAAAGGTAGATACTTACTCCAAGATCCACCAAAGTCCAACACACATGCTTGCAACATGTCTTCCAATATCTGGATTGTCCTCTCAGATTGCCCATCTGTCTGAGGATGATAAGCAGTACTGAACTTCAACTGTGTTCCCATGGCCTTCTTTAAACTTCCCCAGAACTTAGAAGTAAAAGTAGGGTCACGATCTGACATGATCGACCTTGGCGCTCCATGAAGGCACACGATCTCTCTCACATAGAGATCTGCATACTAATCAACTGTATATGTAGTCTTCACTGGCAAGAAGTGAGCTGACTTGGTATAACGATCAACTATCACCCAAATAGAATCATGTTGACCAATAGTCCTAGGTAACCCCACCACGAAATCCATCGTGATGTCCTCCCATTTCCACTCTGGGATATCCAGAGGCTGCGATAACCCTGCTGGCATCTGATGCTCAGCCTTAACCTGTTGACATGTCAAGCACTTAGCCACATACTCTACCACATCCCTCTTCATCCTCGGCCACTAATACAACGATGTCACATCCTGATACATCTTTATGGTGCCTGGATGCAAAGAATAAGGTATAGTATGAGATTCATCCAGAATCTCTCGCCTCATAACAGTGTCTAACGGAACACATATCCGCCCCTGTATCTCAACAAGCCTAAATAAAACACAGAATAATCTCTAGATGCTCCAACCAAAACATCCTCTCGGATCTTGATCAGTTGTGGATCACCTAACTGACCCTCCTTAATCCTATCCAACAGCGTAGAATGTAGCATAATATTGGCCAACTGGCCCACCAGCAACTCTATACCAGCTCTAGTCATATCATCAGCTAACTCTCTGGCTATCAGTCTCGCAGCATAAATCTGTCCCGGACCCTTCTGGCTTAAAGCATCAGCGACCACATTGGCCTTTCCCAGATGATACAAAATCTTTTCCTGACTCTACCCAACGCCTTTGTCTCATATTCAGATCTTTCTGGGTGAAGAAGTGTTTCAGGCTCTTGTGGTCTGTATAGATCTCACACTTCTCCCCATAAAGATAATGCCTCCATATCTTTAAAGCAAAGACCACAACCGCTAGCTCCAAATCATGAGTGGGATATCTCTTTTCATACTCCTTCAGCTGACATGAAGCATAAGCAATTACCTTTTCTGACTGCATCAGAACACAACCCAAACCCTAAGTAGAAACATCGCAATAAATCATAAACTTCTCCTGATCTGTCGGAAGACTCAGAATCGATGCTGTAATCAATCTTTGCTTCAGTTCCTGGAAGTTGTTCTACATTTATCTGACCACACAAATTTCTGACTCTTGTGTGTCAGCTCAGTCAATGCAGTAGCAATCTTTGAGAACCCTTCCACGAAAATCCTACAATAACCTGCCAATCCAAGGAAACTTCTAACCTCAGAAGCATTCTTTGGCCTTGGCCAATCTTTGACTCCCTCAATCTTCACTGGATCTACCTTAATCCCCTCCTTATTGAGAATGTGCCCAAGAAAGGATACCTAAGATAACCAAAACTCACATTTCTTGAATTTTACAAACAATCTGTGCTCCCTCAGTCTCTGTAGAACCAACCTCAGATGATGCTCATCCTCTGACTCAGACTGAGAATAAACCAGGATATCATCGATGAAGACGATCATGAACTAGTCCAAATAATCCTTGAACACTCTGTTCATCAGATCCATAAAAGTAGCAGGGGCATTAGTCAATCCAAAAGACATGACTAAGAACTCATAATGCCCATACCTGGTACGAAAAGCAGTCTTCAGTATGTCTCCCTCCTTGACCCTCAACTGATGATAACCAGAACGAAGGTCGATCTTTGAGAATACCGTCTTACCTTGCAACTGATCAAACAAATCATCTATCCTTGGCAAAGGATACTTATTCTTGATTGTTAGCTTATTCAGGTCTCTGTAATCAATGCACATTCTCGGAGAACCATCCTTCTTTTGTACAAACAGAACTGGCGCACCCCAAGGTGAGATACCAGGTCTGATAAAACCCAAATCTAACAGCTCTTGCAACTGTACCTTTAATTCTTTCAACTCAGTTGGGGCCATTCTGTAAGGTGCTCTAGACACTGGCTCTGTCCCTGGTGCCAGTTCTATCACAAACTATATTTCACTGCGTGGTGGCAACCCTGACAAATCTTCTGGAAACACATCCAGGAATTCACAAACTAATTTGGTCTCTTCTGGTCTCACTGGCACAACCTGAGTGGTGTCAACCACACTAGCTAAGAACCCAATGCAACCTTCTTGCAATAGATCCCTAGACCTCAATATAGAAATCATAGGTATACGAGGTCTATGCACAATACCAACAAACACAAAATGATCCTCACCTTCAGGCTCAAAGGTGACCATCTTCCTTCTGCAATCAATGGTTGCCCCATACTTTATTAACCAATCCATACCCAATATCATGTCAAAGTCAGTCATAACCAACTTTATCAAATCCACTGACAATTCTCTGCCCTCCACTGTCGCTGGCAAAGATCTGACCCATCTCCTGGATACCACTAATTCCCCAGTGGGTAACAAGGTTCCAAACCCCACAGCATAAAAATCACAGGGTCTACACAATCTATCAATAATGGTACTAACAATAAAAGAATGTGTAGCACCATAGTCAATCAAAACATTATAAGGGGTTCCAGCACTAAGAAGCTGACCTGTAACTACTGAGGGAGAAGCCTCAGCTTTTGCTTGTGTCAATGCGAACACTCGAGCTGGGGCCGAGCTGTTCGCTTTCCTGGGTTCTTCTCTTCTTACCTTAGGGCAATCCTTCTTAAGCTGACCCATTGCTCCACATGAGAAGCAGGCCCTTGCCCTACACTCTCCCAAATGATGCCTCTTACACCTAGGGCATTCAGGATAAGGCTTCCAGGCTTCATTATCACCTGGACGACCCATTGGGATACCACGGGATCGCCTATCAAGACCTGGAACTGGGAAGGTATCAGGAACCTTCCTCTTCTGACCACTGGGGCCTCCACCCCTACTTGAACCCACAAAAGGAGAAGCTGTTCTCCTAAATTCCTTTCCGGCTGCACTATCTCGCCAGATCTTGTTCTCTGCACTTTCAGCTATGAGTGCCTTCTCAACCACCTGTGCATAGGTAGTAACCCTAGCCACAATGGTAATACGAACATCATGGGCTAATCTGGGCTGTAGCCCCTTAAGAAATCTCTCCCTCCTGGTCCCATCAGTGGGCACCAGCTCCATGGCAAACTTTGCCAAACGATCAAACTTCATGGCATACTCAGTCACTGACAAACCTCCCTGAAGTAACCTGATAAATTCCTCAGCTTTTGCCGCCCTGATGGCATCATTATAATATTTTTCATTAAACGGAGTCTAGAACTCTTCCCAACTCAGGGAATTAATATTTTTGGTCTGGGATATAACTTCCCACCAAATTCGGGCATCTTCCTGAAACATACGTGGCACAGGCCACTCTCTCATTACCAGTCACCCTCATGAAGTCCACGATGGTGGTAATCATACTCATCCACTGCTCAGCTTTGGCAGGATCTGCACTGCCTTCAAAAACTGGAGATTGCTACTTTCTGAACCTTTCATAGAGAGGCTCCCATTTATTACCAACCTCAGGCAGCTGCCCAGCTGCTGGCACCGAGACAGGAGGTGCCTTTGATACACTGGCCACTGCAGGAGCTTGTTGTTGTCTCAACACTGTAGCCTACAGATCGTTAAATAACTGCTGCCAGTTTGTAGGAGCTGGCTGCGGAATCTGTCCCTGGTCATTCTCTTAACCCTGATTATTATTATTCTGGCCTTGATCACTCTGGTCAGCTGATGTATCTGTATGTCCTGGATTCATTCTTATCAACTTATACCTTGCTGAAACAATAGTCAATATGGCCAGTTAGGTAGTGATAACTAAACCTCTTGCCACTTTACGGTCCAAGAACAAGCTAATAATTATCATATTCCACAGTCATATAAATATACAAATAGATACATGATTATAGCATTTAACACTTAGAATGTATCACATAATAATTCACAATCAACAATACTAATAAGTATGTTACAGCAATTTCAGTATTATTTAGCACACGGTTGTTGAAGATGCAATATTCAGGGCACAGGTTTAACATGGTGTCTCATGTAAACAGGTAAAGCATTTATACTATATTTAAGCAGTTATACATATAACTACATAAATAGTTACCAAACCATGAGTCGAGCTTATCTTCGGTGGTGAGTGTACATGCCCAGCAAGTCTACAGGAACCCTAACCTTGGCACGCTCTGATACCAAGTTGTAACGCCCTGGTTACCCCAAGACCGTTACGGTGAACGTTGAACCGTGAATTTAACTCGCTACCCGAGTTCTTTTGGTTAAAAACGTGCTTCTATGTGTTATTAACAGGTTAAAGTGAAAAACCAATCAAAAGGGAATGATATATTTTATTTAAAACATAAAGTTGTTCATGGGCCCATCAAAACATTTACAAGTTATTTACAACTCAAAATGGTCATTAAAGTTTAAATTTACAACTCGCCGACCTAAGTGGCAAAAATAGGGTAAACCCCCTAGTTCCTCTGAGTACTTCTTGGCCGTAGTGGTCAAGCAGCCGCATATGTACACAACACCACCTAAGCTCTCCACTCAAAGTTGGGTGAGCTTTTCTTTCCCTTTACCTGCACCACATAGCACCCATGAGCCAAAGCCCAGCAAGAAAACACAATATTGCATGAATATAATATCAACAATGATCTTAATAATCATTCAGGACATTCAGTCCAAAATAAAGGAGTGACAATTGGAAAAGTCACTAAAGTGGGTTATGTTCCCATTAGCCACGTGACGATAGGCTCACCTGGGCTTTACAAATAAGTGATCCTTTCACTAGCTTATCAAGATAGGTGTTCGATGAACTAGTCACCAATATAACCTACCGCATGACCATAGAGTTACAACCTTGGGATTTCGCTCCCTCGCCACGTGACAAATAGTCTCCTAGGCCTTAGGCCCTATCTCTGAGTAACTAGTCTTAGACTAGTCAAGCGCTTATAATTTTCATCGATCTTAGGGTCGGTCCAGCATTAATGCTCCTAGAGTCATTCAAAGCTGATATCGATTAGATCTAATCTTTTATCAACTCTGCGTTCTTGACGTTTATGCTGTTTCTGACTCTCACGCCAGTAATACGCGACCAGCGCCGATTCTGAATAGTCAGTGCCATACACAAGTAAGCAAGATTTTCCAAGCATTTAATATGCAATCAATGTCCACATTTAACAGCCAACATGCCTCTATAACAACCACGCATGTCATATACATAGGGTGTAGTTTTCTTACCTCTGATTCGAGCAAGAATGAGTAAAAGAACGACCCTTGAGAACGATCAACCTTTAAGTTCCTTAGTGGTCACCTAGTCATAACCAAATATGGGATTCCATCAAGAAAGTGAATAACAAAGGTTCCCAAACCAAAACCTAGCCTCCGGGACATCGAACCCCACTAAACTGGGTAGTAGGAAGGATCCCAATGCCAAAAATTGAGTTCCCACGATCAAAACACCCAATTGGCCTCAAAAACCCTCTTTTGCCGCGGTCCTAGCCAAACCAGGAGCAAGCGTCGTGGCGCCCCTTGCCTAGTTCCGTGGCCCCTAACACACACAACCTCCTCCTCCTTTAGCATCGAGCATGGGTCGCGACGCTCAGGAACATGGTCGCGGCCCCCACCTGGGAACCTGCCATAACTCTGTTTTTCCACATTTTAAACCTTCCAAAAACATACCTAAACATCTCTAAATCAAAAAATCAAAGTTCCCAAACATCCCAATGATCCAAAATCATCAAATCCCAAGGCTCAAATGAATCAAAAACTCATCGACACACAAAATCCAAATCAACACTTAAAAACTCTAAAACTCAAAACTTAATGCTTGAATTACCTTTGATTGGGTTATTTCTCGCTAAATCCTTTGGTCAACAAGCTTCTAATCTTTCCTAGGATTGGTATGCCTCGATCCCCGCTTGATTCGAACTCCTAGACCTCAAGATTTCTTTGAAATTACCACGAATGGTCACAAAGGTTAACGGGAGAGAGAGAAAGTGTTTTTAACTTACGGTTCTTTCTATCAGACTACTTCAGGCTTAAGTAACCTCAAATAAAACCTAATGCTCAGGGTCCCAAAAACATCCCCGGGGACAAAATAGTCAAAACTTCCAGAATTTCCTCCTGATCTCAATAACTCCCAATATATCATCAAATAAACATTATCATTATCCAATATCCCAATAATTGACCCCGTTATGACAAAACTGCTAATTTGCAACATAGGACCGTCTCATGCCGAATAGCTCGAATATATCCCCATAATAATGAGATCTCATCCATAAATCACAATATGCACCAAAATACACAAATATGCCCTCAACGGGCCAAATTACCAAAATGTCCTAATAATCAAATGTGGACCCACATGTATGCATTTAACATCATATTATAATATTATTAACATAAACATGCATATAATCATTTAATGGCATAATAAACATGCATGTTTTTTTGTGTTTGTGTAATTGTGAAGTTATTTAGACTCTATGTAACTCTAAGTAAATCCCGAGGCCCGGGGTCCCAAAAATGTCCCCGAGGGAAAAATGATCAAAACTCCCAGAATCCCCTCCTAATATCGCTAATACCAAAACACCCCTTGACTCATTCCCATTACCTGATAACCCGGTAATGGACTAGACACCCAAAACACCCCTTGACTCACCCCGAGTCGGGTATTAAGTCTCGTTGTGACTTTTCCGTTAACTTGCTCCCTAGCATCGTCTTGTGCCAAGTAACCCAAATATACCCACATAATAATGTGGTCTCATACAAATATCAAATATATCACATGTATGCCAAATATACCCATAACGGGCCAATTTACAAAAATTTCCCTTCTATTAAGAAATGGGCCGACTTGCATATTTAATACAGCTAAACATACATATCTAGTAGTATTATCATATAATTCACATAAATTTCCATCTTGGCCCCCTAATCAAGGCCCTAAGCCTGATTAGGTAATTTGAGACATTACAATGACTAAAAATAACCACAAACCTCAAAGTGAAGTTGTACTTGAGGAAATGGTCTCAAATAAACAAGACCAATCACCAGCAGTGGCAAATAAAAAACAACCAGAGGATATCGCTAGTTCTATTCAGAACAATGGAGAAGTGGGAGGGTTGGTAAGCAACAAGTTCGCTATGAACATGAAGTTCAGATGCTTGTGTCTGACACAAACAAAGATGATTTATTGACATATAGAGATGCAATGGAAGATTCTAAAAAAGAAAAATGGCTAATCACCATGGACCTTAAAATGGAATCGATGTATTCAATTCTATCTGGACTATTGAAGAACCATTTGAAAATGTTAAACCTATTGGTTGCAAATGGATATTCAAGAAGAAGAGAGGAGCAGATGGGAAAGTAGAGACTTTCAAAGCAAGGCTAGTAGCAAAAGGCTACACACAGAAAGGAGTTGATTATGAAGAAGCTTTTTCACCTGTGGCAAAAGGTATCCTCTTGAAGTTTAAGGCTAGTGATTTAGTCCCAGCAGACTTCATTTTCTTCTCTTAATTTTTTTGTTTACTAAATCTTTGTTTTATTATAGTAAATAAATTTGGGGCAATTTAATTCAGTTACTTTTTCTTTCCCCTTATCTTTTGTCTCATCATAATAATTGAGACCTCAATACATAATAGCAGCTTTAGTAGCTTCTTTATAATTTACTTGGCCTTTCCAAAGGGCATTATTAAAATTATCTACTGTCTTGAGTACTGATTTCCATGACTTATATAATCCTGGTTTTTTCCCTCAAAATACTAAATAATAATTTTTTTCTTACTTTGGAAGTATTCTATTAGGCATTTTAATACTGCTTGGAAATATCTAGGATAATAACTACAAATTTAGCTACTTCATATGATAATGACATTGAGTATGCAATGCTTAATTATGTCAGTCTAGATAAAATATTCTAACAATTTCCCACTTGGACTACATAATTACACAAACAAGTGCTCACTCACCAATAGTGTCTATATGCAAGAATCTCAAGAAACACAAAAGACTAAAAATTAGTGATGCATCATATTACATTGATAGGATATAAATATAACACATAACTAGATGCAGAGATTAGTAATGCATGGTGATAACTTTCAATGTGGATCCACTTGAAACAAATATTGAAACTAAATCATTGTCTCCAATCATTATGTCACTATCAGACAAACAAATATGCACACATAATGTCAAAGAGTGATCCACAATATGCATGTATTCAACAACAAATAACAATCCTTTCATTTCCATTATACTCGATAACGATGAATCTCACTAACTAAATACACTTTAGGAACCTAACAATCCACATAAAAAGTATGTTTTCAGTACACACAATTAGGTAAGCCTTGTCATTGTAGTCATAAACATGTTGTCTACAAGTACATGTTATAATGCTAATAGAGGACTCAACAACTTTCTCACCACAAATGGAACTTCATCAACACTGATGGAGTAACAAAACTCCTCAAGTTTCGAGAGAAAGATGTGACTGTGACATTTTATTCAACATAAAGGTTAGTAAATTCAAACTATAGTCAATGACTCGTAATACTGAAATGAAATATTGCAGTCATATTGTATAATCAATGTCCTCGTAACACGCCATACACTCTACCTCTATGAGTGAGGATGTTGTAAGTGTCCATACAACACTTGACCACAATATAAATCCTCTTACCATTATACCTTCATGAAAATAGATCCTCCTACCATTGTGAATGCTTAGAAATGGACTTTATCATCAATGCAGCTTGTCCAATCGATATCACTAAAACCAACTATTGTATATCATGATGTTGGTTTGTTGATTACAAACACATCCTTGGTACCATAAGGATGACAACTCAAGCACTTACCCAACTTCCTTAAAACAATTATCGAAAAAGGAATGCATATACTTGAGTAAACATGAGGTTGCCTTCAATAAGCATGCATGTGATAATCTTAAATTTGATCTCTCATTATCTATCAATATATTTATGGACTTTAGGCATTTTATAATACATCATATTTTATACTATTCCAAAATTCTCTATGAAATCGAAATATTAATCTCAAAAAGAGTTAGTAAATGCAAACTATGAGACAATTCAACCTACCGTTGTTCTCATCACGAAGAATCCAAATACTTAGATTATGTGAGGTTTCTCAAGGATTCTTCATTTGGTAGAGATTATCAAATAGCGATTTATATGTCTCCTGAATAGATCAACATCATAAAAATCGTAGGATTAAAACATATCATTACTCCCACTAATCTATCACATAATCACAACTAGAAAAATGTCTTTCAATTGCGTTTCTAAAACGCTGTCAATTAAAAAACATAGCGTTAAATCTAACCCTATGTCATTTGATGTTATTAAAACTCCTGCCCTTTTGATAGTGTTTTCAGCATGTCATTGAGCCTTGTTGTAGAAACGTGTACTATAGCATTTTATAAATATTATAGTAAGATTTCATTACGCTTTGTGTTTGTCATAACTACTTTTGTGAAGACTGTGAATAATTATTTACGATTGTATTTTCAATTGTTATCTTTAACGCTTTTAATGACATTTGTTGAACGTAATGTGAGCAATTTTACCACATTATTTACTTATTACATAAGTTAATACTATAACACTTGCAAAACGTTTTCTAATAGTGTTGATGATATTTATAAAAAGTAATATTAATTATTTGATAACACACTTTACATATTGTAAAATCATATACCATGACATTTAAAAAAACCTTATTATTCAATAAAATAATTGATTAGAATAATTTGTAATATTTATAGATACAATTATAATATAACTATGTAATTGTGTTGCTTTTGTCTTTTTTAATTTCTTATTACATTCATACTAATAGTTACCACAATAACATAAATAAAAACATGAAATGAGAACAAGTTCACCTTAACATAAATTCAAATTAAGTTCAAACACATCGTATAGCATTCTTAAATACAAGTGTCTACTTAAAGCTAAAATATCAATATAAAAAAAATTAAACTGTTTTGAAGACATTAATTCAGCAAAAAATATTCAAAACAAACTAATCTAGCCACTATTTCATCATGAGTGTCCATCCAAAATAATGCACTTCATTCTTTAGTTTCACACCTATAAAAATAAAAAAAGTATACACAACAACTTTAAACAACAAAAAAAAATTGAAGAAAAAAAGTCACATCTACATGTATATTGTTAAATAATTTCATTAAAGGATATGTTCCACAAAATTTGAAAGAGATCTGTTCATTTCATTTCCTATATTACACCAACTAGTTTATCATTGCTGTAATATTTGCAAATCCATTTTAAGTTAGACGTAAATTTTATCTCATTATAACTTTATTAGAAGGTCATGCAATGATGGAGCCAACTGCATCTTGAATTGTGCTCATCGTTGATGTTGGTCTCAATAAATATGCATCAGATTTCTTAGTAGCATCAACCCAAACTTTCATTGCATTTGGTCCAAGACGAAGATGATGCACCTCATAATTAGGATCACTAGAAGTCCATCTACCTTTTGCAATAGTTTCTCCACTTCCATACTAGTCAAGTAAATTGCAGGCATTGTTTTGAGCTGTGAACTTTAGATTAACACTCTGTTCAATGATCAACATCAAATTATTTAAGAAACTTAGATCTATAAAGTTCAACATAATATCATTAATACTTAAAAGTTAGTTACAACAGGAGAAGGTGATGGAATATGTGAATCCCCTTCACTTGGTGGAGTAAACCCCTATAAGTATTGAAATAATTTAGCCATTTATAATTTTAAATGAAATAGAAACTACTTAAAATAAGACAAGTAATCTGCCAATTTACCGGAATATTTGTATTTTTTGCAATGTTGTTAAGAAGATGCATCATTTCCACCATTTTATTCTTCATCTCACACTGATCTAATTCCAATTGTGAAATATGGTCATTCCTGGCTCTTAAAATAGCTAACTTTGTACTAGTTACTCCCCTCCCATCAGCTAATGGTCTAGCAGGTTTGTCAGGACCAAATATAATGGTCAAAGAATCTTGTATTGTATTTTGTATTGTGCATGAATCTGGTTTTTCATTTGCAAGTACTTGGAGCTTCTCCTATAAATCATTTTAAGTTTAATACTATATAAACTTGAGTGCATATACTTAGATATTATATTTATACAAAATATAAGTAGATTACTTACAATAACTTCAGCAACTTATGCATTAACAAGTTCACCATTTTTCTTAGTGTATGTCTTTAGAAAAGCTTAAACTCTTGTTACAACTTTTGAGCTTTCCCTACTCTATATCCAATTACATTTTTTTAGAAAAATATATTACTATTTCAAGGTTTAGGGACAAAGAATATTTATTAAAAAAACTACCATGCCATCCATTGTTCGAGCATACCTCTACGACTGTATGTATGTGGGAGTTGCTTCTTCCTAATCTCCTTAAACTTGTCACTTATTGCCTAAAATAGTTTTTTTTTTCAACAAAAAAGAATTAGCAATCCAAGTTTAAAAATAAAAGATTTATGAGTAAAAAGCATAGACTCATGAGTAAAAATGATCTAAAATCACATGCTGGTTTTTTTCACCATAAAAAGAACAATTTAAGTGTACCTGAAATTGCTTGCTGGTTCTTTCACGAACAAATACCCTCCATTCAGTTTCTGTCTTGATATTATGAGGCTTTAACTTTAGTCATTCTAGTTCATTTTGTAGCTTCCTAATCTGAGTAACTAGCCTTGACTTGGAGGCTCTCCACAAATTTGCCATTACTTTCATACACCATTCTCGTTGCCATTCTTTGTCCACCATATACCTTGACTGCATTGAAATTGCTTGTTAATTTATAAGAAACCATAGTGCACTTTAATCAATAAATAAAATCAAATTTAGTACCTGAATTGTTGACCACAACACATCTTTCATTATTTTCGGAACCTTTTGCCAATCAGCTATTGTGTAAGGTACAATTTCCCTTACCAGAGGACCAACAAACAACGACAAAGAGACCAAGCCATCCCAAAAAACTTGCCATTTTGCATTAGTAGAGATACCTTTCATCTTTGTTGGGCCTCCTTTTCTTTTTTGTTGAGCAACATGCTCTAGAGAATTATCTAGAGAGTTTTCATTATTATGATTGACATGTGTCTCTTCTTCAATTGATTGGGGATGAAAAGACCTTGTATTAGCAGCAGGAGAACCTTTGGTGATGTCCTTATCAGCCTATATTTGGGTGACTTGTTCATCATAGTTTCCGGATTCCTTTGTGGGGTGTTGAATTCATCTTCAAGATCATTGTGAACAATATGAAGCAGAAATCTTCTTGTTTTCTTCAAGTTATGGATTGACGATATTGCTTGATTGCTACATTCTGCCATAAACATAGTTGTTTATTGTACTTCTTCAACATTTTTATCCCCAACTGACTTATGTTGTGGGGTAATGTCAACTTCAACCTCACTGTCTTCCTCATTAGTTTGATGTATATCAAATGCTACTTCATGAGATCTTTTAGATGTAGGTGGGGAATCCATTACAAATTTAACAGGGGTTGCAAAGCGACGCAATGATTTCTTCTTCTTGGAACGAGGAGTTACATCTAGCAAATTTCTAGTAGGTCTATATCCTCCAATCTCCCCTTCTAGTCCTCCAAGCTTAAAGGCTAATTGTCTCCTCTTTTTTGCCAAAATTACTTTCAAAGAACCAGGTTGCGAGTGAACAAATTGATTTGAAGTGGTTTCAAGCTCCCACGAACAAGCCTCTTGTTTCAAGTCTCCATATTGCACCTATATAAAATTAAGAGATTTAATTAGAAATAATTTGAACTATCCACTAAAGTTAAATCATAAAAACTCTGAAATATAACACTTTCAATGTTTAAAGCAAAGAGAGTAATGTGATGAAAAATACATAACAATACAAAACTTAAGAAGTACAATAATAAATAATTTCATACCAAACCAAAAAATTCATAAAAAAGTAGTGATAATAAATCTTGCAAGGAAAAAGCAAATGTTGTAGCTTTTCAACTTCTCTCAATTGGATTGTCATCATCTTGGTCATCCTATGTATCTGACTCATAGTTTCCTCTTGGTGGAGCCTTTAACACAATATACCAATTTGAATTTTCACAATCTCTTGCATAAAAAATTTGTTTAGCTTTTGAAGCATAAATGGTTCTTCGACAAAATCTTTCTATCCTTGGTGTAAGTTTAGAAGAGTGTACTAATCGAGCTTCCTAACACCCTTGCCAACATGTGCCCATTTAAACATAAATAAAGGGATATGAAAAATATAATAATCCAAAAGTACTATTTGATTAATTAACCCATAATATCCTACAACATCATCCAATATTGCATCATCTTTAGCACTAGATCTACAAATCGTGGTTGCTTCCAAATAAACATCGCTATTTTGTGTGGTTCTTTCTGCATCCTTAGTATGAAATCGCTGCCCATTAATGATAAATCTTTTATATGATATGACTACTTTACGAGGACCATGTGCCAATCTTGACAACATAACATCAAATTCTGCATTAGAAAATTGTAGAAGAAAACATTTTTATCACATAAAATTTGAAACATAATGTCAATTTAGTACTAAAACAATAAGTGTCTTAGCCCTTACCTTATCTTCTAACCACAACAAGAAAGTTTCAGTATGTTGTTTCCAAAGTGAAGTATGATTAGTTCTTAAAATATTGCTCTTCTCCTTCAATTCTTCTAAATGCATCCTATATTTTAACACATATTTACCGTTAATAAGTTAAATGACATAAAGTAGAAGGTAAGATGTTGATGAACTCACTCTAAATATGGGTCGATGATTGCTAAATTGAATAAGACATAGCGATGTGCATTAGTTAGGTCCTTATCATTTAGTGTAATAGTTACACCACGATTGAGTGGACAACCTTCAAGTATAACATCATTGCCACTATCTTCGCTACGTCCAACTAGGGAACCTTCTTCACTAGTTAGTTTCAAGAATGATGCACAAAAGCGATTAGACTCATCTTCATTGTAACGTTCGGCAATGGACCCCTTAGGATGTGTCGGTTGCTTCACATACCCTTTAAGTAACTTCATTTCTCTACAAATTAAGTAGGAAAAAGTTAATGTTCATTAATGAAAGATTAATGAGTAATTGCTTTTCAAAATGATACATCCATCAAAATTTGACAGGACCACATAATAGCACTTCACGTCCGAGGTGAACAACTAGATGTACCATATGATCAAAGAACGAAGGTAGAAAGTATCTTTCAAAAAAAAAAATTGTTTCGACTACTTCTTTTTCCAACTTTATGATCTCGTTTTTGTCAACAACATGTTGGGAAATGCCATTAAAAAAGTTGCTAAGTTTTATGGTTGCCTCTCTTGGACCATCCTCCATCAATCCTCATATCACCACGACTAGCAATTGTTGCATTAAGACATGAAAATCATGAGACTTAAGCCCCATTAACTTACACTCCTCAACAACTACACAAAAACATTGTTTGAATTATAACCACCAGGTAATTTCAAATCAAATAACCTTTGGCAAAATATTTTTTTCTCTGATTTAGAAAGTGTGTAAGATGTTGTCGGATGTTGTACAATCCCTTCTTCCTCTACTGGATGCAAGGCCTTTTTAATACCAAAATATTTAAATCCAATCAAGCATTGAGATGATCTTTGGATTTTCCATTCAAGTCCAACAATGTGTTAATAATAACATCCAAATTCTGACGAATTACCAAAACCTACAAACTGGAAATAAAAGAAAAACTAATTTAATTGAAGTTGCATTTTATAAGCATAAAATTTTGATTATACTTTATTTTAATATAGATTAAACTTACCTCCCAATATGGCAGGTTGACAATTATAGATTTCTTATTCCACATTCCTTCCATCTTATCATTACGACTTCTCTTCTTGAAGTTCTTCTTTTTCCAATATCATTAGTAATTTGATTAAATTGTTCAACAATTTCTATACCACTCAAAATTGGAGGGGGGTTCTTTCTCCTACAGTTCCATTGAACCATGATATTTTAGACCTATATGGGTGATCAAGCGGTAGAAATCTCCTAGTACCTTGGTATGAAAACTTTTTACTATCTTTCAGCCTGGTTGCACATGTATGATTACCACAAATTGGGTAGGTTATTCTACCTTTGGTTGTACATCTAGCAAGATTTCCGTATGTAGGAAAATCAGTTATGGTCCACAAACAACATTTCCTTCATATTGAAGAAGCTTTTGTCAAATGCACCGTATGCATGAACTCCATTATTCCACAATTCATTTAAGTCTTCTATAAGTGGATCCAAATAAATGTCAATATCATTTCCAAGTTGTTTACAACCTAGAATCAATAATGAGAAAAATGTGTTCTCATCTTTCATGCATAACCATAGTGGTAGACTATAAATAACAAGCATTGCCAGCCAACAACTATAAGTAGAGCTTAAATTTTTAAAGGGATTAATTCCATCAGAAGCTAGCCCAAGTCTAAGGTTACATGGTTCAAGATTAAAATTTGGA
The DNA here is from genome assembly GCF_963169125.1 of Humulus lupulus. Taxonomy (NCBI): domain Eukaryota; kingdom Viridiplantae; phylum Streptophyta; class Magnoliopsida; order Rosales; family Cannabaceae; genus Humulus; species Humulus lupulus. The sequence continues at coordinate 197,612,053 of NC_084796.1, read as the reverse complement.
CATCTTTCATTAATTGCATCCCAAGATGGTGTATCCACTGGATGTCGCATCTTCCCGTCAACACTTTTATCAGTGAAATGCCACCTTAAGTTTTCAGCCATTTCTTTTGATCTAAACAATCTTTTAAATGTAGGTGTAATGCCCCGAATTCTCCGATATGTTTAACGGCGTGAATAATAGGCCGGGAGGGCCATACTTGCTTAATTATGTTATTAATTGATAAAATGCATGTATTTGTTGATTATATTATGATATGATGTGAAATGCATGCATGTGAGTCCATATTTCTTATTACAGGGGTGTGATGGTAATTTGGCCCGTTGAGGGTAAATTGATTATTTGTACGCATGTTGGTGATATATCTTGAGACCACATTATGATGTGGGTTTGTTCGAGCCATTTGGCATGAGACGATCAAGGAATGTTAATTATCGGTTCGGTCATAACAGGCTTAAGCTCGGGTCTCGGGGTGAGTCTCGGGGTGTTTTAATGATTAGAGTGTTACCGGGTATTAAAGGGTAACGGGATGTGAAATATTGGTGTTTGAGAGTATTGAGATTAGCGGGAATTGGGAAGCGTTAATTATCATTAACGGTGTAGGTGGAAAGTGCCAAAATTACCCTTGAAGTAGTTTAAGAAGCTTTAAAAGACCTAGGGGTATTTTAGTCTTTTGGCTTGGTATATATGATGTTTAGATGGCTGTAAAAACAGAACCAAAAACAGAGTTTCCTCTTCTCCTTCCCGTACCTTCTCCTTCCTTCATTCTCCTTGTGAATTTTTGTGATCTTGTTGAGGATTTGAGCTTGGGAGCTAGGCCTTGATACTTTGGGAGAGTGTTCCACTGTGGAAGAGCACCATAACCTGAACTTGAGGTAAGCTTTTAGCCACTAGTTTCCATGTATGCTCTGATTTCGTTTTAAGATTTCAACTCTAGATTTTGGTGTGGAAAGTTGGAATCAAGGGGAGTTTTTGTGATGTTTAGGTTGGGTTTTGATGAGGGAGAGTTATGGGTGATGTTTGGAGGTTTAAATGGGTGTTTGAAAGAGGTTTGGGTGGTGTTTAAACTGGGTTTGAAGGGTTGGTTCCAAGAGAAAACGCAAGGGAAGATAAATAGGGGTTTTGGCTGAACTAGGGGTTGCGCCGCGGCATGGCCAGGGTGAGCCGCGGCCCTTGGGGGCTGCTGAGTTTGGGCGCCTCTGTTTGAGGGGCGGGCTGCGGCATGGCCAAGGAGGGTCGCGGCCCTTAAGGCATTTTTGGCCAAAATAGTGTTTTTAGCATGGGGATTCAAGCCTAAGGCCTCGGGGTTGAACCTACTACCCGGTTGTGTAGTGTTTGATGTCTCGGAGGTTAGGTTTTGGTTTGGGAACCTTTTATTGTTCATTTTATTGATGGAATCCTATAATTGGTTATGACCAGGTAACCGCTAAAGGACCAAAAGGTTGATCGTTCTCAGGGTTGTTCTTGTATTCATTCTTGCTCGAACCGGAGGTAAGAAAACTGCACCCCAAGTGTGACATGCGTGGATATTCGTGAGGCATGTTGATTGTGTAATATGGACATGGATTGAATATAGAATGTTGGGCACACGTTGCTCACTTGTGCATGGTACTGACTTATTAGTCAGGTTTGGCAAAGGTGCTAGAAACAACTGTGAAGCTGTGATTTATTAGTCAGGTTCGGCAGTGGTACTGGGCACTGGTCACGTTGCATTGACTCATAAGTCAGAATTGGCAAATGTGTTAGTATCAGCTGTGAAGCTGTGACTTATTAGTTAAGTTCGGTAGTGATACTAGACACTGGTCACATAGCGCTGACTTATTAGCCAGAACGGCCATAGCGTGGATCACGTAAGCCAACAGAGATTAGATCTAATCGACTATTATCATTGAATGAATCAAAGAGCATTAATGCAAGATCGACCCCGAGGGTCGATGAATGAAATAAGCGCTTGGAGGCTAGTGGCTTACTTAGCAGCCACTCTCCCCCGCTAAGATTATGTGACGTTCACTCGCTTGTTGGAAAGCTTTATGTTCAGTGTGATTATAATGATAATCATTTGATAATGTTTATGAAAAGTATTATGTTTTCTTGCTGGGCTTTGGCTCATGGGTGCTATGTGGTGCAGGTAAAGGGAAAGAAAAGCTCACCTAGCCTTGAGTGGAGAGTTGATGTGGTGATGTGTACATATGCGGCCGCTTGATCACCACGGCCAAGGAGTTCTCAGAGGAACTAGGGGGTTTACCCTATTTTTGCCGCTTAGGTCGGCGGGATTGTAAATCTTAAACTGTAATGACCATTTTGAACTGATAACCACTTGTAAATGTTTTGTTTAGCTCTGCAGAGCAGTTTGTAATAAAAATCTCCATTTCCTTTTTATTGGTTTTATGCCTTAACCTGTTAAGTACACTTAGAGTACGTTTTTGACCAAAGGATTCGGGTAGCGAGTCAAATTTCCGATCCACCGTTCACCGTAACTGTTCTGGGGTAGCCAGGGCGTTTCACTAGGTATTATTGGAAAATACCTTAAAATTTTGGCAGCCTCACCAACTCTAACATTCTTTATGTGTTTATCTACTTTCCATCTAGAAACACTACACTTAGGACAAACTTCCATTTGAGCCTTACCCTTTGTAAACAAACAACAATCATTAATACAAGCATATATCTTTTGATATTTCAAATCAAAACTTCTCAAAAATTTCTTAACAGAGTACATAGAATAAGGAAGCACATTGTTTTCTGGAAACATATCATGTAGAAGTTCTAACAGTCCAGTAAAACTTGTATCAATCCAACCATTTAGATTATTCAATCTATATGGCGCAACAATTGATGAAAGTTTTGTATATTTCTTACACCCTTCATATAAATGAGATTCAACATCCTCCAACTTCTTTTGAAGATCTTCATCAACTTGTCTGCCTTCCCCACCTTCGCCACCTCCGGAAGCTATATCATTGTCCAGACCATCCATGCGAGCAGCCATGTATAAATTAAACACATCCATATCATCTAGAACTTTCTAAACGCATGTTTCAGCGGGTTGTTCTCCATGATGAACCCAAATGCAATAAGATGAGTCCATTCCCTTTAAGACTAAGTGTCCAAAAACATCATCAATGTAATGATGGTGTAAGTTTCGACAATTCTTGCACAAACAAATTATTTTACTTGGAAAACCATAATTTCTTTCTATCATTTTTACAATGTCCCAAGCTGCATCTGTGAATTCTTTTGTAGCTCTACATATTTTTTAAAAAAATTAATTGTATATATTTTGTAAGCCGTATAAATTACTAGCAATTTAAAGTATTTTGGGAAACAATACCTATTTAGATTCACTAATTTTTTGTTCAACATTATTTAGTGTAAGAAAAAGTAATCTCCATCTTCTACTTTGTAATATGACTTCAATGTACTACTTCAAACTGTATAACAAAATACCACACATTATTTTGTGAACCTTAAAAGAAGTAAATAACATTAACATACAACTAATTAAGTTGTCCATGACTCCTTTAGGAATCGAATGCAATAGCAAAAACATCACAGAACATCTGACAACATTTCCCCAAATTTACTAATCTAGTAATTTGTCACATTCAATTCAAAGAATTCAGAAAACATGTACAAGATTTCATCCTTATATCACCACAACACACAAAATTCTCATAACCTACTTCACCAAGACACATAAGTTCTCAACCTCCTGTTATCGTCACATTACACAATTTTCAGAACCTGCTTCACTATGGATAAATATTTAAGATATTCAAACTCCACTAAATCTATACAATTTATACTCAAAATTGTAAAAAAAAAAATCAAAGTTAATAGGAATAAAATATCAAATAGAGCATAACTCTTGCAATGAGCTACTTATCTAAGGCTATAGGACCAATCCAAATGAAAACCTAATCAAAATCAACATAATAAACCAATTAGATTTATAATAAAACTAATATATTCAACAACAAAAAATAATAAAACGAATGTTTATAAGGGTCCTAATATGATTGTCAAAATCAGTAACAACATCCTATTTCTAATTAGCAAAATATTCAATCAAGTTATACAATATCAAGAATAAAAAAAAATCTCATTTGTAATGATATTAACCCATATTTTGGACCTGTTTTTTGCATCACAAGAATAGAGGCAAAAAATGATTATTTCTTAATTACATTAAAAAAAAAACTACTCAAGCTTGAAAGGACAGATATTATGCAGATTAGTCACCAATTTGTTGTTTAATTACATTAAAAAAATACTCATAAATATATAAACATATATTTAAATTTGTTGTTTCTATTATAAATAAAGTCATGTATAGAAAGATTATTAACACACTAATTTTTTTTTAAAGAAACAAGACTTATATAATATTCAAGTTAAAACTACAACCAAAATTTTTTTTGTATGGAAGAATAAGCACACTAAACAAAACCAATACTAGTTTGGAAGAAAGAATACTTGTTTTAGAGAAGCGAAAGTGAAGATATAAAAAAAAATGATAAGTTATATGTGATCATCTTAGATTACATGATAAACCTCATAATGCTCCATCTTGAGCCACCCAGAATTCTTAAATGAATCCTTAACAGAAATTTTAGATAAATCTAGCATATAATAAATTAAAAGAATCTATTGATATGGACTCTTCACACACAATAAATTAAAAGAAATTCAAACTACAAAAACTTCCATACACACAATGAATGATTAAATGAGGCCTAACCAAAGAAATTTGTCGTCTAATAAGTTAGTAAACTTACCCTTGGAAGGTCACCAAGTAGTGCAAATGTCGTTTTGACTTCAAAAGCCTAGTCCAGTTACTGAAATCTAGAAATAATAACCATCCATATAAAGTGACAAAGTACAACCTATGAATTAGGTTCAACTATTCTTATACATTGAGAGTATGCTTGATAAATAGTAGCTATATTTTAAAAGTTACACAAATAATATAATGAAAAATTAATCAGCACAAGTAGAAAAATATTTCATAGTTGGAACAAGAATAATTCAGAGTCATTAATTAAATATATGCAAGAACTACTTCTTATGTAATATTGGATAAAGAACTACTTCTCCCTCCCATTGGTTATTGGGTTTTGTTCTAAGCTTTAAATTAGGAGAATCTTTGCTTTCTAAACTTACTTTAAATGTGCCTAATAATAATTAACTAATAGATAAGTTTTATTAATAAAATTCTTTGCATATAATTATAGAATACAATATAAGGATTTATTCCAAGATAGCTTGTATTGTACGTGAGTATATATGATGCAACTAGCATCAATCAGATGCAGGAGTAAACAAGAATTCACCAAATGGAAAACTTTCCAAAAAACAACCACTATACATCTATATATGTCCATATCCTATTAATAATTAACAAAAATAAATAAGGATACTTATGCCCATAGCAGAGTATTGGGCTTAGCCCAACATACGTCCTTCTTTCTTGTCATATATATAGAGATTTTTTTTTTAAAAAAAATACCTGTTTTTTATATTTTGATTTTTTTATTCCTGAATTTTATTTCTTAAAAAATACGGTCACCCCAAAATATACCTCACACTCAATATATACTAAACATCAACTATATATTTACCACCACAACAGTGTAAAAATGTAAAAAGAAAAGTGTAAAAAAATATATTTTTTTTAAGAAAAAAATACTGAATGTAAATTTTTCTATATAGTAATGTAACATATCACAACACCAACATAAATACAAAAGTGTGAAAAAGGAAAAAGAACCCTATCAGTGTTTATCTGTTCCTTTTCTTTTTTTAATTTTAAAGAATATGTAACATTTTATCTTCTCCTTGAAAGAAATCAACTAGCAAGAAAATAATAACTTTTGAGACCCGAATATTTATTGAATCAAAAGACAAAATAAAAGAGGAAAATTTTCATAAATAATTAGGATTCAATGACACCACCAAAGGATCCAATGATACATGGAATGGTTTATATATAAACCATTAGAAACAGAAAAAGTGAGTAAAGTATTGGCAGTAATCCAAGGCCTTCTTTGAGTTGATATGAATTCAAGAAACTAAAAATGCACAAAAAAGAGCCATTGATTCTAATGCAGATATTATTGAAAGAACAACTAAAATTGATACTACAACTCAAACTAATCCATACCCATGTAGGTGTTTGGCTAGAGTCAGAAATTTTTAATGAAACAGGCAAGCCCTCAATCCCATCATACTAGAGAGGTACCTGCCAGCAAAGAGATGAGTTTAACCATACAATCTACAACACAAAAATTATTGGTGCTTACAGATTCATAAATGAATTCACGGAAAAAACAGAATAAGCTTATAACCAGAACAAATACACGGGAGTATTTATCTCCAAGAGATTAAAATGGCCATGGCATTCACATGGCTTCAGCAATAGTTGGCATTTTTAGTTAATTAAATTTAAAGTATTAAAGAGATTTGATTAATCACCTAAACTACAATAATTAAGTAGCAAAAATAAACTTCATTCACGCAACCCAAATGAAACACAACTAATTGGGCTTCATCAAAGAAACATTGATATTGACTACAACATTTCACATCTGAATTTTTTTGGACAATCATCCCGAGCTTTGATTTAATTTAATGAATATAAACATGTTATTATGATATGGTGTATATATATACACATTCATATATATATATATGTACTTTGAATAAAAATTGCAGGCCACCATTACCAGAGTGAGGTCAGGAGAAGAAAGTGTACATGTGATGTTTGTTAAGTCGAGTCGATGGGGTGGAGAGCGACTTCGTGAGGTTTGAGACGTAGACCGATCTGACTGTGGGTGGAGGAGAATGACGTCGTGGGTGGATGAGTACCCACTCATGGAATCTAAAGAGAGGTCTGACTGCAGGTGGAGGAGAACAATGTAATGGGTGGATGAGTACCCTCTCGTGGAGACTAAAGAAGGGTCTAGCCATGGGTGGAGGAGAACGATGTCATGGGTGGATGAGTACCCTTTGGTGGAGGCTAAAGAGAGGTCTGACCACAGGTGGAGGAAAATGACATCGTGAGGTTGGGGCACCCTCTCATGGAGGCTGGAGAGAATCGACCTAGAGAGAATCATTAGAGAAGAGGGAGGGTGGTTGTATCGTGAGAGTTCTCTTGTTTAAGGTTCTCTTGTTTTTTTTTTTTTTTTTGCTAAGTCTTTTTTTTTTGGTAAGAGATTGGCGGGATAACAAAATGTATTACCCTAAAAATCAACGCCTTTTTTTTACTTACTGTAGGGTATTTGTAATAATGTGCATTTACTATGTTATTAATAGAATTATTTGTTGTAGTGAATATTGACTTATGATAGTGTTTCGAATTGACCCTTTTGAGAATTACTATATTCATTGTCTTGATGCCTTTCCACGAAGTGGATTCATTCCATTGAACTTGGATGTCTTTGTCGGTCACCATCTCAAGACATAATTGACCCATATGATATTCTTAAATGAGAATTTGGTTCTCACATCGTTGAACATTGATTTCCAAGTCGTTGTTTTACCATCCAATGATAGTGCAAAATGAACAAGTCCCTTCTATCAGAATAGTGACTAGCTGTAGGCTTTAATTCACCTTAGTTTGATATTCAAATAGTCTGTTCTTAACATGAAATTTCATTAGAATACAAAACTCACAATTACCATGTAATTACGCATAAACATAGCTTGGAAATCGTGATATTATTATATCATTTGCCCAATAAGGATTAAGAACTACTAATGACTCTCAATTAACAATTTAGAGGTATACGCCATCCAACTTATTTTAGTTTGGAAATTAGGTCTTTAAAATTGTTTCAATCATTTATCTTTGCTTGTTCGCATATGGAGTTTCTCATCATATTCTAGTCAAACATAAGGTCAACATCATTAATAGCAGAAGAAAAAAAAAAGGATAAGTCAATTTTTTCCTAAATAATATATTGATCCCTGACTAATGCCAACATAAAACTCCAATTCGGACAACTTTATTTACTTATCATCAATAGTGGATAAAAGTGACAATTATATGAAACTTAGTACTCTCGAAGATAACCATTGAGATAATCATCTTCAAATTCATGATTAAAATTCAAATTTTAAGATTTCCAAAAGAACAAGGTCTACTTTGCCTCATAGAACTAAAACTCCTCAACATATCCATAAAATCAAATACCTATATGAGGCTATTATGAATAAAAGGATACTAATCATTGAATCTCAAACTTTTGAGAGTCATTGCAAATGATTTTAACATATATTGTCTCATTAAAAATACTTAACATGGTTGTGAATATGGAATTATATTTGTGATTATATTAGTCCATACAAAATTCCAAATATCTCTCCCATTTGGACCAATATAATCACCAAACATCATACTAATCTCAATTTTCCAATAGGTAATCAAATAAATCATATATAACATCATATCGATAGGATATGTATTTTACACATAATTTGGCCCGAGAGATATTCAAATATAATAACAACCATTAAAACAACATGCATGTAGTACAACAATTGAGACTATATATACATCTGATTTTGTACTTGTCACTTCATGAAGCAATAGATGTAAGAAGTGACTGTGTATCATTATGCATGTTTGGATTAATCGCTTTAGGTGTTTTCCACTTTGAAGCTTTCTAAAACCTAGAAGCTTCTAAAATTTGATGAATCAAAACTTTCAAAATATTGTGCTCAAGATAACCATGCAAGAGAGATCTTAACAAAAGAGTAATAAATGCTCGATATCTTTCTAATCTTATACATGGTATTATAGATCATAAAAAACTTTATGGACAAATATATTAATATGATCTGCATGTGTACTAATCTTAAATAAATCAAAGCCTAACTTCCACTAATCTTTCGATTTGTTATCCAAAAAATTGATACTTAGTCATCAGTGTCACTTTATGGAAAGTTTTATTTCATTGACTTTAATCAAACAAAAATTTTAATCTAGATATAGTTTAACTATCCTCAAATTTAGTACCAAAGACGACTTGATATTGAATACACATGCATTATCTCATTTAATTTGTATTCATCGTGTTCATGGACATCCATAATTTACACGATTGACATAAATAGTGACCATCTCATACTTATCATCAATATATAAGGTTATGTCATATACAAAAAAAAATTGTCCATTTAAGATCTATGCCTTATCTTTAACCGCAATTATAAGGAAATTATAACAAATGACTCACTAGTTCCACCAAAACTATTTCAAAAGCATAAAACCAATGCACGAGTTTCATGAACTCATCATCACCAAAAATAATAAGGATTTCACTTCAAATATCTCGAGAAATAACTAAGTGATTTCAATCCTGATAAAGTTGTCATAACGAAATTGACCAACATTTATACCTCACCATAACCAAATGACACTTATCTCAATACTCCCACTGATCATGGAGTAACTTGACATCTTTTAAATTTCAATTGTGGCATTGAGATTTATCAATTCTAAGACCTAGTCCATTTTTCTAATCAGTGATCGATACGTCAAAATATATGAATTTTTGTCCCATTTGATAATCAAAACAATAGAGATTTTAGGAATGCTTAATGGTAAAGGAAATATCTAACAGTAGTACCATCATGCATACGAAAAGAAGGATCATGTCATTTGCTTGTTTCCTTAGATTTCTCAATGATCTATCAACAGAAACGATCATATAATGCTAGAGTCATTAAAACAAAACATATGACTCATTCGCATGTAAGAAAAACTACTTCAAATGTCATAAAGAAATAAATTAATCAACTACCGATAGGATAGAAAAGATTGTACGGTTCATGACATCTAATGTGTTTCCTTCACCATCTATGAATCCTACCAAACGATAAAATCATCGTCATAGTAATTAAATCACCCATTTGAATCTTAGTATTGATTTTTATTAGAAAAAATGCCAAATTAGTCAATGATCAAGTCAATCACTAAATAAATATCCATAGAATACTCTTTTATGTTCAACATAAATTATAATCTCATAATCTTTAAATAAGCGTAGCTAAGCATCTGTAAATATCAAAGAATCTATTACTGAGTGCATAAATCAAATAGGTAATAATTCTATAAATAATCCAAATATATGCCAACAATAACCATTCATAATCATGAATCCTTTCATAGTTACAAGACATATTGTAACGACCCAAAATTACTAATAAGGCTTAAGGGCCTTGATTAGTGTGCCGGGAGGGCATAAATGGAGGTTACGAGAATTAATGGTAAGAAAGCATGTTTATGGGTTTTGGATAAGCATGCGGGCCCTGTTTGGCTGGTAAGGGCATAAGTGTAATTTTGGCCCGTTAGGGCATAAACATGATTATTTGTGATAAACTGTTGAGACCACATTATTATGTGGATATGTGTTTGCAGCTTTCGGCACGAGGCGATCCTAGGGAGCAAATAGCAGGAAAGTCACAACAGGACCCGATACTTGACTTGGGGCGAGTCAAGGGTTATTTTGGGTATTGGACAGTTAATTGGGTTAACGGGTTATGGAAATAAATAACTTGAGATATATTTGAGGTTAGGAAGCCTAGGTGGGAATATCGGGGAATTTTACCATTTTTCCCTCGGGGATGTTTTCGGTACCCCGAGCCTTGGGATTGACTTACTCAATTAAGGATGGGTTAGATAAAGCTAAGAAAGTGGTAGAACAAGGCCAACCGAACTCCTTTCTCTCTCTCTCTCTCTTTCTCTCTCAAGGGAACCACAAGAACAAAGGATTTTTGGGCTGGAAACTCATGAATTTTAGCTGGAATTGTGGGCAGAATTTCTATGGAAATTTGAAGGTTCAACCAAGAATTTAGGTAAGTGCTGATTTGTGGTTTAGCTAATTAAATTCTATAGTTTTGAGCTGGGTTCTAAGTGCTTTGGTTCTGAATTTTGAAGAGTAAATTGAGGCTAAGGATTTGGGAATTAGCTCAGCAATTGCTTGGTGGATTGGTTCTTCAGTGAAGGTAAGCTCTAATCTATGGTTTAGTGTTTGAATTATGAGTTCTCTTGATTGGTTAGTGTGTTCTTAAGCTTGTGGGTTTCAAAGATTAAAATGTTACTTGATGAGTTTCTAGACTAGGTTTTTGCTGGGTTATGTTGCTGAAAACATGTTAGAATGTCTGTGATAATTAGAATATGTTATTGGGATGGTTTTGGGTGAGTTTGGTTGAGATTTGGTGGATGAAAATGGTGGTTTTTTGGGTTCGAAGGGGTCGGGCCGCGGCATAGTTCTTGGTGCGTCGCGGCCCTCTAAAGTAGAAGAGTGATGGGGAAGGAGGGCGGGTCGCGGCATGGGGAAGGCTGAGCCGCGACTCGTGTCAGTTTCTGGGTGAGGCTGAGCCTCTGTTTGGGGCCATGTCGCGACATGGGGGGCTTGAGTCGCGGCCCTTAAGGGTATTTTTGGCCTTTTGGAGTTTTTAAGCATGGGAACCTAACCTAGGGTGCTCGGGATCGATTCCACTACCGTGTTTGGTGGAATTCGATGTCCCGAAGGCTGTAACCCTATCTAGAAACTTTTAATCATTTATTATTTATGGAATCCTTTATCATGGTTGTGACTAGGTTTACGCTTGGGCTCGGGGCGGGATCGTGCTCGGGGGTTGTCTCTCTTCATCTAAGTACTTGGAATTAAAGGTAAGAAAACTGCACCCAGTTGTGGATTTATAATGGGACAAAGGATTCCCTATTTTGTATGCTTTGAAAGGATGGTAATATTCCATGTAAAAAGTAAACCAATGGCCTAAGAGTGCCGAAGTTTACATTGGCGCACAGAGCGTGGCTCAGCGATTGGTAGCTGAGGATAGCTTATTAATCACTGAGCTTGATTAAGCTAGCCGGAGTCAGTGGGTATATCACTGGGCTTGGCCTAAGCGAGCCATAGACAGTGGATTAAATAGAGGGTGCGGCCTACGGGCATTAACCCTAATTGTTGCTTTACATGTATTTTATTGTTAATTGTTGTGTATGACGTGCTGAGTATTTGGAACTAGATCATTGGTTATTGACTAATGTGCTACATTGAATGAATGCTATGGCTTGCTGAGTAATTGATTAATGTCTTGTAAATCATTTGATTATGCTCTGTGTATTACTTAGCTGTTAGTACTGGTTATGTTGTGATGTTATGTTTTCTTGCTGGGCCTCAGCTCATGGGTGCTACGTGGTGTAGGTAAAGGCAAGGGTAAGATGAGTTAGAGAGCTCTCGGGGCGAGGTGTACATTGTCAGCTGCTCGGCTGCCACGGTTGAGGGATTGTACAGGGATGAGAACCTAAAATGTGTATTTTGCCATTAGAGTGGCTTGGTTGTTTATTTGTTTTGGAAATTCTGCAATTACGTTATTTAAAATTTGATTTAGGATCCCATGTACCAAATATTTGTTTTAATGAAAATTATTCATTTGTAGCCATAATCTTTTAAACCCAACCGGTTTGTGTCGTTAGTTTCACATTTTTAATTAAATGACTTGATTAGCAAGTCTTGCACTATTTCAAATACACAGTGTAATGGTCTTGGTTATCCAGGGCGTTACAACTTGGTATTAGAGGGTCCTAGGTTTAAGGGTTCTTGGAGATAGGCTGGACATGTACACTCGCCGCTAAAGACAAGCTCGACTCAGGGTTCTGTAATTGAATATATGAGACTATATGTTTAAGTTTTGATTGAAATATGAATATACTATGCTGTATGACTTTAGGGAGCATGAGAACTGATAGGGCCTGGCCCTTGACTATTGTGTGATGAGATTGAGGCGTGCTGATCAGCATCGCTGCTGCATGTGAATGAATACTTGGATAATGGTTTGCTAACCGAGTGTATGTGGTTAATTGTCTGAATTAAATTTATACATAATATTTTTTTATTGGTATGTAGGAAGCATGGTAAAGTGTGAGTATATTTGATTGTAATAAAATGTGGTAGTTAAGGGTGTATAATTGTGGATTAGTATCTGTTATGCTTTATGTGTGCATGAATATTGTGGTTATTTGGACCTGGTTGTGGTTTTGTTCGGAGTGTGAACCTCAGGGCTAAGGAGTTTAGTCAGCAGTGGCGAATGAATTCAAATTGTTTGTGTTCAGAATGGTTAAGAGGATTTGGTGTTGTAATGGAGGGGGGTTGCAGATGATATTCTGGCTTGGAAACCTCCATCAGCCCTCAAAAGTCGCAGAGATGTTCGATAGCATGTGAGTAAACCGTGTGGTTTAATAGCTGAGACTAAATGGTAGAACAGCAGACTTTTCTGGAGAATGAGCTGCTTTGAATACTTGGACAGTAAGGTTACCAGTGTTGGTTTAATATAAGGATACAGACAGATAAGAGTACTATATGGATGGTTTAAAAGGCGTTATCCTCTGGTTTTGAGGAAAGTTTGGGTTTGCCTAAGAATTGGTCAGTGGATGGGCAAAGCTAATTCTATCTTTGGATAAGTGATGATGAGAGGCCATAAATAAGGAGTTGCACGAAGTAGTTGCGGCAGAAGGATGCCAGGAAATGGTATTCAGATTGAGATATTGTCATGATGGGTTGGAAAGAACTCAGAAGGTGATTTGATAAAGGAGGTTATAAAGACATAGTCTGAGCTTTGGAGACCAATAGGTTCTAAGCTTTATTTATAATGATAAGGTAATGACAGTCTATGTTAGTGAGTTTGTGAGTTGGGTAATTCGTTTTGGAAATTGATACAAGTGGGTGTAGCTAGAGAAGATGACCCATATAAGGATTAAACTCTGGGATGGGTCGGAGCGTGAGGGTCGCACCAATGTATGAGATCTTCATTTGTGTTTAGGCAGCAGTGAGGGCCATGTTATTTGGGATCTAGGGAATGAGGTATAGAGCACGAATTTTATAGGGCAAGAGATGCAAAAGACAGTACTTCCATTGGTAGAATTCAGTAAGGACAGATTCTTGGTTATCGAGGTAGAAGAACCCCAGACAGTGCTATGGTGCCTAGTTTTGATAGGAAGGGGTCTGAATGTGAAGGTAGTCGTTAGGATAGTGATGGGAACTAGTGAGGTTATTTGGTATACACCTGAGGTAGAGGACGCCACCTGGAAGGACGTCGGGTGAGGGCACGACTTCCATATGTTAGGATGGATTTCCCATGATTAGGGAATGGAAGACGGGAATGCCTTTTTACATTTGAAGTCTGAGGCTAGTTCCTTGGAGTCAATCAGTTGGTTGGATAGTTTATGTTTTTGGTTAAATAACAAGCTGGAAGAGCTCAGAGTTGAGAATGACCCAAGAGAGATTCAGACATAGAGAATATGCCTCAACGGTAATATATGAGGGATTGAAGATATTAGTACTTATTGAAGAGGAATTAGAAACTTCTGGCAGAGGAATTGGGATATAAGTAATCTAGGGGTTCGTGGTGAGAGCGAAAGAGCTCATAATATGGAAGCTTCGACATGAGTCAGAGTGAGAGTTAATTTGTTAAGAGACAACCATGGATTGTAGGGGATATCACTCAAAGAATATTAATTTGATTGAATGGAAACTAAGCCGACCAGTAAGAATTCAGATGGGTACAAGGAAGGATTGGGTACGCTTCAGGACAGGGCTACAGACAGGTTTGGTATTAGGGGCATTATGGAAGATGGTACTGGTTTGACATAAAGAATTACTAAAGTAGTTGAAGAAGTTTGACCTCGGGGTGAATCAGACAGAGCGTTGTATTGTGGGTATTGTTGACATCGTCGATTAAGGATGAAAAGTTTTAATGTCGGGTACAAGGCGAGACAATGTCTCCAGGAATTGATCTATGATCTGGTTATTACCAGCTGGAGATCAAGGGAAGAGACATTTCAAGAATTATTACTTGTATCGAGTAGGGTGTGAGGAGTTGGTAATAAAGATTCTTAACTAGTTCAAGCTTCAGCAACACAAGTAAGTTCTTCAAGGAGTAAATATAAGAACGGTGTGGACAAGTCTCCTTCAGGTTCATAAGCGGTATGTTGGATTACTCTCCAGTTAGAAGTGGAAAGTGAGCGACTACTACGCGGATGATGTTAGTACTAAGGAAGCAGGGTCATAGGTAAGGTTCCATGAAGTGTCAGTTTGGTCTCGCCAGGGGTATTCAAAATAGTGCTACAAGAAGAAGAGGGAACAGGTATGAAGAGATTTGATCTGAAGCCATAGATAAGCTACTGAAGAACATCTAAAGGATAGGGAGCACAACAAGATTGGAAAACACGTCATCTACTACATAAGTATCTTTGCAGACAGCTGCACTAGAGATTAGAGGGACAGTAAAACTTGAAGTTAGACTGAATGGATAGTGTCAGATCAGAAGATTCAGAAGACATAGTAAGAATTGATTAGCATTTGGTGATATGAGAATATGCATGTTATGGTTGAATACAGAAGAATAACATAAAGGACCTAACTTTGGATAAAGATATGAAACTGTGAGGGGTGCACCGCAGGTTGGGGCACACCAAAGCTCAGATTGACGAGAGGATGGATCAAGCCTCGCGGGAGGTAAAAGAATAAGAACATGGTCGATATACATGGAACGATAAGTAGGCAGTGTATGCATAGCGTAGGGCATTGAGCGTTTGGGTGTTTGTAAGAAAGATAACCTTGAGACCAAGATTTTTTGAAATGTAAGGGATGGATAGTTGGTGTTAGAAATCCTTGACTGTACGAGGGAAAGATGTAATTGGAGGTGGGTCTCTTACTTGGGAGGTGTGTGTTGATTTAAAGGGATGCCACGGATTATAATGGAGTGGACAAGGTAACAATTGAGATTGGTATAGCCTTAGCGTGTGGTGATGAACAGGTACGTATTCCTTTGGACAATGGAATCCAAAGTGACGGTTTTGGTGGAAACAGGGAAGAACCCTGTCAAGGTATTACGAGTTAAGGTATCCAGGATTAGATGAATGATCTGATGGGAATTTGGTGTGGAGATGAAAATTCTAAATGGATATCGTTTCACCCCTAGGGTGTGTTCTACCGGAAGGTTTGAGCGGGTGACAGAATTTAATATGCTTGAATATTGAAAGGTAAAGTGATATGGTGGTGGATCATAGGAATGGACCACATTAGAATATAAGTAAGGTGATTGGACAGGAAAGGGTATAACTCCATTGTATGAGTTAGTGTAATTTGGTTTCTATGAACTAGTAATGGGACAGGGCATTGATAATGTTGAGTTGAGACCCTATAAGTTTTCCAAGTTTTGGAAAGGAATTAGAGAATGAAGAGAACTGAGTGGGAATCTAGAATTACTAATTGATTGCAGATGGAATAACGATCTGAAGGCTTAACAGTTATTTTAAGGAATTAAGCGTTAAGTGTGCGAATATTTGAGACTTTAAGGAAGGTGTAATCCTTCGATGGAATAATCATGGTAATGATTGCTGAAGTACAGCTAAGGTGACATGGCATAAGACACGGTAAGATAAAAGCAAGGAGTACTATACGAAGTAAATAATTAGAAAGGTAGTGGATACTACGGTTTAGTATTGGTTAAGGAAAAAAAACCCAAAGAGATTATTGGAATTCTTAAGGCAGGAGTGACTGCCTATTTAAAGGGACATAAGAATTTGTAAGTTGCTCACTTTGGAATACAAAGTTCCGGGATGAGAGACTTGTATCTCTCCAAGTTATGTAGCAAGGAAGAGTATGTTATTCTGGGAAAGAAAGGGAAATTCTGGTTTTCGGTTCAACAGGAATTTTGAGGACGTACTAAGGGTTAGGCTGGGGCCTATAAGTTGATCTCACCCTAGTAAGGGTAATGACTCATAAGTATTTCTGGCATCGAGAATATGTTAATAAAGCGAATGTTGTGAACCAAACAGACCCTGGAGTTTCAGCAGGGTTGTGGTACAAGCAGAGGTTAATGGAAGTATAGTGATCAGACAAGATCTTGTGGAACAAGATTGTTGCTCACGTTTGAGTGTTATCAAAGATTAAGAGCAAAGGCGGAGGACCTTGGGAATTATAGTCAGAGGTATGAGGTTTACTATCTGAGGTGTTCACGTAAATTTCGAGGACGAAATTATTATAAGGAGGGGATAGTTGTAACGACCCAAAATTACTAATAAGGCTTAATGGCCTTGATTAGTATGTCGGGAGGGCATAAATGGAGGTTACGAGAATTAATGGTAAGAAAGCATGTTTATGGGTTTTGGATAAGCATGCAGGCCCTGCTTGGCTGGTAAGGGCATAAGTGTAATTTTGGCCCATTAGGGCATAAACGTGATTATTTGTGAAAAACTGTTGAGACCACATTATTATGTGGATATATGTGTTTGCAGCTTTCAGCTTGAGGCGATCCTAGGGAGCAAGTAGCGGGAAAGTCACAATGGGATTGTAACGACCTAACTATTCTAGAATTTGGACCATTAATAACTACTATACACAAACACTAATCTTAAGAAAACATACATGGGAAATAACCATAACTTTATTTAAAATAATGTAAAGTAAAGGTTTAAAATACATAAAAATTCATGAGGAGCATATGGGATCCCATTGTATGAAAATAAAATAGAACATAACTTAAATAAATTGGTTACAAAATTAAGTGCGGAAATACATAGAAATCATAATTTAAAAGACTTAAACAACTTCATCCTCGAATCGTTCACGCAGTCCATCGATTCCATTCTGCCTCAATACACATTCTGAAGCTACCAAGAACCTTGCCACCGCCATACTATTTTCCTGCACATATAAAACATAAAGGAATGAACCTAATGCCCAGCAAGGAAAATCTACTACAAGCATGAACATAATCATTCACATAAACTATGAACATATATCATATACTATAACACATATATCACAATTCTAACCCATGTACATGGTGACTATTTGGGTTTGCTAACCAAGCAACTATAAGCCTCGAACTATAATGAGGTTTGCTAGTTAAGCAACTATAAGCCCCAAAAACATATAACTATTGGGGTTTGCTATATAGCAACTATAAGCCCCAAAACATAAATGTGATAGGGTTTGCTATATAACAACTATAAGCCCCAAGCATACATATATCATAACACATAGAAACATACTATAGCATAATCATAACACTTTTATGTAAACATATATCACGGAATGATAAGAACAAGGTTGGGATTTTGGAACACTCCTAAAAACCATTAATAGAGAGGTGAGTATTCTAAAAGAAAAGAGATGAAAAGAATGAACTAAACCATCGAGAAAATACTTACCAACAAGAACCTCAAGTTCAAAGAACTTAGATGCCTAACCAGAAATAAAGAATATTGAGTTAGGAATTGAGTAGGGAAAAACTATAAGAACTAATGAAACAACTCAGAAAGGAACTAGAATTAGGAATACCTTGAATGCTTCTATGACCGAACTACTCCTCGAAACTGAAATACACTATAAACATTACTTCCCAAGTGTTTAATAAGCTTATAATGATAAAGCTGATAACCCCCAACCCAAGTGTTTAACACTCTAAAGTAACCCTAGCAGCTTGTAGGCTCTGAACTCAGCTTGATGAATGAAGAAATGGCTGGGTACTAGGTCCTATTTATAGAGTTTAAGAATGAAAAGATCTTCATTTAGCTTTAATAAAATAATGACTTTTTATTTGAAAAACATTTGAATAATCGTTCAACAGAGGCTGAAGACTCAGTCAAAAAGATTTTGGACTTATCAAGAGGTTAAGGATTAAAATGAGCTCGGTTTCAAAATCATTCAAAATTTATGCCCTAGGGCCAATATATCGCCTACCATAGGTGATATATCGCTTGGGCTCATATGCCCGAGGCTCGTCGAGGTGTTCGTGCGAAGTTACGTGTTTTTCATATCCCCGTGTGGAGATATATCGCCCCCTAGAGCTGCAATATATCGACATACGCTGAAATATTATACACGTAATTACACTTTTTCAGCCTAATTTTAATTGAGTAAACAGCCTTGACTAAGTCCTTTAACGATTACAAAGCTGCTGGCAGATTCTAGGATTTTCAAATATTACCCTTAATAAACTTAATCCTCAAAAATACTTAATTTCTCTTTAAACATACACATGACATGTGTTAATATCTTATTGGGTTTATCTAAACCTTATAGTATAATAAATATCATCTCCATAATCAGTCATATTAATCAAACCTTAGGTTATAATTAATATTCTTAAACTATAGGTTAAACTTATAAAATCTACAAGTGTTTCTACGAGTGTCCAACTAAGTCCCGGCTTGAAAAAAAATCCACAGTAATAAACATATTATAACTACTACTAGCTATTACTATTATTACTACTATCTAACTAGCTAAGTAAAATTCTTGGACTCTACAATTCTCCCCTACTAAAAAGAATTTCTTCCTTGAAATTTACTTACCAAACAATTCTGGATACCGGCCTTGCATGTCCTCCTCCAACTCCCACGTCGCCTCCTGTTCAGAACTATTACTCCATAGGACTTTGACTATTGGAATACTCTTGGACCGTAACTGCTTCATCCCTCTATCTAGGATGCTAACCATTCGTTCCTCGTAACTCAAGTCTTTATGGAGTGCTATTGTAATGTACTTGAGGACGTGAGATGGGTCTGACACATACTTGCGTAGCATTGAGATTTGGAATACATTGTGGCTATCTGCTAGGGCTGGCGGTAGGGCTAGTCTATATGCAACTACTCCCACTTTGTCCAATATCTCAAAAGGACCTATAAAACGGGGACTAGGCTTGCCTTTCTTCCCAAACCGCTTCACACCTTTCATAGGAGATATCTTTAGGAAGGCTTGATTTCCGACTTTGAATTCCACATCACGTTGCTTGGCATCCGCATAGCTTTTCTGTCGGCTTTGAGCAACAAGCATACGCTGTCTAATTAGCGCTACTGTTTCTTGAGCTTTTCCAACAGCTTCAGGACCGAGAAGCTGCCTTTCTCCTACTTCGTCCCAATGCAACGACGATCGACACCTTCTTCCATAAAGTAACTAATAAGGTGCCATCCCGATCGTTGACTGGTAGCTATTGTTGTAAGAGAACTCTATTAGCGACAAGTACTTATTCCATGATCCTCCGAAATCAAGTACACAAGCGCGCAACATATCTTCTAAAATCTGAATTGTACGCTCGGACTGCCCGTCTGTCTGAGGATGAAAAGTTGTACTAAGACATAACTTAGTACCCATGGCTTGCTGTAAGCTTCCCCAAAATCTCTATGTAAACACTGATCCTCTATCCGACACTATTGTCTTAGGGATTCCATGCAACCGTACTATCTCTTGGACATATATGTCTGCATACCGATCCGCTGTGTATGAAGTCTTAATAGGTAGGAAATGAGCGGACTTGGTTAGTCTATCTATTACTACCCGAGCTGAATCATGCTGCCTATTTGTTCGTGGCAACCCTGTCACGAAATCCATGGCTATATTGTCCCACTTCCATTCTGGTACGCTAAGCGGTTGCAATAAGCCTGCAGGTCGTTGATGTTCTGCTTTCACTTGCTGGCATACTAGACACTTAGATACAAATTCCGCTATGTCCTTCTTCATCCCTGGCCACCGATAGATTGCCTTGATGTCATGCGTCATCTTAGTCGACCGTGGGTGAACTGAGTACAGGGTACTGTGTGCTTCTCCTAGAATCGCCATCTTAATCCCTTGATTATCTGGCACGTATACCCGATCCTTATATCTCAATAATCCTTGAATTGATATTGAGAAATCAGTGGCCTTGCCTTCTTTGACTGCATCCATATGTGCCACTAGTATGTTGTGATGCCCTTGCCCAATCCATATATCTTCTAGCAGATTTGACTGGATAGACAAATTAGCTAGCTTACCGACAACTATTTCTATTCCGGCATTGATCAGCTCCTGTTGTAGCGGCTTTTCTGTTCCTGCTAACACTGCTAAACTTCCATAACTCTTCCTACTTAGCGCATCGGCAACTACATTTTCCTTTCTCAGGTGGTATAGGATTTCACAGTCGTAATCCTTCACTAGCTTGAACCACCTGTGTTGCCTCATGTTAAGCTCCTTCTAAGTAAAGAAGTAATTTAAAATTTTGTCGTCCGTATAAATCTCGCACCGTTCTCCTTAAAGATAATGGCGCCAGATTTTCAAAGCAAAGGCCACCGCTGTCAACTCCATATCGTGCGTTGGATAACGTTTCTCGTACTCCTTCAGATGCCGTGAGGCGTAGACTATCACCTTGTCATTCTGCATCAGCACGTAACCCAACCCTTGCTTTGATGCATCACAATAGACTACGAACTTATCGTTGGGTGTCAGTACACAGAGTACTAGTGCTGAGCACAGCTTGTCCTTAAGCAACTGGAAGCTTTCTTCACATCTATCATTTGAGTTGAATCTTTGTTGTTTCCGGGTCAGGTTGGTGAGTGGAGTGGCTATCTTACAAAAGCCCTCTACGAACCTCCTATAATAACCTGCTAATCCCAGAAAGCTTCTTACTTCGGATGTGTTCTTCGGTCTTGGCTAATCCTTCACGACCTCTACCTTTGATGGTTTTACTGCAACTCCATCCTTGGATATAATGTGCCCGAGGAACGCCACTTGCGAAAGCCAAAACTTGCATTTCTTGAACTTGGCATAGAGTTGATGCTCCTTTAGTCGCGTTAGGATTAACCTCAAGTGCTCCTCGTGCTCGACTTGGTCCTTGGAGTATACTAAGATGTCGTCGATGAATACTACGACAAATTTATCCAAGTATTCCTTCAAGACCCTATTCATTAAGTCCATAAACGCGGCTGGAGCGTTGGTAAGACCGAAAGACATAACTAAGAACTCGTAATGCCCATAACAAGTCCTAAAAGCTGTCTTAGGATTATCCTCTCCCCGCACCTTGAGCTGATGGTACCCAGACCGTAAATCAATCTTTGAAAATACGGTCGCACCTTGGAGTTGATCAAACAAGTCGTCAATCCGGGGTAGCAGGTACCTATTCTTAATCGTTACCTCTCCCCGCACCTTGAGCTGATGGTACACAAATAGAACTGGTGCTCCCCATGGCGAAGTGCTTGGCCTAATAAAACCCAAGTCTAGGAGTTCTTGCAGCTGTGTCTTTAACTCCTTGAGTTTCGTAGGTGCCATCCGGTATGGTGCCTTGGAGATAGGCTCGGTGCCCGGTACTAATTCTATTATGAAGTCAATTTCCCAAGTCGGCGGCAATCCTGGTAAATCATCGGGAAATACTTCTAGGAATTCTCTTACAATGCGGACGTCTCCAACCTTAAGCAGTGTTTCCTTTACTACATGTGTGATGCTGGCTAAGAATGCTTGACACCCTTTTTCTATCACCTTTTGAGCTTTGAGGGATGATATTAACAATGTATGTAGTCCAGAAACTTGTCCCATGAAGCATAATTTATGGCCGCCAGGAGTCTCGAACATCACCTTCTTGCGTTTGCAATCGATGGTTGCGCCATGCCGTGCTAGCCAGTCCATGCCTAGTATCATGTCGAAGCCCTTGATCTCCAGTTCTATCATGTCTCCTTCTAGTTCTACGTCCTCAATCTTGATCGGTACGCCTCATACTATCCGTGATGATAGAAATACTTTGCCCGAAGGCAACTTGGTTACAAACCTAGTTCTAAATCTTTCACAAGGTTTGTCTACTTTTTCTATCATTCTTAACGAGATATACGGATGAGTGGTTCCCGAATCAAATAATATAGAACATATATTATTTAGGATAGAAACCTGACCTGTGACCATCTTATTGCTAGCATCAGCCTCTCCTTGGGTTAGGGCAAAAACCTTGGCAGGAACCATCTTATCTTCCTTTTTCCCTTCTGTCTTGAGTTGAGGACATTCTTTCTTTTGGTGTCCCTCTTAACCACAGTTGTAACATCCTTTGGTGTTTGCCTGGCATTCCCCAGGATGTTTCCTTTGGCACTTAGCACATGGCGGGTATTCTACATAACCCGACTTATTACCTCCATTATTTGTCTGTGCCCTTTTATCGTTGTCGGACTGTTTATTGTCAGGATGCCTTCTTTTATGTCTATTGTTATTGTTGTTGCTGGACTGATTGTTGTTGTGGTGGTGGTTGTTGTTCCGACTTGTCTGAGATTGACCCTGCTGCCTAGGCTCAGGCTTACTGGCTTCTTCTGTACTAACATTAGCATGCAGTCTTTCTACTTCTATTGTCGTCTCTAGAATGTCGGCATAAGTAGTATTTCCTAGGTTTGCTAACTTAACCCCTAGCTCGATCTTCGGTCGAAGTCCGCTAACGAATTTAGACACCCTTAGATAGTCAGTTAGAACCATTTCCGGTGCGAACTTAGCCAAACGGTCGAACTGCCGAGCATATTCTACAACTGATAAACTTCCTTGCTTCAGGCCAGTGAACTCCTCAACTCTTGAAGCGAGTACAACCAAATTATAGTACTTTTGTGGAACAGCTCCACAAATTGAGTCCAAGTCATGGTGGCAACATCATGCGTCTTCTGGACTAAGTCCCACCATATCCTGGCATCTTTCTTGAGCAAGGAAGAAACGCAGGATATGCGGTCCGCGTTGCTGAGGTTCATGTGCGTCAAGATTGGCTCCACGTTTCTTAGCCACTCTTCTGCCTCGAAGGGGTCTGTAGTCCCTTCAAATTTCGGAGCGTGTTGCTTACGGAACCGCTCATAAACTGACTCCATGTGTTGTACTAGATACGACGCATAATTTTCCATTGGCCATCCCCCATATGGACTAACTTGTTGGGGTGTTGAGGCCATTTGCTGTGGCTACGACGGAGGCTGAGTCTAGGGCTGAGCCTATTGTCGCTATTGCTACAATAGTTCCTCGACTTGTTGTCACAGTTTGGCGATCTCCGCAGTGTTTTCAGCTAACGGCGGCGGTGCATTGCGGTTGGCAGTAGGACGCACTCCCCTTCTGCAAACTGGAGGGGCTTCATTGTTCACCGGAGCAGTGTTGGACGTGTTTTCGTTGGTGCGAGCAGATCTTCGGAATGACATTGTAGCAGAGTTCTAACAGTTGAGAGAAACATGTTAGAACTTTACCCTAATAGGCTCTAAGGCAAAACTTAATCTAAACAAACATAACTCGGACCTATTAATTATGACTTCTTATGAAAATTATATAAGTCTTCTTTATTATTAGAGTGGGTTTCTATACTTAGAAAAATAAGCCATCTTTATTATTTTCTAAGTCTGTTTCTAATCATCCTATATGACTAAATTCTCAGGCTCGAAACTCATCTTTGTTCCAAAGTTAACCATATTGAGTGAGGGCTGGGATCAGTAAAATCATTCCCACTACTATGGGCCCCTAACTCTCAATATAGAAACTTGGTTCATTGATTTGTATCCACCCCCACTGAACTTAGTCATTATTTATTTTATTTATTATTTATTATGACTACAAAAGAAAATCAAACTCATGCATGATAACAAAATAACCATGATATTAATTTGGAAAAGAAAGTTTTCACTATTTACAACCATAAAAGAAAACAAATAATAAATTAAAACAAACAATGCAACTAATTATTCTAAAAATCGGGATCTTCTATATCTGATCCTTCATCTAGCATATTACAATTTAACTCCTCATAGTCCTCATTATCATGTGCCTCAAAATGCCCTCGAGAAAGGTTCGTAAAAATTCCATGCTTTTCCTCATTTGCAAACCGAAATTCCATTTTTGAAGTGAACCTAATTAAGAGAAAATAATATCTCATTGCTACCGACAATTCATCTTCATCATCCATTGTTTCCCATATTTCCTCTAAGGCTGCAATTACAATATGATAATCTCTAAATAGTCTAATTACTAAAACGTATTGCTCCGTTGCTCTCATCATGATCTTCTTAGATTCTTGAAGGTGACCTATTTCTCTGTGGAACAGTAGTAGCCTCCGAGTGATTCTCTCTAGCACTCCTACAGTGTTTCAGGGTTCTCTAATTCTTTTTAAAGCCTTAATGGCTCGGATATCCTCATAAGTTAATGCTCCGTTCATTCTTAATTGAAAATATACAGAATAAAATCGTTAGCTATACATATAAACATAATAATTATAACTTAAACACTTACTTGGCGGTCAGATTCGTAGCTTTGAGTGTGTGTATCGAGGAGAAATTCATGCAAATGAACCGTTGCTCTGATACCAACTGTAACGACCCAACTTATTCTAGACTTTGGACCATTAATAACTACTATACATAGACACTAATCTTAAGAAAAACATACATATGAAATAACCATAACTTTATTATAAACTGTAAAGTAAAGGTTAAATACATGAAAATTCATTTAGGATATGGGATCCCATTGTTTTGAAAATATTAAAATAATCATAACTTTAAATCTGAAAATTTGTAACAAAACAAAGTGCGGAAAATACATGTAAAGCATAATTTTAAATGACTAGAAACAACTTCATCCTCGAATCGTTCACGGAGTCCACCGATTCCATTCTCCTTCAATACACATTACCAAGCTGCCAAGAACCTTCCCGCCGCCATAACTATTTTCCTGCACATATAAAACATAAAGGAATGAGCCTAATGCCCAGCAAGGAAAATCTACTACAAGCATGAAACATAATCATACACATAAACTATGAACATATATCATATACTATAACACATATATAATAATTCTAACCCATGTACATGGTGACTATTGGGGTTTGCTAACTAAGCAACTATAAGCCTCAAACTACAATGAGGTTTGCTAGTTAAGCAACTATAAGCCCCAAAAACATAAAAGTGTTGGGGTTTGCTATATAACAACTATAAGCCCAAAACAGAAAAGTGTTAGGGTTTATTATATAATAACTATAAGCCCCAAAACATCATAACACATAAAATCATACTATAGCATAATCATAACACTTTTATATAAACATAGCACATATCACATAAGAACTATCCTATTTTCCTTACCAAAAATATCGGGATGATGAGAACAAGATCGGGATTTTGGAACACTCCTAAAAACCATTACTAGAGAGGTGAGTATTCTAAAAGAAAAAAGATTAAAAGAATGAACTAAACCATCAGGAAGATACTTACCAATAAGAACCTCAAGTTCAAAGAACTTAGATGCCTAACTAAGAATAAAGAATACTGAGTTAGGATTTGAGTAGAGAAAAACTATAAGAACTAATGAAACAATACAGAAAGGAACTAGAATTAGGAATACCTTTGAAATTGCTATACCTGAACTACACCTCGAAATCGAAATACACACTATGAACCTTACTTCCCAAGTGTTTGATATGCTTATAATGATAAAGCTTATAACCCCAACCCAAGTGTTTAACACTCTAAAGTAATCCTAGCAGCTTGTAGGCTCTGAACTCAGCTTGAAGAATGAAGAAATGGTTGGGTACTAGGTCCTATATATAGAGTTCAAGAATGAAAAGATCTTCATTTAGCTTGAATAAAATAATGTCTTTTTAATTGAAAAACATTTGAATAATCGTTCAGTAGAGGCTGAAGACTCGGTCAAAAAGATTCTGGCTTATCAAGAGTTTTATGGAATAAAATGAGCTTGGTTTCAAAATCATTTGAAAATACAGCCCTAGAGCCGATATATCGCCTACCATAGGCGATATATCGCCTGGGCTCATCGAAATGGTCGTGCGAAGTTACGTGTTTTCCGTATCGTTGTATGGTGATATATCGCCCCCTAGAGTTGTGATATATCGGCATTCGATGAAATATTATACACATAATTACACTTTTTCAGCCTAATTTGATTTGAGTAAACAGCTTTGACTGAGTCTAATAACGATTTCAAAGCTGCTGGCAGACTCTGAGATTTTCAAATATTAGTCTTAATAAACTATTCCTTAAAAATACTTAATTTCTCATTAAACATGCACATGACAAATGCCATTATCTTATTGGGTTTATCTAAACCTTATAGTATAATAAATATCATCTTCATAATTAGTCATATTAATCAAACCTTAGGTTATAATTAATATTCTTAAACTATAGGTTAAACTTATAAAATCTACAAGTGTTGCTACGAGTGTCCAACTAAGTCCCGGCTTGAACCAAAATCCCAGTAATAAACATACTATAACGACCACTAGCTATTACTATTACTACTATCTAACTAGCTAAGCAAAGTTCTTGGACACTACAATTGTCAACTCAATGTACTATGTATATCGACCATGTTCCCATTCTTTCACCTCCCGCGAGGCTCAAACTATTCTCTCGTCAATCTGAGCCTGGGCGTGCCCCAACCTGTGATGCAACCCTCATAGTTTCATATGTTTATCAAAAGTTAGGTCCTTTATGCCACCCTTCTGTATTCACCCATACACGCATATTCCTACCTCATCAAGCTCTAATCAATTCTTACTCTGTCTTCTGAACTTCCAATCTGACATTATCTATTCGATCTAACCTCAAGTTTTACTGTCTATTTAATCTCTGGTGTAGCTGCCTGCAAAGATACTTATGTAGTAGATGACGCGTTTACCAGTCTTGTTGTGCTCCCTATCTATTAGGCGTTCTTCAGTAGCTTCTCTGTGGCTTCAGATCAAACCACTTCATACCTGTTCCCTATTCTTCTTGTAGCATTATTCTGAATACCCCTGGCGAGGCCAAACTGACACTTCATGGAGCTTTACCTATGACCCTGCTTCCTTAGTACTAACATCATCAGCATAGTAGTTGTTCGCATTCCACTTCTAACTGGAAAGTAGCCCAATATACCACCAATAAACCCTGAAGGAGACTTGTCCATACTGTTCCTATATCTTCTGCTTGTAGAGCTTACCTGAGTTGCTAACGCTTGAATCAATTAAGAACCTTTGTTACTAATTCATCACACCCTACTCGGTATAAGTTGTGATTCCTAAAATGTCTCTTTCCTTGATCCTCAACTGGTAATAACCAGATCGTAGATCAATTCCTGAAGTCATTGTCCTGTCTTATAATTAGGCATTTAAACTCTTTATTCTTAACAGACGATGCTAACAATTCCTGCAATACAACACTCTATCTGATCCACCCCAAGGTCAAACTTCTTCGACAGCTTCAGTAATTCTTTCTGTCAAACCATTATCATCTTCCATAATGTCCCTGATACCGAACCTATATGTAGCCAAGTTATGAAGCATACCCAATCCTTCCTTGTTTACCTATCTGAATCCCTACTGGTCAACTTAGTTTCCATTCAGTCCAACTAAAGTACTCTAAATGATATTCCCTACAATCTACGGTTGTTTCTTAACAAATTAACTCTCACTCTGACTCATGTCGAGGCTTCCATATGACGAGCTCTATTGCTCTCGCCACGAACCTCTCTATTACTTGTGTCCCAGTTCCTCTTCCAAAAATTTCTAATTCCTCTTAGTATTTCTAGCCCCTTGCAAAGTACCTTGAGGCATATTCTCTATGTCTGAATCTTTCTTAGGACATTCTCAACACCGAACTCTTCCAGTTCGTTATATAACAAAAAACGTGAGCTATCCAGTTAACTGATCAACTTCAAGGAACTAGCCTCGGGCTTCAAATGTAACAAGGCATTCTAGTCTTCCATCCCCTAACCATGGGAAATTCATCCTAACATATCGAATCATTCCATGTAGAAGTCGTGCCCTCACCTGACATTTCCCCCAGGTGGCATCTCCTGCCTCTGGTGCATAATAAATAACCTCACTAGTTCCCATCACTATCCTGACAACTATCTTGTAAATCAGATTCCCCTTCTTGACAAGACCAGGAGCCATAGAACTGTCTGAGGTTCTTCTGCTTTGATTACCGAGAATCTGTCCTTACTAAACTCCACCAATGGAAGTACTATCATTTGCATCTCCAGTACTCATGTTCTATACCTCATTTCACAGATCTTAAATAACATGGCCCTCTCTGTTACCTAAATACAAATGATGATTCTTACATCAGAGCGGCCCAAATTCTCTGGACTATTCCAGAGTTTAATCCTTAAATGGGTCATCATTTCCAGCTACATCCGCCTGTATCAATTTCCCAAAATGAATTACCCAACTCACAAAACTCATTGACATACATTGCTGTTACCTTATTATTTTAAATCAAGCTTATGAGCCTACAAGTCTCCGCAGCTTAAACTATGTCTTTATAACCTCTTTCATCAATTCACCATCTGAGTTCTTTCCAACCCATCATGCCAATGTCTCAGCCCGAGTACCATTTCCAAGCATCCTTCTGCCACAAATACTTAGCACAACCCCTTAGTCATGACCTCTCATCTTCATATAACAAAGGATGGAATTAACTTTGCCCATCCACCAACCAATTCTTAGGCAATCCAAACTTTCCTCAAAACTAGAGGATAACGCCTTTTAGGCCTTCCATATAATACCCTTATCTATCTATACCCTTACATTAAACCAACACAGATAACCTCACTGTCAAAGCATGCAAAGCAGTTCTTTCCCCAGAGAAGTCTGTTGTTTCTCCATCTAGTCTCAACTATTAAACCCCACAGCTTACTCACATACTAGCGATCATCTGTTGCGGCTTTCAGGGGCAGATGGAGGTTTCCAACTCCAACTATCATCTATAATCCTCCTATAAAGCAATGCCAAGTCCACTTAACCATTCTAGGCGCAAACAATTTGAGTTCATTCGCCATTGCTGACTAAACTCCTCAGCCCTGAGGTTCACACTCCGAACCATTCCACAGCCAGGTCCAAATAACCATAGTTATTATGCACACATAAAGCATATTAAACACAGCTCCACAATACTATACATTTAGCTACCAAATTTTTTTTATTACAACCAAGTATACTCACACTTTATCATGCTTCCTATAAGCCAATAAACAGATACGACATATGAATTCAATTCAGGCAGTTAACCACATACACTCAGTATGCAAACCATTATCCAAATATTCATTCACATACAATAGCAATGCTAATCAGCACGCTTCAATCTCATCACGCAATAGTCAAGGGCTAGGCCATATCAGTATGTCATGCTTCCTATTAATCATACAGATATCAGCATTCATATTCCTTTCCAATCATTTAAGCATACAATCATGTATACACAATTACGAAACCCTGAGTCGAGCTTGTCTTTTGCGGCGAATGTACATGTCCAGCCAGTCTTCAGGAACCCTTAAACCTAGGACATTCTGATACCAAGTTGTAATTCCCTGGATAGCCAAGGCCGTTACATTGTGTGTTTATAAAGGTGCAAGACTTGCTAATTAAGTCATTAAGTTAGAAACGTGTTACTGAGACTATAGTTGAACTAGGGTTAAAAGATTTCGGTCACAAAAGTTACATTTCATATATTCAAACATTCTTTTACATGGGATCCCAAAAATAATAACGTTTAAAAGATAGTTTACAAAATTTCAGGTTAAAAGTAGAGCTACTAGCCACTCTAAGGGCAAAACTGACATTTAGGCTTTTCCCGTCTTGTACCACTCCTTGGCCGTGGCGGCCGATCAGCTGACTATGTAAATTCACCCCAAAGCTCTCATACTCAAGGCTGGTCCACTTTGCCCTTGCCTTTACCTACACCACGTAGCACCCGTGAACCAAGGCCCAGCAAGAAAATGCAATAACAGAGCATAATCAACAATCAGATAACTCGTACAGTATAACCATATACTCAACAATCCAAACCATTCACATAACCATGCATTTAGCATGCTAAGCTCATCAACTCACATTAATAACCAATTCACATATAATAACCAGGGTCGACACCCTTAGGTCGCACCCCCTATTTATCCCACTGACTCCGGCCCGCTTAAACCGAGCTCAATGAATATCAAGCTGTCCTCAGCTACTAGTGGCCAAGCCGCGCCCTGTGCGCAAATATTGATTTCAACACTCTTAGGTCATTTATCACATGTCCCATGGCATAATACCATCTATGAAATCATACAGATATAGGGAGCTCTTAGTCCCAATACATTCACATAACTGGGTGCAGTTTTCTTACCTTTGATTTTGCTAGCTTTGTTCAATGAAATCAACTCTCATGCACGATCCCATCCGAGCCCTAGCATACACCTAGTCACAGCCACAAATTAGAACCATACCAAACTCCAATTCCAAAACCTAGCCTCGGGACCAATCTCGAGCCCTCGGGAAGTCCTAATTCCACCAAACGAGGTGGTGGAATCAAATCCTGAGCCCCCGGGCAAAAACCCTAAGAAATAACCCAAAAATCCTTTTCTGGAAACAGGGTAGCGCTACAGCGCTACCAAGAGGGCGCTATAGCGCTACAAGCAGAGCCAAAAAGCTCCCAGAAAACTAGGCCTAGCGATGTAGTGCCCAAAGGCTAGCGCTACAGCGCTAGTCACAACACAGCCAAACCCTGTTTTTTCTTCCTTCGATTTTCCCTGAGCCAAACCTCTACAAATCCTTCCAAACTTCAACCAAACACCAAAACAAGCCTACCAACATGTATAACTCACCCCATATGACCCAACCATACAAAAATCAACCACATGCACCCCAAAATAAAGAAACCACCATGATTGAGCTTGAAGCTCAAAAACTTAACAGAAACCATAACAGTCCAGAATTCAAGTGACCAAGTCCAGAGTTTCTTACCTTCAATGGGGAAATTCGACCTTAGGCTATCCTCCACACCTCCTTATCTTTAACTCCTCAAACCCTCAGCCTTAATTCCCTAGAATTCCCATTAAAACTCAGCTGAGAAATCCATTTCAACACCAAAACCAGAAATTGAAGAAAACCTTGAAACTTACCTCAATTGTGTGACCAACTCCTGCTAAACCTTTAGCTTCACCAAAGATCCTAACCCCAAGCTTCAGCCTAAGCTTTCTTGAGTTAAAGCTCCAAAATTCCCCAAGAGATGGTGATGCAAGAGGGAACCGGATAAGAGAAAAAGGAAGAGGTTAAGTGTTCTGCTTTTCTTTCTTTCTTTCCTCCTTCTGTTTCTTTCAGCTTCTATTTCATTCTACACATTCCACTAAGCCCATAAAGGCTGAGTATGACTTATCCTCTTATTAGACCAAATGACTATATTACCCTCCCATTAAATCTTAACCCTTAATCCCTCCAAGGGCATTTTGGTCATTTGTTCCCAATTTCCGCTAATTCCTTGAGTGTCTCTAATATTGACCACTTACATCCCAACACCTAACTAATCACCAATTATATTCCTCAATATCAAATAATCTCCAATATACTTCTCAAATTCTCAGAAATACCCCCGGACTCCCACGAGCCGGTTATAAATCCCCACCGTGACTTTTCAGCTAAACGCCTCACTAGGATCGCCTCGAGTCACAAGCTACAAATATATCGACATAATAATGTGGTCTCAACATTTTATCACAAATATTTACATTTATGCCCTCAACGGCCAAAATTACGACTATACCCTTATAGCCTAATCAGGGCCTACGTGCATACTAATACACATAGTCATGCATCACATTTATCCAAATAATCATATAAGCATGCTTTTCACATAATCATGCATTTTCACCATTAATTCACATAACTTCCAATTGTTCCCTCCCAGCGCACTAATCAAGGCCCTTAAGCCTTATTAGTAATTTTGGGCCATTACATCCTGTCATCAACATCAGTATTAAAATCTGAAGTGGTGTAGACTACCGGGTTCAGAACACCACCCTTGTAGAATAACATATAATCTCTCGTCCATCTCAAATACTTCAGGATATGCTTAACTGCTATACAATGTTCCGGTCCTAGGTTTGACTGATATCTACTCACTACTCCCACTGCATAGCAGAAATCTGGTCTGGTACACAACTTGGCATACATCATACTTCCAACTGCTGATGCATAAGGAACTTTTCTCATTGCATCTTCCTCTTCAGGAGTCTGGGGAGACTGCTTCTTTGAAAGATGAATTCCATGGTGGGATGGTAGATGCCCTTTCTTGGAATTTGTCAGTGTGAAACGTTCAAGAACTTTATCAATGTAAGTTGCTTGAGATAGAGCTAAGAGTCTGTTATTTCTATCCCTAATGATCTGGATACCTAGAACATAACTTGCTTCACCCAAATCCTTCATCTGGAATTGATTGCTCAGCCAATTCTTCACATCTAATAATTTCTTAACATTGTTTCCATTGAGTAATATATCATCTACATAAAGAACCAGGAATACCACTATTTGATTTGCCTTCAGTTGGTAAACACAGGGCTCATCAATATTTTGTTCAAAGTCATAGGTTTTGATTATTTCATTAAACCTAAGATTCCAGGAACGAGAAGCTTGCTTAAGTCCATAAATGGACCTATTCAACTTGCAAACTATTCCTTCTTGTCCAGTTACTTTAAATCTCTGGTTGATCCATATAAATGACTTCGTCAAGCTTTCCATTAAGAAATGTTGTCTTGACATCCATTTTCCAGTTCTCATAGTCGAGAACGACTACTATGGATAGGAGGATGCGAATGGATTTGAGCATGGCTACCGGACTAAAAGCTTCCTCATAGTCCACGCCTTCTCTTTTGGTATAACCCTTTGCCACTAATCGAGCTTTATAAGTCTCAATATTTCCATCAACACCTCGTTTCTTCTTATAGATCCACTTGCACCCAATGGCCCTAAAGTCACTAGGTGCTTCCACAAGATCCCAAACGGAATTCGAGTACATGGACTCCATTTCCTGTTTCATGGCTTCGAGCCATAGTTCCTTTTCTAGGCTAGCCATTGCTTGTTTGAAAGACAAAAAATCATCATCACTAGTGTCACAAACAACCATATTGGTTTCGCCATCCAAACCATAGCGAACTGGGTTCCTATTAACCCTCCCACTACGATGAGGCTCTGTGACTGTTTGCTCAGGAACAGTGGTACTTTCTTCATTTAAATTGACTTGCGTCGGTTAGACATGAAGAGTGGGCATTTCATCATCACCTCGCGTTGATGACGATGGAACATTGGTTGGAGTCAAATCTTTAACCATATCCTCTAAAACTACTTTCCTGCGAGGTTTAAGTTTTGGACATAGTCGTTTTCCAGAAAAGTAGCATTTGTAGAATTAAACACTTTCTTTTATGAATGACTATAGGAAAGTCCATCCCGAGTACCTTTAGGATAGCCAACAAACTTGTAAACTTCAGTTCACGGTTCTAGCTTTCCCTCCTTTTTCCTCAGGACGTGGACAGGACACCCCCAGATTCTATAATGGCGTAAAATAGGTTCACGACCATTCCAGCGTTCTAAAGTTGTTTTGGGAATTGATTTAGATGGCACGACATTGAGAATGTCGTTCGTGGTTTCAATTGCATTTCCCAAGAACGAAGTTGGTAGAGTTGAGTAACTAAGCACGCATCTAACCATTTCCAATAAAGTTCTGTTCCAGCGTTCCGCTACACCATTTTGTTGTGGAGTACCTAGGGCAGTAAGTTGTGATAAAATCCCAAGTTTAGTTAAAAGATCTTGGAACTGCATATCCAAATATTCTCCACCCCTATCAGTTCGCAAGATCTTTGACATTTTACCTAATTGGTTCTGAGCAATTGCTAGGAATTCCTGAAACTTTGAAAATGTTTCTGATTTACTATGCATTAGGTAAAGACATGAGTATCTAGAGTTATCATGAATAAAAGTGACAAAATACTCAAAAACACCCCTGGCTTGTACATTCAAAGGTCCACAAACATCTGAATGAACAAGTCCAAGTGGTTCTTTGGCCCTATCACCCTTTGCAGAGAATGGACTCTTGGTCAGTTTGCCTTCTAGACAAGATTCACAGACAGGTAATTCACCTAAGGTGAGTTCCCTCAAAGGCTCATCCTTTGTAAGTCTTTGAATCCTATCATAGCCAATATGACCTAGTCTCAAGTGCCATAAATATGTCATATTATCGTTATCAGTCTTTTGACGATTATTGGTCCTAGGTTTAGCTACTTTGAATAAATCATTGTTAAGAGCGAGGAGTTTGTTTGGTCACAGAATATAAAGCCCGTTTTCCAAACATGAAATACACAATTGTTATCCATTGAAACAAATAGATATATCAGAACTTGTGAAAGTCATAAAAAATCGTTCTAATTGCAACATGGAAACTGAAATTTAATTTCTACTAAAATCTGGAATAAAAAATACATCTTTTAAAATTAAGTATTTATTTCTGAACTTCAGACGAGGTATTCCTCTAGCTTGGACCTTAACGAACGCCCTGTTCCAAATTCTAAGCTTTAAGCCGCCTTCATTCACTTCCTCCCATGATTCAAAAAGCTGTAAAGAGTTGCAAACATGGTTGGTAAATCCAGAATCAATAATCAAAACAGATTTATCATTCTCTAAAACACATGTTTCTAAGATAAATGAACTATAATCATTACCTTTGTTTTTAGCTGCTAGAAACTTGGGGCAATCACATTTCCAATGCCCTTTCTCTTTGCAGTGAAAACACTTACCTTTACCTTTCTTATTTTTCTTGTTCTTCCCCTTAGGCATTTGTGCACTAGGTTGTGCACTCGTCTTTGCAGCCTTTGCAGGCTTGGGGTAGTTGTTTTGTCCACCTTTTCTCTTATTTCCAGCTTTCGAAGATGAAACTTGATTAGCTTCAGCCTTAGCTGGATCAGCAGCAACAGCAGTAGTCTTATTTTCTACTCCTTTACTAGGTCCACCCATGAAAGGTTAAAAAATTTGAAGCTCGTTCATGAGCTGTGTCAGACCATAGTTGAGTTGATCACAAATGTGTACACGATGCCATCCGAGAATTTACGGTACCATTACGAACGTGCGGAGATGGTGCTATATAAGCATTTACAGTGCTATCACGAGCATTGACGGTGCCATCACGAACGTGCAGACACATTGCTCGTTCTGGGGATTCCTCAATCATGACGAAACCGGAGTTGTCACCAATCAACTCTATGTTGATGTTCTTCTTCCAATTAAGGAAGTTTTCTCCTGTGAATTTCTCCATCAAAAGTTGAGAAAGGATGGGAGTTGATACAAACACTACTTAACTTAAAACTACAAATTACCAATAAAATAGAAATCAATCACATTTTCTCAATAAAACTTCTATTCACACAAATTTCAAGAAATAGCCCAACATATACCAAAATATGTAAGATATGAGAAAAAATACCAAAAACAATCATATCTCTATTTCTTTAGGTATTTAACTAATCTATGATATCCTTGTCTCGGTTGGCGAGAGTAAAAAATACCACTAGTTAAATAGAGTTGTAAACTCATTTAATAATGGACACCACTATTAACAACCTACTATTCGATCAAAATAAGAAAACAAAATCTCTTATTTTATGAGCTAGACCCACGATTTCGATAATCATAGATTTAGTCCTAGTAGTCACCGTAGGAGTGAGTGTAGTAGAATTTGACATATAATTATCTATCTTTTGAGATCTAACCTTGTCAAAATAACTAATGAACACCTTCCGTAGGGGGACGAATCAAAATGCCTCGAGGCCCCATTAAGCTATTGACTATGTTAAACCAACGGTGGAGATCGAATAAAATTCTTAAAATAAGCTCATTATTAAATTAAAAATAGTATTTTTTTTATTTATTTTTAGAAAATTAATGACTATGGTTTTCCAAAAAAAATTAAACAGATTAAAATTTTTAAAACCAAAGTCCTATAATTTCCTATTAATTCTAAAGTCTCACATTGAAACAAATTCAATTAATTTAGAATTAATTTGTTGCTAATAAATATTTAGGTTTAACTAATATAATGAACCTATACAATTAAGTCCAACTCAGGTAAATGGGCCTTAACAATTGGGCTTGTATGAAGGAGGGCTAGGTCCAGTATGTCATTCCTACTAAAAAGGCCCCCAATCATCCATACAAGGTTCAAAAGACAGGAATTTAAACCTTCATTTTATTAATTGTTATTAACTGATTAGGCCCACTATAGTCATGCAAAGCAAATTGGCCTTCACAAGTGGATTCACCAACAAAAGAGGAATTTAAACTTTACATTTTCTAATGGGCCCAAATAAAACCTATTATTTTATGAATATTTTATTTGGCAAAAACTATATATCTAACAAACATATGAACCACTATATGCATATAAGCCCAATTGCAAAAATACCACATATAGTGCAAACAGACATGTTATAATTAGATGGGCATAATCATTTTACTATATGAGCAATTCTATGAATTTATTCAAAAATACCACAATTTATTTCATTTGCAAAAATACCACAATTAATTATCTAGAATTTATCAAAAAAATTCAAATTAATTAAATTTTTACAAAAAATAAGTCAATTTAAATGAAATTTATCAACAATTAACAATAGTAAATTTAAATTTCATTTTTCAACAATCAACTTGGTTTTAGGTTAATTTGAAAATACTAATTTAATTTAAATAGGATTTATCAACAATTAACCGAAGTTAATTTAAATCCCATTTATTAAAAAAATATTTTATTAATTGGTTGAAAAAAATGATATTTTCCAAAATTTAACCATTTTTAAATTTTAAAATCAACATCTTAACTATTTTTCAAAAATATATTGTGTTGTTAAAACTATAAGCAAATATTTTAACCATTTTTTAAAAAATAAAATATTAATAGTTATAACAACCCTAAAATATCTTAAAATAGTTAATCAAATTCAAATATCCTTAAAAATATCTAACTAACAATATTCAAATTTCAAATAATTTAAATATTAAAAACTATAGAATAAAAAGATATTTATATTTTCAACTAAAGATTTAATAAAAAAAATCAAGAATTTAAATGAAAATATATTAAATATCTTATATCATAATTCTAATATTTTAATATATTAAAAGATTTAAAATTTAGTTGTTAGTCTATTTTTAAATTTGAATTTGAATGTTTGTAGAAAATATTTAATTATTTAAATCTCAACTAACAAAAATATCTTATTTAAAAAAAAATTAAATGATAAAATAAAAAAGATATTTTTGGCTTTGATTATAAATAATTAATTTCCACAATTTTAATTTTTCTTTAATTTAAAAAAAATATATATATATATAAAAAAATTATGGGCTGGGCGGGTTGCGCTCGCATTGGCAGCCAGGCCAAAAAAAATTCAAAACAATTTTTTGATGTAATTTTTCAAACCAAAACTATTTTCTAATTAATTTTTAACATGTTTTACACAAAATAAAGCATATATATAAATTAATAGCATAGAAAACACAATAAAATAACATAAAAATTGCTGATAATCATGTAAAATCAATATGTTGCATAAAAATATGAAAACCATCCAATTACTCAAACATATAAAATAATCCAATTTTTAACATGTTCATGCATGAAAATAAAGATTACCAAAGGCTCTGAAGCCAGTTGTTGGGAAAACTTATACATGATCTTTATTTATTTTCATGTAGATCTAATATTAAACAAATTAATATGAGATAACCTATAACATGTTTCTAAAATTGAATTCATAGAGAAACAAAGATAAGAATACTTACAGTATACGCAGCAGAATGAATGAGTCATTCCTTCAGTTTCTCCAACTCTTGTATCCTTTCTGTCGCAAAGTATTATCAAGAAACTGAACCGTTCTTCTAATTACTTTACAGTCTTCCAAAGTATCCTTAGAATCACATAGACTAGTGTGGGAAATTCTCAACACATGAGATAGATACAGAGAGGAGAAGAGAAAATAACAAAGAGGCTTAGAAAAGGACTTGTGTTTAGAGAAAATCTAAAACTATTAGAAAACCAGTGATTAAACTTATCTGTCGTCTCAGAAATCTGAACTTATGACTTCTCTCTAAGCACTCCTTTTATAAACTCGATTAGGTCATTTAATTTAATTAAAAAATCAATAAAATAATAGTCAATTTGAAGCCCTAGGTCGAAATTATCATGGGTTTTAGGCCCTTGAAATTTCCCATTTGATTATAAGCCCATTAGACTTAAAATCAAGGCCTATATTATTTTCTATTGATTTAATTAATTAAATAATTATTTAAATCCTTTATCAAATTAATTATTTATAATTTTAACCTTCATTTAAACTTATTTATTAATTTAGATGCCAATTTATCCTAATTAATAAATATGCCCTAATTTATCTTTTCTTCAAAAAAATACATAACTCTGTGAAACTATCCAAAATTGACCTGGTCAACTTTGATAATTCTAATTGATGATTAAATCAATTAATTGAGACTATCTAGATGACTTTATCCAAGGTACAATGGGGACCATGGGCCTATGAAATCAAGCCCCAATAAGTTATCATAAATCTAACAAATAAATTTACTAACTTATTAATTCCTCGTGACTCCACTATAGACTTGGAATTGCACTCTTGAATTCATAGAACGCTCTATAACAAATATAGATACGCTATTAATTATTCATTGTTACAACCATAATTGTCACTCTATCCTCTATAGACGGTCTACAATGAGATAGGACTAAAATACCGTTTTACGCCTCATTGTATTTTATCCTTAAAACACTTAATTCCTTGTAAATGATATTTCAGTAAACTAATTTAATTACTGAAATATGATCTCTATCATTTAACACCTTGAACCAAACTAAAAGGAAACCATCGTTTCACTTGTTCATCAGAAGCTATAGATGTTCATATCTATGATTAACACTCCCACTCAATTATACTACCAAGTTCTCAAGATGTAAGCATGGGCTAGTCCGTAGGGTAAGCTGGTAACGAACAAGTCAAAGAACTCAAATAATACAACCAGTTAGAATAAATAATAACGGTATGTTTACTTATCTTATCAACTGTCAATATCGGTATTTTCTGATGTAACAAATACACCCGATCTTATCTACTTTGCTAATGTTCTGGGAAAAACATAACACTGCAATGTGTAAGTAGATCATATCGTAGATTGGCAAGTCAGTGTAAATCCTGTGCACTAACTAATCTTAGGACTAACTTAATTTGAACATATAATCATATTTAAATTCCACTGTGATTATGTCACTATAAATAAGATTAGCTATATGCTCGAGATTTAATAGAAGTTTATATTAAACAAATAATCATGAAAATAAAACATGTGAGCAAAGTGATTGACCAAGTCAAAAAATGATTTCTTATTCTTTTATTGATAATAAAATGAGATTACAAAGAATTTGGGTTTTAATTAGGGCATAAAACCCCAACACTTATCACTACTAGTTATGCTCAACACCGAGCAGTAGAGTATAAGGAGCTGATTAAAGTCTTGAATGATCAATTGGTCGAACCTCAAGCGAAGATTGAAAACCTGACCAGGTCTGAGAAAGATCTTCAAGAGAAGACAGAGCAGGCAGAGAAAACAATTGCTGACCGGGATAGAACCTTGAAGGAATTGACTGATGAGAACAACAAGCACATCCAAACCATCAAGACATGAACTGACTAGCGGGAGAAAAATATTCAAGAAATTGAAGAGTTGAAATAGGACAAGGAAACTGATCTGGCTCGTTATGAGGAAATCTTCTTTAACTGCTTCTACCAGATTTGAAAGTTAAACAAACCTCTTAACCTAGACATTCTGAAGAAGCAAAGGCTGAGGAGCTTGCTAAATGTGAAGCCAAGGCTGCCGAGGAGGTAGCTCTCCCAGCTGGCACTATGCCTGCCTCTCCTGTTCTATCCTTCCGACCAGAGGAGATCCCTGATGCTGAGGACGGTGTTGACCAACCAAGAAACAGTCTACCCGACCAGTGAGCATTTTGGGCCGACCAGAGAGCATGCTCAACTTGACTAATGAAAAATTTGTTCCTAGCCAGTAGTTTATTTCCTTTTTTTCATACTTTTGTGAAGACAATTACTGCTCAGTAGCTAATATATTCTTCTCGTACTGCCGAGTTGCTGGCATTTATACTTTACTTTTCTTTGCTAACTTGAAACATTCTAAGTCTTTTTAGACTTAAAACATTATAAGTTTTTTGTGAATAGTAAAGTCACTCTGATGTGTGTCTTATATTATCGCATGAGTACTTAGTTTTCTAACTTAGAAATTCTAGACATTTCATAAGTCCCTAATAAATATACTTTCTCACACTCTTATTGCTCTAACATTTTATAAGCATAATTTTTAATTTCACACGAATACCTGCTTCTAACTTCAAAATTTGAAAAAATTCCCAAGTTACTTAAGCTTTGTGGGACACGTTAGCTTAATGGCATTTTTCAACTTCAAAAATGTACAATTCGGCCTAAAAACAAATATATTAACTTGTGCTCTTATTTACTGACCAGTTGAACACTGTCTTATTTTACCGACTAGTTGAACATTGTTCGAATAATTAACACACATGCATATTTGTAGCAAGAATCGGCCATGCTGTGCATAGTCTCTCGTATTACTCGTAAATTAAAAAAAGGACAAAACATGTCTAATAACGAGTCTTAAACAATAAAAATTGTTCAAAAGTAAATGACTGGTCAGCAAATAACCAACTCATAAACCAAACATAAATAACAAGTTAAACAACTTGAAATTAAGCTACCACTCTGAAAGCGGTATTTAGTGATAATATATCCTCAGATGCTCGCCATTCCAGTGGTTCCTAATCAAGTTCCATTCAGCCTATAAAGTTTGTTGTATGTGTCAGGAGGCAAAACTTTCTTGATCTGATAAAGTCTTTCCCAATTTAGTCCTAGCACTCCAGCTGTTGGGTCTTTGATGAACGCCTTTCTCAGGACCAAATCTCTGACCTGGAACTTTCGATCTTTCACCCTAGAATTGTAGCAAGATAAATTATATACCAATATACCTATGTGCCCCCAAGTGATCGATGGTTTATTACTCATGAAGCACATATAGTATATGGAGAATTTCTGAGCAGTTGAGAACTGTCC
The DNA here is from genome assembly GCF_963169125.1 of Humulus lupulus. NCBI lineage: Eukaryota > Viridiplantae > Streptophyta > Magnoliopsida > Rosales > Cannabaceae > Humulus > Humulus lupulus. The sequence continues at coordinate 197,570,288 of NC_084796.1, read as the reverse complement.
AATTACTGTCAGTTTGTCCGACTAGGTGAATACTGGCCAGTTGAACACTGCTCGGTTTTTACTGACCAGTTGACAACTTTTCAAATTCACTAACTAGTTGAACACTACCCAGTTTACCGACCAATTGAACACTGCTCGATTTGACTGACCAGTTGAACATTGTTCAAGTATACCGAGCAATTGAACACTGTTCAGGTATACCAAAAGGGCTTTCATTCCTATGGTCGATGTCATTCAACCTGGTAAATCGCTTAGCCAAACTTTGTATTGTAGCTGCTAGTGCATCAAGTTGCCTTGAATGATCGTTTGATTGATGATGTTTCAGCGTTTTGACCTCGTGGTCGGGCATTTCCGTCTGGTGCACTGTCGTCAAGTATTTCTACTTGATCGCTAGGGCGGGTAAGATCTTGCCCTTCGACCTAGGCGGTCTTACTCTTATTGCTGATGACGTCTCTCAAATTCTTCCGGGTAGCATGTCCTCCTAGCCAGTCGAACACCGTACTCTTCAATTTTTTGGAGGGCTTACTACGCGGGACCTGCTCTCTCCCACTATGCTGCTGGCCAGCATGTAGTGGCGGCTTCTTGGCATGACCCGGGCAGTCCTTTCCTCCTTCTTGTTGGTCGTTTCCCTCTGTTTTCTTATTACCCGACCGGTGACTTCCTAATCGAGAAGTTTCTCACCGCTGGCTTCTGGAAGGGGTTCTAGAATTCTCCCTTTTGCGTTGATGAAGTCCCAGGTGGACCCCATCATTTGCCCAACCTGTGGGATTGCTTCTACTTTTGTCTAGCCCCCTAGAATCGACACTGATAGCAAGGAACTTCTGACCAGCATTATTATTCCTTGCTCACTAGGTGGCTGCTTGTGTTGTGGCTTAGGCATTGGCCTAGGCAATCGAGTAGCTGCTTCTAGAGCAAGTGTTGCCTCGTGATGTCTTCGGTCGGCCTCCTCTTGTCGTCGCCTGATCTCTTCGCTTCTGGCATCCATTTCCCGTCTTTGTTGCTCAAATGTAGCCTTCTATCTGGCCATTTCCTCAACGAAAGACTCCTGTCGAGCATTGAATTGCATCATCTCTTTCTAGAAAGCCCCCATGGCCTCCTGGAGTTGTTCGACCTCAGAATTTGTCTCCTTGAGAAAGACCCAAGGCTCAATGTCAGGGTTCTCAGATGTCGAACCTTCTGGTCTAATAGTTTCTTTTGCAGTTGACGTACCGGGCTTCTTGGGCACCACATTGGTATGATAGTAGTGTGTTTCTTCTATTCAGGCTCTCAATGAAAGCACCAAAAATGTTGAGCACAATTTTTCCCAACTGCGAGTAGACGCAAAAATGACAATAAACCTTGAATAGAAAATAAATAACACAAGTAATTTTATAGTGGTTCAGCCCCAATTTGTTGGTAATAGCCCAATCCGCTTGGAGTTGTTATATATGTAGCCTACACTTAAGATCAGATGAACCTAAGCCAACTGAGTTTCTTAAGTGTAAGTAGAAAAATACAAAGTTTCTCTCTCTAGAGAATATAAGCTTTCTCCCTCTAAGCTCTCTCAGAAAATGCCCCAAGAATGCCCTAAGTCACAGTCCCAAAGTCTCAAAACTAGAGAATTTTCACGTCTCCAAAAGATCATATCCTTCAAATGATGCCATGAGCTCTTTATTTATAGGTTCATGGATCGTACATGAAAAATATCTCGTTTTGATGGGGTCTTTGGTTGTTTCAACCAACTTTAATTAATAAATAATAAACAAATTTAAATTACAACAATATAGCTATTACAGCGGGATATCTGAGAGATTTGCACGGTAGTTGCAAGCGATTCGGGTTGAAGTTGTTACCGAGATTCTATAAAGAAGTCACTGAGCAGTTAGCTTCTGAGATTCTGACACATCCGGTCGGCTACTCCTTCAATTTGCCATAGCTGGTCGGATGAAACCCATTCCTGAGATGACTGGTCGGATGAACCCATTTCTAAGATGACTAGTCGAATGAACTACGTGCCTGGTCGAGTGAGTCCCTATCCGAGATGACCGGTTGGCCAATCCGTACGTCTGGTCGGGTGAGACTTCTCCCTGACTAGACAAAAATATTCTCTAATGTAGCTGGTCGACTATATCACGTAACTGGTCGGACAAAACACCTCCTGAGGTAATTGATCGGCCAAAACACATTACTGGTCAGATAGCAGTATTCTCTAATGTGACTGGTCAGGCACAACATCTTACTGAAGTGACATGTTGGACAAAACAACTTCCTGGTCGGGTAGAGTTCCTCACTGGTCGGTCAAAAGCCTTACCTGGTCGGGCAAATCCCTTTCTGACCAGGTAAATTTATTTCCTGACCAATAATATCACAACTTCAAAGGTCAACCTCCAACCTTTGCCCTTCCCTTGGCCAACACATTTATTGACCATTAATGTGCCGCTTGATGGTCATGCACTACCACTTGTCACTTCTGATTGCCACGTCATCGAACTGAAATTTTGGGGATAACAGTAGTGTTATGATCTTTCCAGAACATTAGCAAAGTAGATAAGATCAGATATATTTGTTACATCGAACTGGACTGATATTGACAATAGATAAGATAAGAAGACATACTGTTATTATCTATTCTAGTCATATCATATAGTTGACCATAGGTCAATTCAATCCCAATTCTAAGTGGTTAATATTCTAATTGATTGTATTATATGAGTTCTTTGACTTGTTCATTGCTAGCTTACCCTACTGACTAGCCCATAATTACATCTTGGGAAGTTGGTAGTATAATTGAGTGAGAGTGTCAATCATAGATATGAACATCTATAGCTTCTGATGAATAAGTAAAATGATGGTTTCCTTTTAGTTTAGTTTCAGGTGCTTAATGATAGAGATCTCATTTTAGTAATAAATATTAGTTTACTGAAATATCATTTACAAGGAACTAAGTGTTTTAGGGATAAAATACAATGAGGGGTAAAATGGTATTTTAGTCCCATCTTATTGTAGACCGTCTATAGAGGATTGAGTGATAATTATTGTTGTAACAATGGATAACAAATAACGTATCTATATTGCTTATAGAGCATTCTATGAATTCAAGTATGCAATTCTAAGTCTTTAGTGGAGTCACGAGGAATTAATAAGTTAGTAAATTTATTTGTTAAATTTATGATAGCTTATTAGAGCTTGATTTCATAGGCCCATGGTCCCCACATTACCTTGGATAAAATCATCTAGACAGTCTCAATTAATTGATTTAATTATCAATTAGAATTATCAAAGTTGACCACGTCAATTTTGGATAATTTCACAGAGTTATGCAATTTAGAAAAGAAAAGAGATTTTAGGACAGATTATTAATTAAGAAAAATTAGTGTCTAAATTAATAAATACGTATAAATCAAGGTTGAAATTATAAATAATTAATTTGATAAATATTTTAAATAACTATTTAATTAATTAATCAATAGAAAATAATACGGGGCCTTGAATTTAAGTCCAATGAGAAATTTTACGGACCTATAGCCCATGAGAATTTCGACCTAAGGGTTGTATTTGCCTATCATTTTATTTATTTTTTAATTAAATAAGTGACATAATTGAGCCTTTAAAAGGAATGCTAAGTGAGAGTTGAAAACAGATGAACAGAAGATCTAGTTGGTATACTTTAGGGTTTTAGACTCTTTCTACAACAAAAGTCATTTTCTAAGCCTCTATATTCTCTTCTCTTCTTCTCTTTGTATCTATCTCATATGATAAGATTGCACACTCTAGTCTAGGTGATTATAAGGATATTGTGGAAGACCGTGAAGAAATTTGAAGATCGGTTCAGTTTCTTAGTGATATTCAGCAACAGAAAGGATACAAGGGTTAGAGAAACTGAAGGAACGACTTATTTATTCTGCTACATATAATGTAAATGTTCTTATAATTATCTCTGTTTAAATTCAATTATAGAAACATATTCAATGTTTTCTTATATTAATTTGTTTAATATTTGATTTATATAAAAATAAATAACATCCAGTATACGTAATTTCCACCATAAACTTGAACAGTAATTTTAAGAAAATTAATATTTTTTATATATAACATGTAATTAAAATTGAGATATTTTGGAAATATTACAAATTAATTTTGATCAAAATTATATTAAATCTATATTTTCATACTGATTTGTAAAATAGAAGGTAAAGTTTTTGTATTAATTAAATTAGTGAGATGATATTCAAACAAACAAGATAATATTTAAATGTTAATATTGTAATTTTTTTTATCTTAATTGTAATTAAAAAATAAATACATGTATTAAAATATTTTTTATATAATTTAGAAATAGTTTCTTTAAAAAAATGTTTTGCTATAAAAATAAAAAATTATGTCAAACAAATTATTCATAGAGAAAATATGGGTTTATATGAGCAAAGGTCTTCAACCTTTCAAAAAATATCACTTAGGTCCTTAAATTTTATTTTGTAACAATTAGGTCGCCAAATTTATTAAATGTGTATCACATAGGTCGATTATGTTGGAAAATAATATTCCAGAATGTGTAGTGGAAAACAATAATTTTTGACCCAACAGAAAATGATTTATGACCTAGTTAATTTTAATTATTTTTTTATAATTAGCTTGGTCATAATATACTTTTTGTTGTGCATTCTATAAATTATTTTACAACAAGAAGGATATATGTGATGCACATTTAGTAAGTATGGAGACTAAAGTGATACAAAATAAAATTTGAGAACTTGTCTTTTTGAAAAATTAAAGACCTCTCTTGTCTAAATTTTTTTGCATTTTTGGTCCTCAGACTATTGATGTACTCATCCAATGTATGACTAAACTCTACACATAGTGACATCCTTAAAACTCTAAAAACTAAAAAAAAAAATGGCTCTAGTGTTTCACCAATAAATGAAGTACTTTTTATGAGGAAAATTTAAAAAAGGTTTGAATTTTTTGTGTAAAACATTGTAAAAATTATTTAGAAAACACTATTGGTTTGAAAAATTACACACACAAAAAAACATCTGCGCTCGCATCTACGCGTGTAGCCCTGCACCACGAAAGCACAGCTCTTGAGTGCAGCAGCCCGCCTCCACACATATCAATAGACGACCCTTGGCGCGAACCTCGGTAGGCGTCTCATGTGCTCGCACCTCTCCAGACGCCTAACAATACGGGTATCATCCCATTTTTTTTTATAAAAAAATTAAAGATAATAAAATATGAAATTAATTTTTTGTAACAAACCCAAAAATATCAAATTTATTTTATCATTTAAAATTATTTTTTAAAATAAGATATTTTTGTTGTTTGTTATTTAAAATTTGGATATTTTCTACAAAGTTTCAAATTCAAATTTAAAAATAGGTTAACTAACTTATTTAAATTTTTTTAATATATTAAAATATTAGCATTAAGTTATCAGATATTAAAGATATTTTTTAAATACTTGTTATTCATTATATCTTTTATTTGAAAATATTAATATCTAATTATTCTATGGATTTTAATATTTAAATTATTTGAAATTTCAAAATTTGTTGATTAGATATTTTTATGGATATTTGATTTTGTTTAACTGATTAAGATATTTTAGGATCGCTATAACTATTAATATATTTTTTTTTAAATAAATGATAAAGATATTTGCTCATAGTTGTAACAACACAAGATATTTTTTGAAAAAAAATTAATGATATTTGTTTTTAAATTTAAAATTTTAAAAATATCACATTTTTCAAACCAATTAATAAGTATTAATTTTTTTAAATTGTTAATAAATGAGATTTAAATTACATTAATATTTTTCAAAATAACCTGAAATGAGTTGATTGTTGATAAATGAAATTTAAATAAACTTTTGTTAATTGTTGATAAATTTCATTTAAATTGACTTATTTATTTTTTGCAAAAAATTAATTAATTCAAAATTTGGATAAATTCTAGAAAATTAATTGTGGTATTTTTGGAAATGAAATAAATTGTAGTATTTTTGCACGCCCAGGCTTAGACCGTTGAGAGGATGGATCAAGCCTCGTGGGAGGTAAAATGGGAACATCGTCAATTCACTTGAAATAATAGGTAGGCAGTGTATGCATAGCAAACGGTAATGAGCGTTTGGTCATTTGTAGGAAAGATAACGTTGAGACCCAGATTTAGTGAAATGTAATGGGTGGGTGGTTGGTGTTAGAAATCCTCAACTGTATGAGGGGAAAATTTAATTGGAGGTGGATCTCTTAATTAGAAGGTGCGTGTCAGTCAAAAGAACGCCATAGATTGTGATGGAGTGGACAAGGTAACGACTGAGATTGGTATAGCGTTAATATGTGGTGATGAACGGGTATGTATTCTTTGGACTATGGAATCCAAAGTGTTGGCTATGGTGGGAACAGGGAAGAACCCTGATAAGGTATTACAAGTTGAGATATCAAGATCAGGTGAATGATCCGATGGGAGTCTGGTGCAGAGATGAGAATTCTAGAAGGATATCGTTCCACCTCCTAGGGTATGTTGTACCGGGAGGATTGAGCGGGTGACAGAATCTAGTACACTTGGATATTGGAAGGTAAAGTGATATGGTGGTGTATCATAGGAATGAACTGCATTAGACTATAAGTAAGGTGTTCGGACAGAGAAATTTTTTAACTCAGATTAACGAATTAATGTAATTGGTTCAGGTGAACTGGTAATGGGGTAGAACGTTGATGGTGCTAAATTGACACCCTATAGTATTCCAAGTTTTGGAAAGGAACTAGAGAGCGAAGAGAACAAAGTGGGGACCTGGAATTATTGGTTGATTGCAAATGGAATAGCAGCCTAAAAGCTTAACGGTTATCTTAAGGAATTAAGCATTGAGTACGTGAATACTTGAGATATTAAGGAAAATGTAATCCTTGGTAAGTTAGCACGATGATGAATACTGGAGTACAGCTAAGGTGACATAGCATAGGACACGGTAAGATGAGAAGTAAGAAGTACTATGCGAAGTAAAGAAATGAAAGACAGTGGATACTACGGTTTAGTGTTGATTCAAATGGAATAAAAAAAACAACAAAGAGGTTGTGGGAATTCTTAAGGCAGAAGTGTCTGCCTATCCAAAAGAGACATAAGAATCTATAAATTGTCAGTTTCAGAATACAAAGATCTGGGATAAGGGATTTGTATCTCTCAAAGTAAGTGTGGAAAATGAAAAGTATGATGTTTAAAAAGAAGAAAAAAAAAGTGTTCCGACTCCTGATTCAGCATAAATTCTAAAGATGTACCAAGGATTAGGCTGGGGGCCTATAGATTAATCTCACCCTGGTAAGGGTGATGACTTGTAGGAATTTCTGGTATCAGGAATAAGAAAATGAGGTGATCATTGTGAACTAAGTAGACCCTGAACGGTCAGCAGGATCGTGATGCAAGCGAGGGTTAACGAAAGTATGGCTATTAGACAAGATCTTGAAAAAAAAACAAGATTGTTACTCTCGTAAGAGTGTTGTCGAGGAGTAAAGTAAGAGTGTTGCACCTTGGGAATTATAGTCAGAGGTACGAGGTTTACTATATGATGTGCTTGAGTAAATTTCGAGGACGAAATTCTCATTAGGAGGGGATAGTTGTAACGACCCAAAATTACTAATAAGGCTTAAGGGCCTTGATTAGTGTGACGAGAGGGCACAATTAGAAGTTATGTGAATTAATGTTGAGAATGCATGATTTTGGCGCAAATGCATGCTTAAATGATTATTTGGATTAATGTGATGCATGACTATGTGTATTAGCATGCATGTAGGCCCTGATTAGGTTATAAGGGAATATTTGTAATTTTGGGCCATTGAGGGCATAAATGTAAATATTTGTGATAAATTGTTGAGACCACATTATTATGTGGATATATTTGTAGCTTGTGACTCGAGGTGATCCTAGCAAGCGGTTTAGCGGGAAATTCACAGTGGGGATTTATACCCGGCTCGGGGTAAGTCTGGGGGTATATCTGGGGATTTAGAGAGTATATTGGAGACTATTTGTTATTGAGGAAAATATTTGGTGATTAGTTAAGTGTCGGGATGTAAGTGGAAATTACTAGGGACACTCGAGGAATTAGCAGGAATTGGGAGTAAGTGACTAAAATGCCCTTGATGTGTTTTAAGATTTAGGAATTAATGGGAGGGAAAAAGGGTCATTTGATTGGAAATAGATAAGTGTTATTTTGTCTTTAGTTTTAGTGGAGGCTGTAGAAAGTTTTAGAAGTTAAAAGAAAGAGAAGAGAAGGAAAAACAGGGGACTCTCTCTCTCTCTCTCTATCGGTTTGGCCATATCTCACCATTCTGTATGAGTTTTGGAGTTGGAACTCCAGAGTAGGCTCAGGTTGGAGCTTAGGGCTAAAGACCTTGGTGAAGCTAAAAGAGTTAGCAGGGAATAGCCACTCAAATTGAGGTAAGTTTCAAGATTTCCTGATGTGTTTTTCTGAGTTTTATTGAGATGGTTTCTAAGCTTGAGTTTTGGATGGAATAAAGGGAAATAAGCTTGAGGAGTTGAAGGGCTTGAGGCTGGTTGGATGCTAGAGATAACTTAAGGTCTAAATTCTCCATAGAAGGTAACAAATTCTGGTTTTGAAGTTCGAAGTTTCTGAGTTTCTGGTTGAATTCTTGAGTTCTTGGGTTCAATATTTGTTTTCTTAGTTTGAAGATGCATGTGGTTAAGTCTTGTTCTATTGAGTTGTGTGGGGTGAGATATAGTTGGTGGTAGACTCAATTTGGTGTGTAGTTGAGGTTTGGAAGGATTCCAAGAGGTTTTGGTTCGAGTAAAATCGAAGGAAGAAAAACACGGTGTTGCTTGTCTGTGACTAGCGGTGTAGCGCTAGGCTTGGATTTCCTGGCGCCTCTGGCTCTGCTTGTAATGCTATAGCACCCTCTTTGTAGCACTGTAGCACTACCCTGTTTCCAGAAAGGGATTTTTGGGTTATTTTGAAGGGCTTTTGCCCGGAGGTTCGGGGTTCGATTCCACCACCCCGTTTGGTGGAATTAGGGCTTCCCGGGGGCTCGGGATTGGTCCCGGGGCTAGGTTTTGGACTTGAGGTTTGGTGATGATTTTGATCTATGGTTGTGACTAGGTGTACGCTAAGGCTAGGATGGGATTGTGCTTGAGGATCAAATTGAACAAAGCTAGCGTATCTAAAGGTAAGAAAACTGCACCCGGTTATGTGATTGTGATGGGACTAAGTGCTCCCTATATCTGTATAATGTCATAGATGGTATTACACCATGGGACATGTGATAAACGGCCTAAGGGTGGCGTACTCAATATTTGCGCACAGGGCGCGGCTTGGCCACTGGTAGCTGAGGACAGCTTAACATTCACTGAGCTCGGTTTAAGCGGGTCGGAGTCAGTGGGATAAATAGAGGGTGCGGCCTAAGGGCACTAACCCTGGTTATCATATGTGATTTGATTGTTGATATGGAATGATGTACTTAGTATGTTGAATACTTGGTTAATGTGAATATCTGGAATGTTAAGTATATGAGTATACTGTATGAGTTATCTGGTTGTTTATTTGACCATTATGCTTTGTTATTGTGTTTTCTTGCTGGGCCTTGGCTCACGGGTGCTACGTGGTGTAGGTAAAGGCAAGAGCAAAGTGGACCAGTCCTGAGTTGGAGAGCTTTGGGGCTGAATGTACATAGTTAGCTGATCGATCGCAGCGGCCGAGGAGTGATACAGAACGGGGAGAACCTAAATGTCTATTTTTCCCTTAGAGTGGCTAGTAGCAGTACATTTGTTCTGAATTTTGTAAACTGTCTTTTATCTTTACTACTATTGGGATCCCATGTAAGAATGTTTGATTATAAGAAATAAAACTTTTGAGACTGAAATCTTTTAACCCTAGTACAACTTTAGTTATTGTAACACGTTTCTAACCAAATGACTTGATTATCAAGTCTCTCCCATTTGTAAGAACATAGTGTAACGGTCTTGGCTATCCAGGGCGTTACATATATGTTGTGTTATTTCTTGAAATCTGAGTGAATAGAAGTTTTAATGAGCAAATATGATTGATTTCTATTTTATTGATAATATGTAGTATTACTATGCTTGTGTCTACTCCCATCCTTTCTCAACTTTTAGTGGAGAAACTCACTAGAGAAAACTTCCTTAAGTGGAAGTTAAACATCAACATAGTGTTGATTGGTGACTACTCCAAGTTTGTCATGACTGAAGATTCCCCAAAAGTTCCATCTAACTGAGCTACCAAGTATGTGAGAGACAAATATGAGTGTTGGCAGGCGGCTAATAACAAGGCACGGTACTACATGTGACTAGTATGGCCTGTTAGGAACGAGTTTCATAATACGCAGTAGAATGGTGGTGGGTTGGCCCAGTGTACAACAAAAATTTGTAACATATTTAAACTACCTTTAAATATGCAGATCCATTAATATACATACATTAATCATAAGCAAAAAAAGAATAGAAAACATACATCTTGATGCCTATCAAGTGTCCTTGCTATCTTTTCGTAATTTGAACGAACTTCTTATCCAAGCTGCTCCGAGGTACTCACACCAAGATCTTCCACAACGTTCTCTACACCTCAAGAAGTGTGTGGGCACTTAGAGAATAAAGGATGGTTAATTTTTTATTCTACTTGATGTACTCAACACATGAGATCAAGAGAATAAGGCCTAAAATTGGTTCTGTATATTTTCAGGGAGAGACAGAAAAGTATCGTTATTTTCACAGAGCGAATAATTGTCTATCTTCTTATTTTCTGATAAGTCTAACTTAAATAGAAAATATTTAATTTAAAACATAAATCTATAACCAATTTACAATTTATCTTTTAATTAATTAATTATCTCATTAATGAAAATGTCCAAAAACTAATTTTGAAGTTTCCATTAATTAATTAATTAAATAAATAAAATTGAAAAATCTATCCCTGAAAATTATGCAGTACACGCCACATACAGTCCATGGACTGTGTGTGGTCATGTACCACCCTATATTTTAGGGATATTTGATTTTTGTATTTTTATTTAATTATTTATTTAAACTACATTGTCAGATAAAAATCTAACAACCTGATAATTAATTCAAATTTGAATTAAATATATTTTTAACTAATTATCAAATATAATTAATTATTTGAATAAATATCAATATTTTAAATTCAAATCAAATTTGAACTTATTAGATTATCATCTTCCACTCAAATAAAGATATTTAATTAATTTCTACTAATTAATTAAAACCAATATAAAATTCTAAATTAAATATTTAATTTATTATAATTTCAAAATTTATAATTAATTAATATTTAATATAATTTCAAAAAGTATAAAATAATTAAATATTAATTAATTTTTTTAATTACAATTAATTTGTAATTAATTAATTAATTAATCACTATATCACATAATTGCATATTTGGCCCGAAGAACAAATTTTTTCTTAAATATGTATTTCAATCATTTTTTCCTTTATATCAACTCTTGCCTTGAATAGTGTTGATAGAGCCGCTGTGGGGACCTATGGACCTATAATTCCAAGCTCCAATCAATTTGAGATTATTAATTAAACTCTTTAATTAAAAAATCTTAATTTATTAATCTCATGATTATTCCACTATAAATATGAGACTGCACTCTTGTAATTATAGACATTTCATTTATTGAGTACTTAATAAAATAAAGTGTCCATTGATATAATCATTTCATATAAATTAACCCTCTAATAATGGTTCATAATTAATTGGGAATAAAATTACTGTTTTACCCTTTTAATTATATCTTGTTTGACTTTACTAGAGATGGTTAAGTCATAACTAAATTATGAATTTGAGCTCAATAACTTTTTCAGTCCCAAAAGTCAACCCTTAAGAGAACCATTATTTAATATCTTTTGAGAAGGTATAAATTCTATATCTGTATACTATGTCCCCAGCCATTTACATTAATGAGTTCCCAAAACAAAAGTTTTAGCCTGATCATTCTGACAGAGCCTAACGAGTGAATCAAAGAACTCATATAACATAAACAAGTTTTAATAGTAACTTCAAGATTAAGATATATTTGTATATGATCATCAGATGATATATTTAATTAATACTTCAAAACGATATTTAACTAAGTAGTACGACTCATTTTGAGATCACATGTATTCATAATACTAGTGGATCATACTTGCAGTAATTAATCTAAAAATTCCAGAACTTTATTTTACTGCAAACTATTCAAGATCATTTATCTCAAACACAATCCTCCTGTAACAATACGTGTTTGAGATCACATAAATGAACTTAGGAATTTTTTTATATTTACATAATATTATCACAGAATAATATAGTCCATAAAATATATGCATAACAAATTCAATTTATTTATTTCTTTCTTAAAACAATGTCTACTACATATGCTTCCAGTGCACAACTCAAGATAAAGATGGAGAATTTCGAGATGACCTACGAAATCATGGATTAGCTCCAAGACATGTTCGGGCAAAGTCTGTGCAGACTCATTTTGAGGCCACCAAGAAATATGTCAATGCTCGGATGGCCCTGTCTCAGCACGTTCGTGATCACCTGATCACGATGACCAAATACTTCTAGGAAGCTAAACTACACAGAACAATAATAGATGGGGAGACTCAAGTCGACTTAATCCTCAACAGACTCTCTTCAGCTTTTCTGGTGTTCACCACCAACTATGTGATGAATAAACTCAACTATGATCTGACGCAACTCATGAATGAGCTTCAGACTTTCGAGTCTATCTTGGGTGGACAAGTAAGGGAGGATAAAAAAAGACTACTGTTGTTGGTGCTGATCCAGCTAAGGTTGAAGCTAACCTAGCCTCATCTTCGAAAGCTGGAAACAAGAAGAAAAGTAGACAAAACACCAACCCCTGGCCTGCAACGGATACAAAGACGAGTGCACATGTAACAACCCAAATTTACTAATAAGGCTTAAGGGCCTTGATTAGTGTGCCAGGTGGGCACAACTGGATTATATGTGATTTAAATGATTAAAAGCATGTTTATATGATTATTGGAAAGATGTGATGCATGACTATGTGTACTAGTACGCATGTAGGCCCTCATTAGGTTATAAGGGCATATTCGTAATTTTGGCCCGTTGAGGGCATAAATGTAAATATCTGTGATAAATTGTTGAGACCACATTATTATGTGGATATATTTGTAGCTTATGACTCGAGGCGATCCTAGTGAGCAATTTAGCGAAAAAGTCACGACGGGGATTTATACCCAGCTCGGGGCGAGCCTGAGAGTATTTCTGGGAATTTAGGAAATATATTGGAGTCTACTTGATATTAAGGAATATAATTGGTGATTAGTTAGGTGTTGGGAAACAAGCAGTAAATATTAAAGACATTCGAGGAATTAGCGAGAATTGGGAGCAAATGAGCAAAATGCCCCTAGGTTGATTTAAAGGCTTAGGAATTATGGGAGGGCAAATGGATCATATTGTTTAAAAATCAGGGATTAGCATTACTCTACCTTTATACACTTAGTGGAAAGTTTAGAAACCAAGGGAAGCTGAAAAGGAAAAGAAAAGAAGAAGGAGAGAAGGAAGGAAAAACATAACTCTTAGGCTAACCCTTTTCTCCCACTCGGTTGGCTATTCCTCTTCATTTCTTGAGGATCTTCTGGAGCTATAACTCAGGGAGAGCTTGGGCTAAAGCTTGGAGTTAGGGACCTTGATTAAGCTTGAGGAATAGCAGAGGTTACTCATCCAATTAAGGTAAGTTGTCAAGGTTTTCTTCAGTTTTGGTGTTGAACTGGATTTCTGAACTAGGTTTTGATGGGAATTCTAAGGAATTAAGGCTAAGGTTTTGAAGAGGGAAAGGTAAGGAAGTGTGGAGGATAGCCTAAGGTCGAATTTCTCTATTGAAGGTAAGAAATTCTGAACTTGGTCACTTGAACTCTGAAGTTTCTATTGTTTTCTGTTGAGTTTTTGAGCTTCAAGCTCAATCATGGTGGTTTCTTCAGTTTGGGGTGCATGTGCTTAAGTTTGATATGGTTGGGTCATATAGGGTGAGTTATATATGATGGTAGGCTTGCTTTGGTGTTTGGTTGAGGTTTGGAAGGATTTTAGAGGGTTTTGGCTCGAGGAAGTCCGAAGGGGAAAAACCAGGGTGTTGTCTAGCTGTGACTATCACTGTAGCGCTAGCCTTAGGGCACTACAATGCTAGGCTTGGGTTCTTTTAGCATTTTTGGCTCTGTTTGTAGCGTTATAGCGCCCTCTTTATGGCGATATAGCGCTACCCTGTTTCCATAAGAGGGTTTTTGGGATATTTCTTAGGGTTTTTGCCCGGGGGCTCGGGGTTTGATTCCACCACCCCGTTTGGTGGAATTAGAGCTTCCCGGGGGCTCGGGTTTGGTCCCGAAGTTAGGTTTTGGAATTAAAGTTTGGTATGGTTCTAACTTGTGACCATGATTAGGTGTACGCTAGGGCTCAGAAAGGATCATGCTTTAGGGGTATCACCATTGATCAAAGCTACCGGAATCCAAAGGTAAGAAAACTGCACCTGGTTATGTGATTATATCGGGACTAAGAGCTCCCTATACCTGTATGATGTCATAGATGGTATTATGCCATGGGACATGTGATAAACGAACTACGAGTGCCGGAATCAATATTTGCGCACAGGGCGCGGCTCAGCCACTGATAGCTGAGGACAGCTTGATATTCACTTAGCTCGGTTTAAGCGGGTCGGAGTCAGTGAGATAAATAAGGTGTGCGAACTAAGGGCGTTGACCCTGGTTATCATATGTGAATTGGTTATTAATGTGAAATGATGACTTGGTATGCTAATTACCTAATTATTGTGAATATTTGGATTGTTGAGTATATGATTATACTGTATGAGTTATCTGATTGTTTGATTGATGTTTATGTTTTGTTATTGTGTTTTCTTGCTGGGCCTTGGCTCATGGGTGCTACGTGGTCCAGGTAAAGGAAAGGGAAAAGTGGACCAGTCCTGAGATGGAGAGCTTTGGGGAAAAATGTACATAGTCAGCTGATCGGTCGCCACGGCCGAGGAGTGGTACAGGACGGGAAAAGCCTAAATGTCTGTTTTTCCCTTAGAGTGGCTAGTAGCTGTACTTTTGTCTTGAAATTTTGTAAACTGTCTTTTAACGTTATTACTTCTGGGATCCCATGTAAAATTATGTTTGAATATGTGCAATGTAACTTTTGTGGCCGAAAATTTTTAACCCTAGTTCAGCTATAATCTCACGACCACGTTTCTAACTAAATGACTTGATTAGTTAGTCTTGCACCTTTATAAACACACAGTGTAACAGTCTTGGCTATCCAGGGTGTTACAACTTGGTATCAGAGCATCCTAGGTTTAAGGGTTCCTAAAGACTGGCTGAACATGTACATTCACCGCGAAAGACAAGCTCGACTCAGGGTTTGGTAATTGTGTATACATGATTATATGCTTAAATGATTAGGAAGGATTATGAATGCTGATATTTGCTTGACTAATATGGAGCATGAGATACTGATAGGGCCTGGCCCTTGACTATTGTGTTATGATATTGAGGCATGCTTATTAGAATTGCTATGCATGTGAATGAATATATGGATGAATACTTGGATAAACTGTTATATCTTGATTGTTTGTGAATGTTTGAGTTCCAATGGTGGATCATGGAAGGATTATTACCCTGTCATCATAGTCTGACCACCGAGTCGTTGATTGCAGATTAACTTGGATAATTATGCATCCAAGGAAATCTACGCAACTAGCTGGCATCAGGTCTGAGACAAGAGATGATGACTAGGGCCAGACCCCTCCGCCAATCCCTGAGAACTGGCAGCAACTTATGGCAGACATGCAAGCACAGCTATAGAGCCAGGAAGAGCAGATCTATATCCTGCGACAGAAGCCTCCATCAAGGAGTGCTACCCCTATGGTGCCACCTACAGTGGTGCCAGTTGTACAGCCAGTAGAGGTTGGTAAGAGATGGGAGCCGTTGTAGGAGTGGTTTAGGAAGCAGCATCCCCCAATCTTTGAGGGAGGACCTGATCCATTGAAGGCCGAACAGTGGATGACCATGATTACTACTATCCTGGATTTCATGAGGGTAAAGGGACATGACAAAGTGGCCTGTGCCACATATATGCTGAGAGAGGATGCCCGTATTTGGTGGGAAGTGGCATCATAGACCAGAGATGTTGCTACACTGAGTTGGGAAGGATTCAAGGATCTATTCAGTCAGAAATACTATAATGTTGCCATCAGGGCAGTGCAAGTAAATGAGTTCGTGGGGCTGGTTCAGGGCAGCATGACAGTTACAGAATATGCCCTGAAGTTTGATAGACTTGCGAAGTTCGCACCAGATCTTGTGCCTACTGATGCAGCTAGGCAAGACAGATTTATCAGAGGGCTTAATGCTATGATAGCCCGAGATATGAGGATTACAACAGTTCACGGGGGGACAACTTATGCCCAGGCTGTTGAGAAGGCTCTTACCACTGAGGAAGCAGATAATAAGATCTAGAGGGAGAGTGCAGTAAGGCGGGAGGGCCACAGGGTGGTGCCTCCATATCTTGGGTCTGGTAAGGGCAGAGGCCCCAATGATCTGAAGAGAAATACCCATGATGCTTCGACTACTCCTGGTTCTGATAGGAGAGGCCGGGGTACTCAGGGTGCCTGTCAGGGAGGCAGTGATTCGTGGAGGAGCTATCCTGAGTGCACGAGGTGCAGAAGACGACATCCAGGCGAATGTTGGGTTAAGGGCTGTTATGTGTGCGGGGTAGTGGGACACCTCAAGAAGGATTGCCCAACAGTCAAGAAGGATTTCCCAACATTTAAGAAAGGAGGTGCAGGGAAGGTGGACAGCTTGACTCTAGCTCGAGTGTTCACCCTGACGCAGGCGGAGGCCGAGACTAGTCCCTCGGTAGTGACAGGTCAACTTTCTAGCGCTGACTATCCTTTTACTGTATTGATTGACTCTGGTGCTACACATTCGTTTGTTTCTAGTAAGGTAATTGATAGACTGTGTAGTCCTAGTGAGTATTATACTTCGGGTTTTGGGACTATTTTGCCTTCAGGAGAGCTAGTAGTTTCTAGGAGGAGGATTAGAGCATTGCCAGTGATGGTTGATGGTAGGGAATTGTCAGCAGACTTGATTGAGTTGGCTATGGAGGACTTTGATATGATTTTAGGCATGCATTGGCTGGTGAGATACAGAGCTACTATTGACTGCAGGAAGAAGATGGTGACCTTTGAGCCAAAGGGCGAGGATCCCTTTGTCTTTGTGGGAGCGGTGCATGGCCCCCACACACCCATGATATTAACGCTGAGAGCCAGCGATATGTTACATGAAGGATGTATAGGTTTTCTAGCTAGTGTGGCTGATACCACTAGAGTTTTGCCAACAAGACCGGAGGAGACCAGATTGGTTTGCGAGTTCTAGGATGTGTTTCCTGAGGACTTACCTGGATTGCCACAGCGTAGAGAGATTCCGTTTGTTATTGAGTTGGCGCTAGGAACAAAGCTAGTGTCGAGGGCACCATATAGAATGGCACTAGCAGAACTGAAGGAATTGAAGAAACAGTTACAAGAGCTTCTGGATTTGGGGTTCATCAGGCCTAGTGACTTGCCATGGGGTGCTCCAATTTTGTTTGTGAAGAAGAAGGACGGAACTCTGAGAATGTGTATAGACTACAGGGAATTGAACAAGTTAACTATCAAGAATAAGTACCCACTCCCAAGGATTGATGACTTGTTCGATCAGCTGCAAGGTAAGACGGTGTTCTCAAAAATTGATCTTCGATCTGGTTATCACCAGCTGAGGATCAAGGACGAGGACATACCAAAGACAGCTTTCCAAACGAGGTATGGGCACTATGAGTTTCTGGTCATGTCATTTGGTTTGACCAATGCCCTATTATCCTTCATGGATCTAATGAAAAGGGTGTTCAAGGACTTTTTGGATCAGTTCGTTATTGTCTTCATCGACGACATCTTAGTGTACTCCAATTCAGAGACAGAGCACAAGTTTCATCTTCGACAGGTTTTGCAGAGATTGAGGGAGCATCAGTTGTACGCCAAGTTTAAGAAATGTGAATTTTGGCTACCAGAAGTGACATTCCTTGGACATATTGTTGGTGCAAATGGAATTAAGATGGATCCATCTAAGGTGGAGGCAGTTAGGGATTGGCCGAGGCCAAGGAACGCCTTGGAGGTGCGGAGTTTTCTTGGTTTAGCAGGTTACTACAGACGATTTATGGAAGGCTTCTCGAAGTTAGCGACACCGATGACAGAATTGACACGAAAGAATTTGAAGTTTATCTGGCCAAACAAGTGTCAGAACAGTTTCCAAGAATTGAAGCGGTGACTTATTACCACACCTGTGTTAAGTCTTCCTTCGGGGGAAGGGAAGTTTGTAGTCTACTGCGATGCGTCGAGGTTGGGTTTAGGTTGTGTGTTGATGCAAAATGAGAAAGTCATTCCTTATGCATCACGTCAGCTTAAAAAGTATGAGCAGCGGTGTCTTGCCCATGATCTGGAGTTAGCAGCGATGGTATTCGCACTGAAGGTTTGGCGGCATTATTTATATGGGGAGAAGTGCGAGATATACACCAATCATAAGAGTTTGAAGTACTTTTTGACACAGAAGGACCTGAACATGAGGCAGAGATGTTGGCTGGAGTTGGTAAAGGACTATGATTGTGATATTCTTTTCCATCCGGGGAAAGCCAATGTAGTGGCGGATGCGTTGAGCCAAAGAGGCCCAAGTCAGTTATATAGTTCCACCCAGATCTCAAGAGAGTTAGTTGATGAGATGGTCAGAGCAGGGGTAGAATTGGTGGTGGGTCAGTTGGCCAATATTACTTTGCAGTCGACCCAGCTAGAGCGCATTAAGGAAGGTCAATTGGTAGACGCTCAGTTACAGGAGGCTAGGGAGAATGTCTTAGCGGGAGTAGCTAAGGACTATTCTATTTCTGAGGTTGGTTCGCTACGGTATCAGGGATGGATTTGTGTTCCAGCTGATGAGGGGATCAGATGAGAGATATTGGATGAGTCACATACGACACCGTGCTCACTTCATCTGGGTACCACGAAGATGTATCAGGATCTACAGACATTATATTGGTGGTCCGGGATGAAGAAGGATGTGGTGGAGTACGTAGCCAGATGTTTAACCTGTCAGGAGGTGAAGACTGAGCATCAGTGACCGGCAGGGTTACTTCAGCCTTTGGGTATTCCCGAGTGGAAATGGGAGGATATTACGATGGATTTTGTGGGAGGTTTACCCAGAACAGTAGGGCTTCATGACTCAGTGTGGGTGATAGTGGATAGATACACCAAGTCAGCCCATTTTCTTCCAGTGAGGTCGACATATACTGTGGATTAGTATGCAGAGTTGTATGCGAGGGAGATCGTACGTCTCCATGGGGTGTCAAGTGTATAGTGTCAGACCGGGATCCTATCTTTACCTCCAAGTTTTGGGGTAGTTTGTAGAAGGCTATGGGGACTCAACTAAAGTTCAGCATGGCCTTTCATCCTTAGACTGATGGACAGTCTGAGAGGACGATTCAGGTATTGGAGGATATGCTCAGAGCATGTGTGATTGACTTCGAGGGATCTTGGAGTAAGTATCTTCCGTCGATTGAGTTTTCATACAACAATAGTTACCAATCAACGATTGGAGTAGCTCCCTACGAGATACTATATGGGAGGAAATGTAGATCACCCATTCATTGGGATGAGATGGGTGAGAGGAAGTATTTGGGGCCGGATATGGTTCAGAAGACAAATGAAGCTATTGAGAAGATCCGAGCTAGGATGCTCACCTCACAGAGCAGACAGAAAAGCTACGCTGATTCCAAGCGTAGAGACGTGGAGTTCTAGGTTGGGGACCATGTATTTCTCCGAGTTTCACCACTGCGAGGGGTGAGGAGGTTTGGAAAGAAGGGCAAGCTAAGCCCTAGATTCATCGGACCTTTTGAGATCCTGGAAAGGATCGATCAAGTGGCTTACCAGTTAGCTTTGCCACCGTCGTTGTCAGGAGTCCATGACGTATTCCATGTTTCTATGCTCCGATAGTACGTCTCAAATATGACACATGTGCTGAAGTATGAAGACTTGGAATTGTAGATAGATTTAGCTTATGAGGAGCGATCGGTTCAGATTTTGGATCGGAAGGATAAGGTATTACGGAATAAGACAATTCCACTTGTTAAAGTGTTGTGGAGGAATAGTATGATCGAGGAGGCGACCTGGGAGCTTAAGTCAACGATGCGGGATCAGTATCCCGAGTTATTCAGGTAAATTTCGAGGATGAAATTCTCATTAGGAGGGGATAGTTGTAACGACCCAATTGTACTAATAAGGCTTAAGGGCCTTGATTAGTGTGTCGAGAGGGCACAACTGGATTATATGTGATTTAAATTATTAAAAGCATGTTTATATGATTATTGGATATATGCGATGCATGACTATGTGTACTAGTATGCATGTAGGCCCTGATTAGGTTATAAGGGCATATTCGTAATTTTGGCCCGTTGAGGGCATAAATGTAAATATCTGTGATAAATTTTTGAGACCACATTATTATGTGGATATATTTGTAGCTTGTGACTTGAAGCGATCCTAGTGAGCGGTTTAGCGAAAAAGTCACGACGGGGATTTATACCCGGCTTAGGGCGAGCCTGGAGGTATTTATGGGAATTTAGGAAATATATTGGAGTCTACTTGATATTGAGGAATATAATTGGTGATTAGTTAGGTGTCGGGAAACAAGCGGTAAATATTAAAGACATTCGAGGAATTAGCGGGAATTGGGAGCAAATGAGCAAAATGCCCCTAGGTTGATTTAAAGGCTTAGGAATTATGGGACGGCAAATGGGTCATTTTGTTTAAAAATTAGGGATAAGCATTACTCTGCCTTATACACTTAGTGGAAAGTTTAGAAACCAAGGGAAGCTGAAAAAGAAAAGAAAAGAAAAAGGAGAGAAGGAAGGAAAACTGAACTCTTAGGCTAACACTTTTCTCCCATTCGGTTGGCTATGCCTCTTCATTTCTTGAGGATCTTCTGGAGCTATAACTTAAGGAGAGCTTGGGCTAAAGCTTGGAGTTAGGGACCTTGATTAAGCTTGAGGAATAGCAGAGGTTACTCATCCAATTAAGGTAAGTTGTCAAGGTTTTCTTCAGTTTTGGTTTTGGTGTTGAACTGGATTTATGAACTGGGTTTTGATGGGAATTCTAAGGAATTAAGGCTGAGTTTTTGAGGAGGGAAAGCTAAGGAAGTGTGGAGGATAGCCTAAGGTCGAATTTCTCTATTGAAGGTAAGAAATTCTGAACTTGGTCACTTGAATTATGAAGTTTATGTTGTTTTCTGTTGAGTTTTGGAGCTTCAAGCTCAATCATGGTGGTTTCTTCATTTTGGGGTGCATGTGCTTAAGTTTCATATGGTTGGGTCATATGGGGTGAGTTATATATGAGGGTAGGCTTGCTTTGGTGTTTGGTTGAGGATTGGAAGGAGTTTAGAGGGTTTTGGCTTGAGGAAGTTCGAAGGGGAAAAACCAGGGTGTTGTCTGGCTGTGACTAACGCTGTAGCGCTAGCCTTAGGGCACTATAGCGCTAGGCTTGGGTTCTTGGGGTGTTTTTGGCTTTGTTTGTATCGCTATAGCGCCCTTTTTATGGCGCTGTAGTGCTACCCTATTTCCAGAAGAGGGTTTTTGGAACATTTCTTAGGGTTTTTGCCCGGGGGCTCGGGGTTTGATTCCACCACCCCGTTTGGTGGAATTAGAGCTTCCCGAGGGCTCGGGTTTTGTCCCGAAGTTAGGTTTTGGAATTAGAGTTTGGTATGGTTCTAACTTGTGAACGTGATTAGGTGTACGCTAAGGCTCGGAAGGGATCGTGCTTGAGGGGTGTCACCATTGATCAAAGCTACTGAAATCCAAAGGTAAGAAAACTGCACCCGGTTATGTGATTGTATTGGGACTAAGAGCTCCATATACCTGTATGATGTCATAGATGGTATTATGCCATGGAACATGTGATAAACGACCTAAGAGTGCCGGGATTAATATTTGCGCACAGGGCGCGGCTCGGCCATTGGTAGCTGAGGACAGCTTGATATTCACTGAGCTCGGTTTAAGCGGGTCGGAGTCAGTGGGATAAATAGGTGGTGCGACCTAAGGGTGTTGACCCTGGTTATCATATGTGAATTGGTTATTAATGTGAAATGATGAACTTTGTATGCTAATTTCCTAATTATTTTGAATATTTGGATTGTTGAGTATATGATTATACTGTATGAGTTATCTGATTGTTTGATTGATGTTTATGCTCTGTTATTGTGTTTTCTTGCTGGGCCTTGGCTCACGGATGCTACGTGGTGCAGGTAAAGGCAAGGGCAAAGTGGACCAGTCCTGAGATGGAGAGCTTTGGGGCTGAATGTACATAGTCAGCTGATCGGCTGCCATGGTTGAGGAGTGGTACAGGTTAGGAAAAGCCTAAATGTTCTTTTTGCCCTTAGAGTGGCTAGTAGCTGTACTTTTGTCTTGAAATTTTGTAAGCTGTCTTTTAACGTTAGTACTTCTGGGATCCCATGTAAAAGTATGCTTGAATATGTGCAATGTAACTTTTGTTGCCGAAAATTTTTAACCCTAGTTCACCTATAGTCTTAGTAACACATTTCCAACTGAATGACTTGATTAGTAAGTCTTGCACCTTTATAAACAAACCGTGTAACGGTCTTGGCTATCCAGGGCATTACAACACAACCAAGTGCACAGACACCTAAGGGGAAGAAAAAGAAAAACAAGAAAGGTAAATTTAAGTGCTTTCACTGTAATGAGAAGGGGCATTGGAAACATGAATGCCCGAAGATTCTAGTAGTGAAAAACAAAGGTAATGATTATAGTTCATTTAGCTTAGAAACATGTGTTTTAGGGAATGATAAATCAGTTTGGATTATTGTTTCTATATCCACTAACCATGTTTGTAACTCTTTACAACTTCTTGAATCATGGGAGGAAGTGGACGAAGGCGGCTTAAAGCTTAGATTTGGGAACATAGTGTTCGTTGCGGTCCAAGCTAGAGGAAGAGCTCGCCTAAAGTTCGGAAATAAACATTTAATTTTGAAAGATGTATTTTTTATGCTGGATTTTAGTAGAAATTTAATTTCAGTTTTCATGTTGCAATTAGAACGATTTGTTATGACTTTTACAAGTTCTAATGTATCTATTTATTTCAATGAATCAAAAATTTGTATTGCATGTTTGGAAAACGAGCTTTATATTCTGTGACCTAACAAACCCTCGCGCTTCAAAGTAGCTAAACCTAGGACCAAAAAATGTCAAAAGATTAATAACAATAACATGACGTATTTATGGCACTTAAGACTAGGTCACATTGGCTATGATAGAATTCCAAGACTTACAAAGGGCAGGCCTTTGAGGGAACTCATCTTAGGTGAATTACCTGTTTGTGAATCTTGTCTAGAAGGAAAACTGACCAAGCATCCATTCTCTGCAAAAGGTGATAGGGCCAAAGAACCACTTGGAATTGTTCATTCAGATGTTTGTGGACCTTTGAATGTAAAATTCAGGGGTGATTTTCAATATTTCATAACTTTCATTGATGATTACTCTAGATACTCATGTCTTTACCTAATGCTTAAGAAATCATAAACATTTTCAAAGTTTAAGGAATTCCTAGCTATGGCTCATAACCTATTAGGTGAAACGTTAAAGATATTACGATTTGATTGGGATGGAGAATATTTAGATATGTAGTTCCAAGATCATTTAACTGGACTTGGGATTTTATCATAACTTACACCTTCGGGTTCTCTGCAAAAAAAGGTGTAGCGGAACGCCGGAACAGAACTTTATTGGAAATGGTTAAAAGCATGCTTAGTTACTCAACTCTCCCAACTTCATTATGGGGACATGCAATTGAAACTACAAATGACATTCTAAATGTCACACCGTCCAAATAAATCCCAAAAACACCTTTAGAACACTGGAATGGTCGTGAACCTAGTATACGTCATATAGAATTTGGGGGTGTCCCACCCACGTCCTGAGGAAAAAGGAAGGAAAACTATAACCACGAACCAAAGTTTGCATGTATTTTGGCTATCCTAAAGGCACTCGAGATCTACTTTTCTATATAGTCATTCAGAAAAGAAAGTGTTTACTTTTACGAATGCTAATTTTCTGGAAAATGACTATGTAAAAAACTACAAACCGTGCAACAAAGTAGTTTTAGAGGAGATGGTTGAAGAGTTGACTTTAACTAATGTTCCATCCTCATCAATGAAAGCTCATGATGAAATTCCCACCTCCATGTCCAACCAATGCAAGTCGATATAAATGAAGAAAGTACCATTGTTCCTGAGCAAACAGTCATAGAACCTCGTCGTAGTGGGAGGGTTTCTAGGAACCCAGATCGCTATGGTTTGGATGGTGAAACTAATATTGTTGTTGGTGATACTACTGGCGATGATCCATTATCTTTCAAGCAGGCAATGGCTATCCTTGAAAGGGAACTGTGGCTCGAAGCCATTGAACAGGAAATTGAGTTCATGTAGTCAAATTTTGTCTGGGATCTTGTGGAAGCACCTAGTGACTTTAGGGCCATTGGGTGCAAGTGGATCTACAAGAAGAAATGAGTTATTGATATGGAGAAGCGTAAAGTAGTCTGCGATCTCAGATTCCACCATGGAGGCTGAGTACATAGCTGCGTTTGAAGCAGCTAAGGAAATAGTCTGGCTAAAGAAGTTCTATTCAGACCTTGGTGTTATTCAAGATATGGATAAACCTCTTGTATTGTTTTGTGACAACATAGGAGCGATAGCAAACTCAAAAGAACCTCGAAGTCACAAGAGGAGTAAGCATATAGAAAGGAAGTACCACGTAATTCGAAAATATGTGGCCAGAGGAGATGTAAAGGTGATGAAGATTGCATTTGAAGACAATCTTGCGAATATGTTTACAAAGACACTACCAGAGGCAACATTTAATAAGTATATCAAGGAAATAGGATAAGTAGAATTAAGACATTAGTTTCAATTAGTGCAAGTGGGAGTTTATTAGGGTTTTATGCCCTAATTAAAACTCAATTTCTTTGTAATCTCATTTTTATTATCAATAAAAGAATAGAAATCAAATTTTGGCTTGGTCAATCACTTTGCTCACATGTTTTATTTTCATGATTATTAGTTTAATATAAACTTCTATTAAATCCCGAGCATATAACTAATCATAATTATAGTGATGTAATCACAGTGGAATATAAATATGATTATATGTTTAAAAATAAGTTAGTCCAAAGATTAGTCAGTGCACATGATATACACTGACTTGCCAATCAATGATATGATATACTAACACATTGTAGTGCTATGTTCTTTCCAGAACATTAGCACAGTATATAAGATCGGATGTATTTATTACATCGAACTAGACCGATATTGACAATAGATAAGATAAGAAGACATACCTTTATTATCTATTCTAGTCATATCATATAGTTAACCATAGGTCAATTCATTCTCAAATCTGAGTGGTTAATATTCTAACTAATTGTATTATTTGAGTTCTTTTACTTGTTCGTTACCAACTTACCCTACGGACTACCTCATACTTACATCTTGGGAACTTGGTAGTATAATTGAATGAGAGTGTTAATCATAGATACGAACATCTTTAGCTCTTGATGAAGAAGTAAAACGATGGTTTCCTTTTAGTTTGGTTTTAGGTGCTAAATGATAGAGATCTCATTTCATTAATTAATATTAGTTTGCTGGAATATCATTTACAAGGAACTATGTGTTTTAAGGATAAAATACAATGAGGGGCAAAACATTATTTTAGCCCAATCTCATTGTGGACCATCTATAGAGGATTGAGTGATAATTATTGTTGTAACAATGGATAACAAATAACGTATCTATATTGCTTATAGAGTGTTCTATGAATTCAAGTGTGCAATTCTAAGTCTTTAGTGGAGTCTTGATAGAAAGGACAAGGTCCTCAGGAATAAGACAATACCTTTGGTTAAGGTATTGTGGAGGAACAGCAAGGTCGAGGAGGCGACCTGGGAACTAGAGTCGGACATGCAGAGTCAGTATCCCGAGTTGTTCAGGTAAATTTCGGGGATGAAATTTCAGTAAGGAGGGGATAGTTGTACTGCCCCGAATTCTCCAATGAGTTTAACAGCATGAATAGTAGGCCAGGAGGGCCATACTTGCTTAATTATGTTATTAATTGATTAAATGCATGTATATGTTGATTATATTATGATATGATGTGAAATGCATGCATATGAGTCCATATTTACAATTACAGGGGTGTGATGATAATTTGGCCCGTTGAGGGTAGTTTGTGTATTTGGGTGCATGATATGATTTGTCAATGAGATTCTATTATTATGGAGATATATTCGAGCTAAGCAACATGAGGCGGTTATTTTTAGTGGATTAGCGGTTTTACCATAACGGGGTCAATTTTGGGGTAATATAAATGTTCATTTGATGATAGATTGGGAATATTTGAGATCAGGATGAAATTCTGGAAGTTTTGACTGTAATGTCCCCAGGGGTGTTTTCGGGACCCCGAGCAATAGGTTTTATTTGAGGTTACTTAAGGTTGAAGTAGCTTATTAGATAGAACATACGATAGAAAACCTCTCGTTTCCCTTCGTTAGTTCATTTTCGCCACCCGGAGCATATTTGACGAAATCTTGAGTTCTAGGAGTCGGAATCGAGTGAGGATCGAGGCATAGCGATCCTAGGGAAGATTAGAAGCTTCTTAACCGAAGGATTCGACGGAAAACAACCCAATTGAAGGAAATCGAAGTTTAAGTTTTGAGTTTTCCGAGTTTCTAAGCTTTGAATTGATTTTTGTGAATTTTGAGTTTTTGGTTCGTTCGAGCCTTGGGTTTTGAGGCATGGGGAAGCTTGGGAACTTTTTTTTGATGATTGGGGAATGTTTAGGTATGTTTTTGGAGGCTTTGGAGTGTTAGAAACACGGTTGGGAATGGCCCAGGGTTGGGGGCCGCGGCCCTGTTCTTGTGCGCCGCGGCCCTAGTTCGAAGAAGCAGGTGTCAGGAAATTGGCCTTGCTGGGCGCCGCAGCCTAGGCCGCAGCCCTAGCCTCAGAGAACCCAGGGGTTCACGGCCCAAGGTGCTAGGGCCGCAGCCCTTGCCCTGTTTTCGCCCCGTTTCCTCGTTTTGACCCCGAGAACCTAGTTTTAGGCCTTGGGAGTGTCCTTACTACTTGGATTAGTTTGGATTAATCTCTTGGAGGCTAGATAATGGTTTGAGAACCCTTGATTATCATGATTATTGATGGTATCCCATATGTGTTTTGATTAGGTAACCGCTAAAGGTCTAAAAGCTAAACTGTTCTCAAAGGTCGTTCTTTTGTTCATTCTAGCTCGAAACAAAGGTAAGAAAACTGCACCCAAAGTGTGACATGCATGGATATTTGTGAGGCATGTTGATTGTATAAATATGGACATGGATTAAATACAGAATCGACAAAAGTGTTAGTATCAGCTGTGAAGCTGTGACTTATTTGTCAGGTTCGGCAGTGATACTGGACACAGGTCAGGTAGCGCTGATTTATTTGTCAGAACGGCCTTAGCGTGAATCACGCAAGCCAATAGAGATTAGATCTAATCGACTACTAGAATTGAATGACTCAAGGAGCATTAATTCCTGACCGACCTTGAGGGTTGATGAATGAAAAAGAGCTTGGAGGCTAGTGGTTTACCTAACAGCCACTCTCCCGCTAGAAAACAGAGCTTGGAGGCTAGTGGCTTACCTAGCAGCCACTCTCCCGCTAGAAAACAGAGCTTGGAGGCTGGTGGCTTACCTAGCAGCCACTCTCCCGCTAGAAAAGAGAGCTTGGAGGCTAGTGGCTTACTCAACAGCCACTCTCCCGCTTAAATCATGTGTTATTCATTTGTTTGAAAGCTTTATGCTTAGTGTGATTATACTGATAATCATTTCATAATGTTTATGAAAAGTATTATGTTTTCTTGCTGGGCTATGGCTCATGGGTGCTATGTGGTGCAGGTAAAGGAAAAGAAAAGTTCACCTAGCCTTGAGTGGAGAGCTGAAGTGGTGTTGTGTACATATGCGGCCGCTTGACCACCACGGCCAAGGTGTTCTCAGAGGAACTAGGGGGTTTACCCTGTTTTTGCCGCTTAGGTCGGCGGGATTGTAACTTTAAAACAGTAATGACCATTTTGTACTAAGAACCACTTTTAAATGTTTAGTTTAGCTCTGCAGAGCAGTTTGTAATAAATCTCCATTTCCTTTTTATTGGTTTTATACATTAATCTGTTAATTACACTTAGAGCACGTTTTTGACCAAAGGACTCAGGTAGTGAGTCAAATTTCTGGTCCACCGTTCACCGTAACTGTTCTGGGGTAGCCAGGGCGTTACAGTTTTATATTCGGGAAATGTATCCACCTACCACACTCGGGTGTGTACACGTGTTGACTTTTAAATGGGTAATTCAACTACTCTAGTACTATCTTTACTGCCCATGTATTTTTGCTTGCCTCATTACCGCCATTTTCAAGATAAATTTTGATCCACCGGATCAAAGGTAAAGATAATGTGAGGGCTATAACTCATTATGGGTTTGACATCTTTCTATATAAACCCTCTCACAACTTTTCTTCTTCACTTTTAAAGTTTGCATGTTTTCTCTTCCAAAAAAAGAAAAAACCAGAGCTCGTTTTTCCTTTAGGCTATCTGATTTTCCACGAAGAGTTCCCAATAATTTTACTATACAAATAGTTGCAATCTTCATTGCAATTTCATCATCAACTTCCTTCGTGTAAGTTTCTACAACTTTCTCTATGTTTTTGTCAAAAAATCACCATCTGCTATTGCATCATGGTTTTCCTCTGATATCGTATTTCTTGATATGTTCTTGAAAATTTTGATGAAAAATGCATCTTGACATGAACTATACAAAAAATCACTCATAAAACACAATTTCTTTTTTGTATTAGGCAATAGGTTGTAGGTTGTAAGTTTCGTGTAGTACAAGAAATAGGGTATTAGCTCTAGGGTTTCCCTTTTCTTTTTCTCACACAAACCAATAAAAATCTCCTTTTAAGGTAACTGCCAATTTTCCCTTGAAAATCGAGATAGCCCAAAAAGAAAATTAACCACCTACTATCAGTAGGTGCACCTCATTATTTCGAGCCTCTCAACTAAAATTTTCGAGATAAAATGTTCAATTTTTTTTTTACTTTTATCTTTTAAACGAATGGTCCTCACCTTTTTCTTTATTGTTAGATGTCACAATACTCTTCTGAAAATAATTGGTGGGGGTCCTCTGATCACGCCATCCCGTATCAAGTTCTGTCTCCCTAAACTAAATTCCTATTTTCTCACAACCAAAGACTCACCCGAGAGTGCGAAGAGCGTAGAGAACATCAGGACCTAAGCGCCTTTTATTGACATAATTCATATACATATATCTTAAAATAATTAAAAATATATTTCATTTTTTAGTGGGGACTTCAACCCCAATGGACTCCTTGTGGGTCCGTCACTAGGCCCGGTATATATATATTTATATATGTGTGTGTGTGACTGGTTGGTTGCTTCATTTGTAAGTCTAACAGTTTTATGAATTTATCATGTTAGGGACATTAGCTTTTTTAAGTCTAAACACTTCACTGCAATATTTGTATTTTTTTTCTTATTGTAGGATATAGTTTTTACTCAAGACAAATATTTTATGGAAGAAGTACTTGATTTCACAAGTGAGTTTACAATTGAACAAGTAAGATATTTATAATTTTTAAAGTATGTAATTGATTTTATTTAATAGATTTATTTTTTATATTTAAATTTTCAAAAGTTGAGCCGAATTAATTCAATGTCCTTGTGATGTTGGAAGAAATAATGGGTTAATTATAGTTATTAAAACTTATAAAGTGGGTGGTACTCACAAGTTTAGAATTAGATTTGCTTGGGTGTTACTCAAGTGGGATAATTATGTGAATTAATTGATTTATATTATTATATGATTGAGTATGCATTAGTATGTGTATTAAATGTGTTTAAAGACCCACTTTTGTTAAAAATGAGTATTTTTGTAATTTTGAACCGCTGATGGTATATTTGTAATTTCTATGCACTTTGTGCTTGAGACTACATTATTATGTGGATATATTTGTGATTTTCGACATGAGTGAATCAGTTTGAGCGGTTAAGCAGAAAAGTCACAACGAGGATAAATGTCTGGCTCAGGACAAGCCTAGGGGTATTTTGGGAATTTTTTACATTTAGAGATTTTTAGTAAAATGAAATTAATTGGT
This sequence comes from Humulus lupulus, assembly GCF_963169125.1. NCBI lineage: Eukaryota > Viridiplantae > Streptophyta > Magnoliopsida > Rosales > Cannabaceae > Humulus > Humulus lupulus. Next base: position 197,539,974 of record NC_084796.1, on the reverse strand, counting down.
GGAATAATTATGTTTGGCGGATTAGTGGAATAAATTGGGAATTTGTGGTATAATTTGGGGTTTAGTGGAAGTATATGAAGAATTACTATTTTTCCCTTGGAGTTTGTTAAGGGGGTTAAGTAATGAAAAGGGTAAAATGGTCTTTTGATCAAATAAATAGAGAAAAGGAAAAATCAATGTTGAAGGTTTGTCTTATACTTTCAAACACCTTATCTCTATCTCTCTCTCTTCTTGTTTTCTTTTACTTTCTTCTCAAAGGGTTATCTAAGTTCGATTTTGGGAAATTCTTGAAGAAATGAAGTGCTTAAGGAGGATTTGAGCTGTTAAAGCTACCACTAAGCTTCTGGGAATTCTAATTCACAGGTATGAATTTCGTTATGATTGTTGTTCTTCATTTTGCTTCTAGAGTTCTTGTCAATTTGAGGTTTCGATGGTTGTTGAGTTTAGTTTTGGGGTTGTATGTTGGATGTTTGGGCATTAGAAAGCAACTTTAAATTGATTTGAAACTTGATTTCTGAACTAATTCCATAGGTTAAGTGGTATTTTGTGGTTGATTTTCGGATTCTAGAGCAAACATTGAACTTAAAACTCAAAGTTTGGAAACTTGGGATTTGGTGTGTAATTGATGTTTTATTGGAACGTTGGGGTCATATGGGGGTTGTATTACTGATTTGTGGTAGAATGTATGCTTGGAATTGGCTGGAAACAGGTTTGAGGCGTATTGAGGTCGGTTTGAGTTGAGAAAACACAGAAATTTCTGAGTTTTTTCATGTCGGCGTTGTGGCTCAAGTTGGTGAGCGCCGCAGCGCAAATGAATCTCTTTTAGTCTCTAAAAAGCTCTCTGACTTCAGTGGCGCCGCAACCCTAGCCTCATTTTAGGTCACGATTTTCTAGTTTCGTAATTTGACCATAACTTCTGACCCCAATGTCGGATTTGGATGTTCTTTATATGGTTGGAAAGCTTGTGAAAAGCTCTATATTCCTAGCAACTAACCCAAGTTTAGATGCAATTATTTTGGAATATAACTTATGAACTAAGCTTGGTGTAATCTATTTCAATCAGTTTTTTTTTTAGGTTTGGCTAAGGACTCTTGAATGAAATCACACTTAGGTCGTTTTGTCTGGAATCCAAGTAAGAAAACTGACACATGCACATAGAGCAGAGCACTGGCCCCAATGTTGATATGAAATGGTTATAACTGCTTACTTGAATGCTAATTAGGGTTATGTACCTTGTCTTATGTCTGCGAGTTTGCATCTGTTTGCATTATACCTGTCTATGGTTGATCGGCATGGGTTGTATTCAGCGATAAATATGCAGAATGTAGGTCGTAATGGTAGGGCTACTATGGGGGTTTTGTACATACTCGTCTGACACAGGGCGTAGCCGTGGTACCCCAGTGATGCACCTTGCTCGGAATAGGTCGTGTAACTGATGTATATGTTGAAATGAATTGTTTATTATTGGTGAAGCATGTTGTTTGATATTTAAGCTTTATTGAATATTTCTTATGCCATGATGGTTTTCTTGCTGGGCTTTGGCTCACGGGTGATCTATGATGCAGGTAAGGGGAAAGGAAAGATGGACCAGTCATGAGTTGGAGGGCTCTAGGGCAGCACGTACATATTCGGCTGGCTCAGCCACCACGATTGAGTTATTTTGAGGGAATTAGGAAATGATTCCAGTTTTGTCGCTTATGTCAACTATTTTTGTAACTTTGGTTGTAACTGCTTTTCATTTAAACTCTTTTTGGGATCCCTTGTAAGTATTTGAAGTTTCAATAGAAAAGTTTATACCTTTTGACCAAAAAATTTAACACCTAAATCTTTTTTGACTTTAATTAAATTGTTAAGTTCAAACAACTTGCTTAATGAGTTAAGCAGTATTTTAAGCACATAGTGTAACAGTCGTGGATTATTAGGACGTTGCAATTAATCACATAAATCAATAAGTACATGTTTAAGGAAGTGCAGGTGTCCTTTCCAACTCAAAGGAAAAAAAAAATGTTCAATAATAATAATTGTTATATGCAGAGTTCACAACCATTTAAGTGCAAATTATTTTGAAGGTCACTCATTTGCTGGGGGATTCTTTTCATATTTATGGTTTTTTTAGGTTGATTTACAAACATATGGACATTTAACTTTTCCATTTTTTATGGTTTTTTTTATTTGGAAGTTCATGATTATGAGATTTTATTTCCCATAAATTTGAAAAAATATATGATTATGTCATATTTATAATGATAATTATGTTTTCTTTGATTTTGAAGGTAATGTTGTTTTTTTCCTTCAATTTTTTATTATTTTTCCAGCTTTTTATTTCTTTTTTTCCTTACTTTTTTTTTCTATATTTTGCCTTTTTTTTTGTCATTTTTTCTCTTCTTCGTTTTTTTTTCTTTCCATCTTTTCGTTACTTTTCCTTTTTTTTTTCTTTCATCATTTGTCCTACTCTATTTTACTTCTATTTTTACCTCTATTTTTTCGTCTTACTATTTTCTCCTTCCATTTTCTTCTTCTATTCTTTTTTTCTTTCTTTTTTCACATATATTTTAATATTATATAATTATATAATTATTTTACTATTTTATTATTTATTACCATACTTTTTTTATAATTTTTTTCTACTATATGTAGAAAACTTCAAATCAATTTCTTCAGCCTTTTCTTTTAAAATAACCCTGATATGAACATCCAAAATCGGAATGGAAAAATAAATATGAAAACGTGATTGGGTAACTAGTTACCTTGATGAAAACATTCAAATCTAGTGGGAACATCTAAATCTAGAAAAAAATAGATATGGAACTTGAATGGGTAACCAGTAACCCTGATAGGAACATCCAAAATTTGAAAAAAAAAATCAGATTCTGATAGGAATACGTGAATGGGTAACTAGTTACCTTGATGGGAACATTCAAATATGAATATATATATATATATGTAAATGTGAAAGTAATCAGTTACATAACTAGACAAAGAAAAAAACAGTCACGGTCTTTAAAAAAATATAGAACAAAAAACTGGAACAAAATACTTTATTTGATTTTTTTAAATATAGTAAAAAAAAGTACTATAATAAAAATCGATAAAAAATAATGAAATAGTTTGAGTTGTAGGCAAGACAAGTGAGTAGGAGGCTCTCTCCAAAAAGGTATGACGAAAAACGGAGGAGAAAGAAGACGTCGTAGAAAAGAGAAGTTGAAGAAATGAAAACTGAAAATGGTAAAGTGAAACTGTATTTGTGATTTTGAATTGTAACATTAAATTACAAAAAATAAAGATTAAACAATATTGTATAATAAAATTAATATAAAAATATTAAACGAATATTGTATAATAAAATTAATATAAAAATAATCAAACAAAAATGGGTATTATATTTTCACCCCAAAATTCGATTATGACACTCATTTTTTTTATTAAAACTTAATAATATAATATGTATTATATTTCATCTTATACTCACATTTTTCTAAATTTTTTTCCTTTTTTCGTATTCTAAAAAATACATATAAATAATATATATTTTAAATATTTAAATAAAAAATTAAAACAAAAAAATATATTAAAACTTGTTAAAGTGAGATATTAATTTCTAAAATGTTATACATTAAAATTTATGAAATCAAGTTGAATAAAGTTATTGAAATTAACAAAAATAAGGAATTAAACAATGTCAAAAAAATTGGGAAAAAAATATTAAAATGTATTTTAAAAATTGATTTTATTTAATAAGTGGGGTGTCTATATATATTCTTGGGGTGCAAATAGAATTACATAGTAAAAGATAATAAAATGACTAAAATATCTTCCTAGATTAAAGAAACTTAATTAAGAGTAAGACTATGGCATAAACCAACTTTTATACAAAAATATGGGAAACTAAATCCATAAATTTGAAAATTCTTTAAAAAAATGCCATAATATAAGTTTTTTTTTTTTTTTGAAGAAACCCATATTTTTGTAAACTTGTTAAAAATAACTATACAATATATCATTTTCTCTTTATTAGGAGGTTAAACGAAGTTGAAATGTCATTGTTGACTGAGTTGTCCAAAATTTTGGTTCGACCAAGAGGGATATTGCATGCTATTAAGGAAAAAATCCTACTACATGTTACCACAATAAAGACAATTTATAACACAAGTTATGAAAATAAAGTTTTAGAGATGGCTGGAAGATCACAAATGCAACTACTTTTGCGTAAGTTGTCTGAATACAAGTATATTGAGTGGCATAGAAGTCATGAGAGTTCTCACATTGTGAAAGACCTATTTTGGGCCCACCCTTTTAGTGTAGACTTATTACATGCATTTGAGGGTTGTGCGTGAGTATAGGTGGGCTAGGCCCACGTCTAGGGCTCCCAAATTTTAGAAAAATATCAATTTTTACATATAAAAGTCCTTCTACTTTTAGAAAAATATCACTTTATGTATACTAATTTGAAAAATAATATTTTTTTTCTTTATTTGTCTTGGGTTTCACCTATCTCAGGCACACCCCTGATGCATTTAATCGTGTTTTGCACATACAAGCCCAACAAGTATCGATTTTCGTTATTAGAAATTGTCGAAGTGGCATCTACTTAAATGAATTTTGATGTTTCTTTTGCATATCTTAAGAAAGAGAAAGAAGAAAACTATGTATGGGCATTGCAGAAATTGAAAAACATGATACATGACAATAATTTGTGTGATGTTATTGTGACTGATAGAGAGTTGGCTTTGATGAATGTCATCAAAAATGTGTTTCCCCCACACAAAATTTCTTATGCATATGGCATATTGATATGAAAATATTAGTTAAGAACAAAAAACTTTTAAAGAAGAAAGAGTTATTCGACAAATTCATGATTCTTTGGAATTTATTAGTCTTATCATCCACTGAAGAAGAGTACAATCAAACTCTCATTACTTTGAAGAAATAATTTGTTGGCTACCCAAATATTACTACATATGTAACCTCAACATTGTTAGACAATCATAAAAAGAAATTGTCACTGTTTGGACAGACAAGTTTATGCACTTTGGAAGTATAACAAATAATATGTATATTTTTAATTAATGATACTTATTTAGTGATTTTGATTTAAATAAAATTATTTTAATTATTTGTATTTTTCTTCTTAGAGTCGAGATTCAACATTCAAAATTAAAAAAAGTATCTCAATCAAGTCAAGAAAACTTTGAAACATAATAGGGAAAGAAACATAGTTTGTTTGAGCTGCAACATTCTAATATTAAAGAATCTGTGGGATTTGATTCCTCCCAACATAGTGTTTGAATAGCTCAGTTTGTGTGTTAGTGTTTTGTAACACTAAAACACTTTGACAGTTAGTTTAACTATTTTTTAACTAACCCTGTAGTAAGTTGGTTTCTAAGATGACTATAAATAATCGAAAGGCTTCTTTACTCGACACACAATAAGTAAGAGAGCTCCATGATTGAGCAAGAGTGAGGTTCAAGAAGGATTAGAATTGTGAGAGATGGGATTTGAGAAAGAGTGTGGGGTATTGGATTTTGTATTGAGCTATTCATCACTATGTTGAGTTTGAATAGCTCAGTTTGTGTGTTAGTGTTTTGTAACTCTGAAGAGTGCTTGTATTTGGGTCATACTCAACTGTAATCCTCCATTGTTACTGATTAATAAAGTACCTTATGGATGGTGTTTCAAACTCGATGTAGAAAACTATACAATCTAGTTTTTGAACCAGTATAAATCTACTGAGTTTGGTCCGCTTAATTTCTTGCCTTAATTTTCACTTGAATTCTTTATGTGTTTGACATAGCGTTTGTATATTAGTTTGTTCAGATTATTAAGTAAGCTAACAATCTGTTTTGATCTTGTGTCTAAAGACCTACAAATCAAAGCCAAGGTCGTCAATCTCAGAACCAAAACTCAAGATCTCAAGGAATTCGCTGCAAGATTGATCAAGAAAGCTTCAAGAACTTATGACAACCATGGCAAAGTTTGAATTAAAAACATTTTATGGAACATGCAACTTTGCACTTTTGAGAGAAAGCCTTAAAGGCATACTAGTACACCAAAAAGTAGCAAAAGTGCTTGCAGATGAAAAGTTACTGTCTGAAAAGAAGCCTGAAGAAATTACAGAAATGGAGGAGATGGCATATTACACAATTATTCTGCATTTATCCAACAATGTCAAAAGGAAATTAACTAGTGTAACCAAAGCAAAGGAAGTGTGGGATAAATTGAAAGAACTATACTTGAAGCCTTCAATCTCAAGCAAGATTAATTTTCTTGAAAGGTAATACGGTTTTAAAATGAATTCCTCATTATCTTTAGATGATAACATTGACAAGTTTAATTAGATTATTGTAGGTTTGGCAAACATCAACCACAAAGTAGATGAAGAAAGTCAGGCTATCATCTTGCGAAGGTTCCTTCCAATTGCTTACCAAAAAGTCAAAGCAGCCATTAAATATGGAAGATATGTGATTTCACTGGAAGATGTTCTTGGTGTTCTAAAGTCCAAAGACTTCGAACTTCAATTGGAAAAGTTATCAAGAAAAGAAGAAGTATATCTGGTCTGAGGAAGTACATCAAGAAAAAGCCACTCCAGAAACCAACGCAACTCACATTCAAGATCTAAATATCGAGGAAGAGACACAAGGAAATGCTATTTCTGTGGGATGCCAGGCCATATACAGAGATTTTGTTACAAATACAAAGACCAACAAGGTCCTTCCAAGCTGCACCAAGATCAGAAATCAGATCATAAATACAACAATGATAAAAAATTTGTCAAGAAAGACACTCGAGCTATTTGCATAAAGGAATGAAGAGTGTTCATCAGATGGAGAACTCTTTTCCATCTCAAAAACCTCACTCAACAGGGAGTGGATTCTTGATTCTGGATGGATCTACCACATGTGTCCAAATCAAGAATCATTTTTTTGACTATAAACATATTGATGATGGAAAAGTATTAATGGGAAATTATTTTTCGTGCAGGGTAGTAGGCATTGGCAAAGTGGCTATCAAACAATTCAATGGAGAAGTCAAAGTTCTATCTAATGTTATACACATTCTAGAACTTAGAAGGGATTTATTCTCTCTAGGAACACTTGAAGATGAAGGATATGGTTACAAATCATTTGATGAAAATTTGAAAATCACAAAAGGTTCATTAGTGGTCATGAAGGGAAAGAAAATAAACGGGCTCTATGTACTATACGGAGAGACAATTTCAGTAGTTGCAGCTGAAATGGTGAGAAGCGAAGAAAATGACATGAAAATTCAGCATCAAAGGCTCGGACATATCAGTGAGCAAGGTATTAAAGAGTTACACAAACAAGGCATAATTGAAAAGTTGAAAGCATGTGCTCTACCATTCTGTGAAGCTTGTATAATCGGAAAAAAAAAACACAAGATCAAGTTCACAACCATAAAGCATAACACCAAGAGAATACTTGAGTTTGTCCATGTTGATCCTTGAGGACCATACAAAGTGCCTACACAATCGAGTAAACAATAAATTCTTTCAATAGTAGATGACTTCAGTAGATGTTTATGGAATTACCCATTTAGAACTATAAATGAATGTTTAGATCAATTTAAGGCATGAAAAACCCAAGTAGAGAACCAAATTGATCTGAAAGTTAGAACTCTTAGGACTGATAATGGATTAGAATTTGTTAATAATGAGTTTGATGCTTTGTGTAAAGAAAATGGCATAACTAGGCATAGACCTGTTGTAAACACCCCTAAGCAAAATGGAATTGCTTAAAGGATGAATAGAACCTTGTTAAACAAAGTGAGTTTTCTATTGTTTAGTTCTGAACTAGGCAAACCATATTGGGGAGAAGCTTTAGCTACAACTTGCTATTTGATAAATAGAAGCCCAAATAGATCTATAGACTTGAAAACACCTTTTGAAATGTGGCATGGGAGGTTGCCTAATCATAAACATCTCAAAGTTTTTGGTTGTCCAACATATGTACACCAATTCAAAGACAAGTTAGAGCCTAGATCCATCAAAGGCATATTTCTTGGTTATTCCATAAGCACTAAGGGCTATAGGATTTGTGTTAACCAAAAGGAAAACTTAATATTATCATAGCAAGAAATGTATTTTTTAATGAATATGATTTTCCTCATTTAATCTCCAAGATTGGTAGCTCTTCTAATGATGTTGCATGTAACTTAACTAACAAGGATATTTCCAAAGTCGAAATAGAACACTCAGCTGCTAAACCAACTGAAAGTGATGCAAATATGGGAGACATTGAAGTGGAAACAAATATATCCAATGATCAAGAAGATTTATCGAGTTATCAACTTGCTAGAGAGAGAGAGAGCTAGAAGAAGCATTCAACCTTCAGCCCGATATGTAGAGGTAGATTTAATTGCCTATGTTGTAGTTGTTGTCCAAATTAAAGTTCAAGAACCAATGAGCTATGAAAAAGCCATTAGTGGGGCACACAAAGACAAATGGATTATGGCAATGAAAGAATAAATGGACTCACTAGATAAGAATAAGACTTGGGAACTTGTTGTTAAGCCTATAAACCAGAAAGTTATTGAATGCAAATGGATATACAAGATAAACGAATAAATGACAAAAAATGAACCAATGAGATATAAAACCATACTTGTAGCTGAGGGATTTACTCGGGTGGAAGGTACCTATTTTCTCCTGTAGTTAAATACGAAACAATAACGCTGCTACTATCCATTGCTAATCAACAAGACTTGGAAGTGGAACAACTTGATGTCAAAACAACTTTTTTGAATGGTTTTTTGGAAGAGGAAATTTTCATGAAACAACCACCTAGTTTTTAGGTGGAAAGAGACAAATTGGAACTGGTTTGTAAACTAAAGAGATCACTATACGGTGTGAAGAAATCACCAAGACAGTGGAATAAAAGATTCAACTCCTATATGCTAGATATCGGGTTCAAAAGTTAGATTTTGATCACTGCCTTTTCTATAAGAATTTAAATTTATCTACTGTAGTTTTCTTACTACTCTATGTAGAAGACATGCTCATTTTGAGCAAAGATAAGACAGTAATCAAAAGCTTGAAATCTATGCTTAAGCAAGAATTTGAAATGAAGGAACTTGGTCTGGTTTAGAAAATTCTTGGCATAGAAGTTACAAGGAATAGAAGGGAAGGAAAGCTTTGTCTTAAGCAATCAAGGTACATTCATAAGGTTATTCAAATTTTTAACTTACAGGATGCTGTTGACCCAGATTTTGGCCAACTGACACGGAGTCAGAATATGCTTGATGTGAATTAATGCGTTGACAAGAATCAAATGACGAAAAGTAATAAGAACACGATATTTTATAGTGGTTCGACCCCAGGATCTGGTAATGACCTACGTCCACTTAGACTGTTATTGATGTAAGAATCAAAGGAGTGATCAAAGAACTAGGGTTCAATGAGTTTCACCAACTTCTAAAGAACAATACAATATTTCAGATAGAGTTGCACTAGTATCAAGTAATTCGAAAGCCAAAAGTCCCTTTCTTGAGCTATCTTTCTCTATTTATAGGCTCAAGGGGGATTACATGATTTAGTTGCCGATTTTCTCTCCCGAATAACCGGATATTCAGGAGATTTTGTGAGTTAAATTCGGGATCTACAAAGATCTTTACAGCAATATTACATTGCATGCGGAACTATCGACCAGACTGGTCACATGTATGACTGGGCTGTTTACTGCTTCTAATAGGTCTTCTGGTTGATACACTAGCAGAGTTCCTTCAGGCATCAGCCACGTGTCCAGGGATCACTTTCCACGTCATCAATGCCAATTTTTTGGATAACATTTGCCCCCCAAGTTTATTTATTATGAGCACTGAATAAACTTTTGAGCGAACGAATCTTCGGTTACCCTGCCTTACGTGTCAGAACCCTTCGTGTGTTCTTGGAAAAAGTAACCTACTCCTGTCTAATCATGACTTTTCGGTTCCCCTGTAATAATTCGACGGCTATTCCGCTTCCCCATACTTCGAAAAAGGGAAACTCATGATTACGCCTTTTTCATGCCACAGACAAACTTATATAACATCTCCAAACTTCCCTTTTTCTTTTTACGCACGCCATTGCCTTCTCAAGAAACCCTAAAAACCAGAGCTTTAATCTTCTCCGGAGACCGTTTTTCTGCATTTTCAAGACTCAGTCCGAGAGTTCCTTGATTTCCGAAGACTCTTTTCCAATCTCCACGACCATTTTCTTGGTAAGTTTTTGAATCCTTATGCTTCAAATTCTCATAATGCATGCTTCTGTATGTTGACTTGTTTGAGTTCGTCTGCTTCTGGTTTGAGATGCTTGTGAGTAGAATGTCTTGTAGGCAAAAAAGGGTTACGAGTTAGTTTAATAGTTGGGATCATACTTTTAGGACGTAAAATCGAAGTAAAAATTCGATCTTCAGGCTAGTTGGAAAATAGGTTTTTCCCGCCCTAAGGGGAGTTGAAAAAGCTTTTTTGAAAAACTTTTTGCTTTCACCCTTTGATCCGTTTCTCAAACTGTTCATGTGAAAAATTTAGCTTTTTGTTAGAATGTTGTTGTATAAAAGCTTGACTTTTATACTCGACTAGCGTTATTCTAAAAAGCCTTTAAAAATTCTCCATCCTCACCTCCCCATTCTTCTGTTTGCAGACATTGATGCCAAATTTGTGGGGAGGTGAACGGCCCATCGACGACTATCTTCTTGCCCAGTTGCTCGAAGGCGAAGAACAACCGGCTGACCGAATCCACGAGATTCCTTTCTCACGATCCTCTTCCAGACCTCGTCCTTCCCCATCTCAAATGGCCCGTTCCAAATCTTTAGGCAAGAAAAGACCTGAATCCGACAGTAGTCCAAACCCTTCTGCCCAGCCTGATTCACAGGCTAGGGTTCCCTCGACCAGCGGTCGAGACAATCCTGTTCCTAACCCTAACATCCAAATTAGAGCCCGCCCTCGCCACCAGAACCTGCCTGATGTCGAGTGGTATACCTCCCCGACCAGCGTAGTGACCCTTCGGATGGTTGCTAACTATTTCAGGAAGTATCCTCTTACAAGGGTTTCCATCAAAATTCATGTCGCAGACCAAAGGGCTAACCTCCCCGGAGGTATATACAGCGCCTGGTCTCGGTATCACATAGAGGCGGGAGCTTTCCTCCCTCTACATCCTTTTTATCAGGGGGTGGCTAATTATTTCGATGTCGCCCCCTTCCAAATTACTCCAAACAGATATAGAATGCTGGTCGCACTCTATATCCTGTACAAACTCAAAAAATGGCCAGAACCTACCCCCCACGAGGTCAATTATCTTTTCGACCTTAAATCCAACCCGCAACAATATGGGACGGGTTTCTTCCATCTTTGTCACCAGGAGACAAACCAGACGTTCCTGAGTAACACTACGCACATATCCAATGTGGGGCAGTACAATAAGGAGTACTTCCTTACTCCAGACATAACCAGCAACAACCTGCCCTTCGCTCGAGGAGGTAAGTGCTATCTTTTACTGGTCGATATTTTTAATCAAAAATTCTCTCTTCATTCTTCTCAAACTATACTTTGTTTTTCAGGCCCATGGTTACGTCTGACCCCAACACCAGACATGGTGTTGAGGTCCAATACATTGGCCAGGATGACCGACGCAGAAAAAAGCGTCAAGTCCCTAGTCACTGATGAAAACCTGAGGCTGTCTGGCCTCCTGGCTCCTCGCCATGAAACAAGAGGATCTGTGGTAGTTGATGCCACTGCCGAGGGGGTTCTTGAGCAGCAACCTCCCGCGTCCCCTCCCCGAAGGAGGCCGACGGGGGTTACAATCAGGGAACCCACGGGCAATCTTTCCGCAGAAAGGCCTTCTGCTCCCCAAGACAAAGGGAAACAAAAGGCCAAAGAGCCGGTTGTGGACTTGGGGGAATCCTCTGATGAGAACGGTAAAGTTATTTTGCTTTTAAATAGCTTGCCAATTCCCTGTCATTTGTTTGACGGGGAGGGAAACTTTACATATACTCCAAATCTAGGTCTAGACTTCTTCGTGCCAGATAGTGAGTGTGTGACTAATAGAGTCAATAGTATAGCGACCAATAGTTGTAGCTTGGGTATTAACTTTGTGAACTTCTTTCTTATTTTGATAAAGAGTCTTCATCTGCCTGTATTTTTACCCTTTGCATGTTTTTACTTGTGTGCAGATATGGCCACTCCCAACGTCTTCGACTTATACCAGGCTGAGGAGGAAGAGGAAGTTCCTCAGCTTCGGCGAAAGTCGTCACGGAGACACAACGGCGAGACAAGCCAGGGACCTGCCAAAAAGAGTTCAACAGAAGAACCTCCCAGGGGCGTGCCAACTGGGCAAACTTCTGCTCATCCTCCAGCCCCTGTTGAGAAGGAGACTCCTTCGGCTCCGATGAACCCTCCTCCGGCTGCGCCCAGTAGGGAACAAGACAAGCGGGAAGAAACTCTTGGGGCCAAACTCTCGAGCCATGCCATACGAGCAGCTAAAGAACGTATTGCGCACATCGGGAAGAACGACCACGTCAAGGATGCAATGGTTGAGGCAGAGAGTATGACGGTCTACCTAATTCTGAACAGGACCCTGAACGAAATAGCCAGCGTAAGTGCTTCTTTATCTTTTTGGCCTTGGTCTTTTAGTCTTTGCCATAAGTTCTAACTTCATCTTCTGTCCTTAGGCTTTGCTGTCTGCCACTACTACTCGTACCCGCACCCAAGCCACCATCGAACAAGCTTGGGCCAAGGTCATCGAGAGGCACCAGGTGAAAGCAGCCGAGGAACTTTCGGCTGCAGAGGCCAGGCATGTAAAGGAGTTGGAGGCGATGGCTCAGCAGAGGGATTCCACGGTGACAAAGCTATCGGAGGCTGAAGCTTCAAAGGCTGCTATAAGGAAGCAGAGGGAGGAGTATCAGGAGGCCAGCCGAGTCCAGTTTCGCGAAGTCAAGAGACTGGGTGAGGTGCTTAAGTCCAAGGACGATGCCATTGCTACTCTTGAGGGCCAAGTGGAGCAGCTGAAGCTCGACAACTCCAAGAATCTGGAAAGGTATAAGAAGACGACGCTCCGGTGTTTTTATAACTTTTGGAAACACAATCAGGGCGCCGATTTCAGCTATCTTTCAGAAGATGTCAGGACTGCTGAGCTGGCTCGCTGCACTACTCAACTGGCTGAAGAGGAGACAAAAGCAAGGATCCCTACTTCCCCAAGCCTTGCTGGTGCAGAAGAAGAAGGAGTCGTTGAGGACGCAACCAATCAGAATGCTGATAAAGACCCTCCTGCTCCCAATGCCTCTTAAGCTTTTTTATTATTTTTCTCTTTCTTTTGATCACACGACCCACGGGTCATGATGTAAAGACAATATCTTTTTTTTTTTAACTTTGCTGCATGGGCAGCCAACTTTTCTTTTTATTTGAACAGTTACACCCAAGCAGTGATGCTTGCGGTGTAAAAGATTGCTTCATGATGCTATAACATTTTCATTTATTATAACATTTGTTCGTATGACCGAACTTAGCATAGTACTTTGGCTTGATTTAACAAAATATAAATTTTGAAAAATACTCTAAGTACCTTAGCATGCTTTCACTCATTTTGTTCATGTGCTTACATACCTCATGGTACGCTTTGCTATCGATGTGCCTTATATGCCCCCCAAGTGATCGAGGAGCTTTAGGTCCTTGGTCACTTGCCTTGACAATGGCCTATTCGAAAATTTCTGCTCGGGTAAAAAAGTAATACTTGTAATACAGCAAAACAACACACGTAATGAACAAATACTTGTAAATATAAATTCACAAAGGTTGGCAAGAATGACTGGATGCGCACAGTCCCTTATAATCTCGTATTAAAAATGGACTAAACATGTCTGTACGAGTGATTCTAAAACAGAATCTTACATATACGAGCGATTAGTCATACAACGTGGCTAACCCTCTTTGCAAAACTTGTAAAAAAGTAAAATTTAATACAAACTAGTCCTTTAAAAAGGACTGTTTACTGATAGTACTTGAGCAGGTGTTCTCCATTCCAATAACGTGGAACAAGATCTCCGTTTAAGCGTGCAAGTTTGTAGGTGCCCGGATGAAGGACTTCTTCAACCTGGTAAGGTTCTTCCCAATTAGGTCCGAGTACTCCATCATTGGGGTTGCGGGTGTTTAAGAAAACTCGTCGTAGCACCAAGTCACAGACGTTGAATTTTCTTTCTTTAACTTTGGAGTTAAAGTACCGGGCGACCTTTTGCTGGTAAGCAGCAACTCGGAGTTGGGCTTTCTCCCTTATCTCGTCAATTGAGTCTTGGGACTCCATCATTAGTTGGCTGTTCCGGTCCTGGTCGTATGTTAGGCGTCGATGTGAGGGTGGATCTAACTCGACAGGTAACATAGCCTCATATCCGTAGGTCAAGTAAAATGGGGTATGACCTGTCGCTGTTCGGTGAGACGTTCTATACGACCAGAGGACTTCAGGTAGCTGCTTTGGACATGCTCCTTTAGCTTCTTCAAGCCTCTTCTTCAGGGTGTCTTTAAGAGTTTTATTCACGGCCTCGACCTGCCCGTTCGCTTGGGGATGTGCGACTGAAGAAAAGCTTTAAATAACTCCATGTCTTTCGCAGAAATTGGTGAATAAGTCCCTGTCAAATTGGGCTCCATTGTCTGAAACAATCTGTCGGGGCAGACCATACCGGCAAATAATGTTCTGGATGACAAAATCAAGAACTTTCTTGGTCGTGATGGTAGCGAGTGGTTCAGCTTCGGCCCATTTTGTAATGCCCCGAATTCTCCGTTGTGTTTAACGGCGTGAACAGTAGGCTGAGAGGGCCATACTTGCTTAATTAAGTTATTAATTAATTAAATGCATGTATATATTGATTATAATATGATATGATGTTAAATGCATGCATATGTGTCCATATTTCTTATTACAGGGGTGTGACGGTAATTTGGCCCGTTGAGGGTAAATTAATTATTTGTACGCATGTTGGTGATATATCTTGAGACCACATTATGATGTGGGTTTGTTCGAGCTATTTGGCATGAGACGATCAAGGAATGTTAAACATCAGTTTGGTCATAACGGGCTTAAGCTCGGGGCTCGGGGTGAGTCTCGGGGTGCTTTTAATGTTTAGAGTGTTACCCGGGATTAAAGGGTAACGGGATGTGAAGTATTGGTGTTTGAGAATATTGAGATTAGCGGGAATTGGGAAGCGTTAATTATCATTAACGGTGTAGGTGGAAAGTGTCAAAATTACCCTTGAGTTGGCCTTAGAAACTTTTAAAGACCTAGGGGTATTATGGTCATTTGTGATTTGGATATATATATGATGTATAGATGGCTGTGAAACAGAACCCAAAACAGAGTTCCCATCTTCTCCTTCCCGTACCTTCACCTTCCACCATCTTCCTTGTGAGTTTTGAGATCTTGTTGAGGATTTGAGCTTAGGAGCTAAGCCTTGATACTTTGGGAGAGTGTTCCACTGTGGAAGAGCACCATAACCTGAACTTGAGGTAAGATTTTAGCCATTAATTTCCATGTATGCTCTGTTTTCGTTTTAGGATTTCAGCTTTAGAATTTGGTGTGGAAAGTTGGAATCAACGGGAGTTCTTGAGGGGTTTTACTTGGGTTATGATGGGGGAGAGTTATGGGTGATGTTTGGAGGTTTAAATGGGTGTTTGAAAGAGGTTTGGGTGGTGTTTAAACTGGGTTTGAAGGGTTGGTTCTAAGAGAAGTCGTAGAGGAAGAAAAACAGGGGTTTTGGCTGAACTGGGTGTTGCGCCGCGGAATGGCCAAGGAGAGCCGCGACCCTTGGTGAAATCTGAGTTTGGGCGCCTCTGTTTGAGGGGCGGGCCGCGTCATGGCCAAGGAGGGCCGCGGCCCTTAAGGCATTTTTGGCCAAAGTGAGCTTTTTAGCATGGGGATTCAAGCCTAAGGCCTCGGGAATGAACCTACTACCCGGTTGAGTAGTGTTTGAGGTCCCGGAGGTTAGGTTTTGGTTTGGGAACCTTTTATTATTCATTTTATTGATGGAATCCCATAATTTGGTTATGACCAGATAACCGCTAAAGGACCAAAAGGTTGATCGTTCTCAGGGTCACTCTTTTATTTGTTCTTGCTCGGACCAGAGGTAAGAAAACTGCACCCCAAGTGTGACATGCATGGATATTTGTAAGGCATGTTGATTGTGTAATATGGACATGGATTGAACATGGAATGCTTAACGTATGTTGTTCGCTTGTGCATAGCACTGACTAATTAGTCAGGTTTGGCAAAGGTGCTAGTATCAACTGTGAAACTGTGACTGATTAGTCAGGTTCGACAGTGGTACTGGGCTCTGGTCACATTGCACTGACTTGTCAGTCGGAATTGGCAAAGGTGTTAGTGTCAGCTGTGAAGCTGTGACTTATTTGTCAGGTTCGGCGGTGATACTGGACACTGGTCACTTAGCGCTGACTTATTAGTCAAGGATGGACTTAGCGTGGTTCACGCTAGCCAATAGAGATTAGATCTAATCGACCATTAGCATTGAATGACTCAAGGAGCGTTAATGCATGACCGACCCTGAGGGTCGATGAATAAACAGAGCTTGGAGGCTAGTGGCTTACCTAGCAGCCACTCTCCTGCTAGAAAAGAGAGCTTGGAGGCTAGTGGCTTACTTAACAGCCACTCTCCCGCTAAAATCATGTGATGTTCATTCGCTTGTTTGAAAGCTTTATGCTCAGTGTGATTATAATGATAATCATTTGATAATGTTATGAAAAGTATTATGTTTTCTTGCTGGGCTTTGGCTCATGGGTGCTATGTGGTGCAGGTAAAGGGAAAGAAAAGCTCACCTAGCCTTGAGTGGAGAGCTAATGTGGTGGTGTGTACATATGCGGCCGCTTGACTACCACGGTCAAGGTGTTCTCAGAGGAACTAGGGGGTTTACCCTACTTTTGCCGCTTAGGTCGGCGGAATTGTAAATTTAAAACTGTAATGACCATTTTGAACTAAGAACCACTTGTAAATGTTTTGTCTAGCTCTGCAGAGCAGTTTGTAATAAAATCTCCATTTCCTTTTTAATGGTTTTGTACCTTAAACTGTTAATTACACTTAGAGCACGTTTTTGACCAAAGGACTCAGGTAACGAGTCAAATTTCCGGTCCACCGTTCACCGTAACTGTTCTGGGGTAGCCAGGGCATTACAACTTGGTATCAGAGCAATGACAAGGTTAAGGTTCCTGTAGACTGGATGGGCATGTACACACACCACTGAAGTCAAGCTCGACTCTTGGTTTGGTAACTCTTTATGTAGTTATGTGCATAACTGCCTAAATGTGGTGCAAATGCTTTACCTGTATGCATGAGATATCATGAACTGTTATGTGATACATGTTGAGTGCTGAGTGCCATAAACATGTATCTGTTTGTGCATATTGAATGACTGTGGAATATGATAATTGTCTGCTTGTTCTTGGACCGTGAGGCGGCAAAAGGTTTAGTTATTACTACCTGATTGACCGTATTGGTTATTGGTTATTGTTTCAGTAAGGTATCAGTGACAGAATGAACCCAGAACAGACAGACACTACAGCTGGCCAGAGTGGTCAGGGTCAGAATAATGACAACAACCAGGGTCAAGAGAATGACCATTCCCAGATTCCGCAGCCAGCACCTGCAAACTGGCAGCAGTTGTTTAATGATTTGCAGGCTATGGTGTTGAAACAGGGGGAGGAGCTTCGTCTCCTGAGGCAGCAACAAGTGTCTGCAGCGGTCAATGTGTCAGAGGCACCTTCTGTGTCAGTGCCAGTTATTGGGCAGCAGCCTGGGGTTGAAAACAGATTGGAACCTCTTTATGAGCGGCTCAGGAAACAGCAACCTCTAGTTTTTGAAGGCAGCACTGATCCTATCAAAGCTGAACAATGGATGAGCATGCTTAACACTATTCTTGACTTTATGAAGGTAGTTGGTAGTGAGAGGGTGGCCTGTGCTGCCTATATGTTTCGGGAAGATGCCCGGATTTGGTGGGAAGTGGTTGGCCAGACCAAGGATGTTAATCTCCTGAGCTGGGAGGAGTTTCAGACCTTATTTAATTAAAATTACTATAATGATGCTATAAGAGCGGCGAAGGCCGATGAGTTTATGAGGCTATTTCAGGGAAGCTTATCAGTTACTGAATATGCCTTAAAGTTTGACCGTTTGGCAAAGTTTGCCAAAGAGCTGGTGCCCACTGATGGGACCAGGAGAGAGAGATTCCTCAGGGACTACAGCCCAGGTTAGCTCATGACGTTCGCATCACCACTGTGGCAGGAGTCACTACTTATGCACAGGTGGTGGAGAAGGCACTCACAGCTGAGAGTGCAGAGATTAAGATCTGGCGTGACAATGCAGCCAGAAGGGATTTCAGAAGGCCAGGTCCTCCATTCGTTGGTTCTGGAAGGGGTGTTGGCCCCAGTGATCAGAAGAGGAAGGTTCCTGATACCTTCCCAGTTCCAAGTTCTGACAGGAGACCTCGTGGTATTACAATAGGTCGTCTTGGGAGCAATGAAGCCTGGAAGGCTCGTCCTGAATGTCCTAGGTGCAAGAGGCGCCATCTGGGGGAGTGTAGAGCAAAGGCCTGCTATTTGTGTGGAGTAGTGGGACACCTTAACAAAGATTGCCCTCAGATAGGGAAAGAAGAACCCAGAAAGGTGGACAGCTCGACCCCAGCTCGAGTGTTCACGTTGACTCAAGCAGAAGCTGAGGCTTCCCCCTCAGTTGTTACAGGTCAGCTTCTTAGTGCAGGAACCCCTTATCGTGTGTTAATTGATTCTGGTGCTACACATTCCTTTGTTGCTAGTAGCATTATTGATAGGTTGTGTAGACCTTGTGATTTCTACGCTGTGGGGTTTGGTACTTTGTTACCCACTGGGGAGATAGTGGTATCCAAAAGATGGGTCAGATCTTTGCCAGTGACAGTAGAGGGCAGAGAGTTGTCAGTGGATTTGATAGAGTTAGTTATGACTGACTTTGATATGATACTGGGTATGGATTGGTTGGCAAAGTATGGGGCAACTATTGACTGTAGAAGGAAGATGGTCACCTTTGGGCCTGAAAGTGAGGATTCTTTTGTGTTTGTTGGTACTGTGCATGGACCCCGTGTTCCTATGATTTTTGTGTTGAGGGCCAGGGATCTATTGCAGAGAGGATGCATTGGATTCTTAGCCAGTGTGGTAGATACCACTCAGGTCATGCCAGTGAGACCAGAGGATACCAGGCTTGTATGTGAGTTTCTGGATGTGTTTCCAGAAGATTTGCCAAGATTGCCACCACATAGGGAGATTGAGTTCGTTATAGAACTGGCACCAGGGACGGAGCCAGTGTCTAGAGCACCATACAGAATGGCCCCAGCTGAGTTGAAAGAATTGAAAGTGCAGTTGCAGGAGCTACTAGATATGGGTTTCATTAGACCTAGTTTCTCACCCTGGGGTGCGCCAGTTCTGTTTGTAAAGAAGAAAGATGGTTCTCTGAGGATGTGTATAGGATTACAGGGAACTGAATAAGTTGACAATTAAGAATATGTATCCTTTGCCAAGGATAGATGATCTGTTTGATCAGCTGCAAGGTATGAAGGTATTCTCTAAGATCGACCTTCGTTCTGGTTATCATCAGTTGAGGGTCAAGGTGGGAGACATACCGAAGACTGCTTTTCGTACCAGGTATGGGCATTATGAGTTTCTAGTTATGTCATTTGGATTGACTAATGCCCCTGCTGCTTTCATGGATATGATGAACAGAGTGTTCAAGGATTACTTAGACCAGTTTGTGATCGTTTTCATCGATGATATTCTGGTATATTCTCAGACTGAGTTGAAACATGAGCAGCATCTGAGGTTGGTTCTACAGAGACTGAGAGAACACAGGTTGTTTGCAAATTTTAAGAAGTGTGAGTTCTGGTTGTCTCATGTATCCTTTCTTGGACACATTGTCAGTAAGGAGGGGATTAAGGTAGATCCAGCAAAGATCGAAGCGGTCAGAGATTGGCCAAGGCCAAAGAATGCTTCTGAGGTTCGAAGTTTCCTTGGATTGGCAGGGTATTATAGGCGGTTCGTGGAAGGGTTCTCGAAGATTGCTAGTGCTTTGACTGAGCTGACACGCAAGAGTCAGAGATTTGTGTGGTCAGATAAGTGTGAGAACAGCTTCCAGGAACTGAAGCAGAGGTTGATTACAGCTCCGATTCTGAGTCTTCCGACAGACCAGGAGAAGTTTGTGATTTACTGTGATGCTTCTCATCAGGGTTTGGGCTGTGTTCTGATGCAATCAGAGAAAGTTATTGCCTATGCTTCTCACCAGTTGAAGGAGTATGAAAAGAGGTATCCTACTCATGATCTGGAGTTGGCGGCTGTGGTTTTTGCTTTGAAGATATGGAGGCACTATCTCTATGGAGAGAAATGTGAGATCTATACAGACCATAAGAGCCTGAAATACTTCTTCACCCAGAAAGACCTGAATATGAGGCAAAGACATTGGCTGGAGTTAGTGAAGGACTATGATTGTGAGATCTTGTATCACCCAGGGAAAGCCAACGTGGTAGCTGATGCTTTGAGTCGGAAGGGTCCGGGGCAGATTCATGGTATGAGGCTGATAGCCAGAGAGTTAGCAGATGATATGACCAGAGCTGGTATAGAGTTGCTGGTGGGCCAGTTGGCTAACATTACGCTACAGTCTACATTGTTAGAGAGGATCAAAGAAGGTCAGTTGAGTGATCCACAGCTGATCAAGATTAGAGAGGATGTTCTGGCTAGAGCATCCATGGATTATACAGTGTCTGAGGTAGGCTTGTTGAGATACAAAGGGTGGATATGTGTTCCGTTAGACACTGCATTGAGGCGAGAGATTCTGGATGAATCTCATACTACACCTTACTCTTTGCATCCAGGCACCACGAAGATGTATCAGGATGTGAGATCGTTATATTGGTGGCCGGGGATGAAGAGAGATATAGTAGAGTATGTGGCTAAGTGCTTGACATGTCAGCAGGTCAAGGCTGAGCATTAGAGGCCGGCAGGGTCACTGCAGCCTCTGGATATTCCAGAGTGGAAGTGGGAAGACATCACAATGGACTTTGTGGTGGGCTTACCCAGGACTACAGGTCAGTATGATTCCATTTGGGTGATAGTGGATCGCTACACCAAATCAGCTCACTTTCTGCCAGTGAGGACTACATATACAGTTAATCAGTATGCATATCTCTATGTGAGAGAGATCGTGCGGCTCCATGGTGCACCTAGGTCGATCGTGTCATATCGGGACCCCATTTTTACTTCCAAGTTTTGGGGAAGTTTGCAGAAAGCCATGGGGACAAAGTTGAAGTTCTGTACAGCTTATCATCCTCAGACAGATGGAAAATCTGAGAGGACGATCCAGATTTTAGAGGACATGCTGAGAGCATGTGTACTGGATTTCGGTGGGTCCTGGAGTAAGTACCTGCCTTTGATAGAATTCTCCTACAACAACAGTTACCAATCTACCATTGGAGTAGCACCTTATGAGATGCTATATGGTAGGAAGTGCAGATCTCACATTCATTAGGATGAGATAGGGGAAATGAGATACTTAGGTCCTGAAGCAGTTCAGAGGACCAATGAGCCTATAGAGAAGATTAGAGCGAGAATGCTTGCTTCTCAGAGTAGACAAAAGAGCTATGCAGATCCCAAGCGCAGGAACGTGGAGTTTCAGGTAGGAGACTATGTTTTCCTCAGAGTCTCACCATGGAAAGGGGTGAGAAGGTTTGGGAAGAAAGGCAAGCTGAGTCCTAGATTTGTAGGTCCATTTGAGATCCTGGAGAGGATTGGTCAGGTGGCTTACAGATTGGCTTTGCCTCCGGCGTTGTCTGCCGTGCATAATGTGTTTCATGTATCAGCTCTTCAAAGGTATGTGTCTGATGTAGGCCATATTCTGATGTATGAAGATCTGGAGCTTGAGCCAGATCTCTCCTTTGAGGAGCAGCCAGTTCAAATACTTGATAGAAAGGACAAGGTCCTCAGGGATAAGACAATACCTTTGGTTAAGGTATTGTGGAGGAACAGCAAGGTCGAGGAGGCGACCTGGGAGCTGGAGTCAGATATGCGGAGACAGTATCCCGAGCTGTTCAGGTAAATTTCGGGGACGAAATTTCAGTAAGGAGGGGATAGTTGTAATGCCCCGAATTCTCCGTTGTGTTTAACGGTGTGAACAGTAGGCCGGGAGGGCCATACTTGCTTAATTAAGTTATTAATTGATTAAATGCATTTATATATTGATTATAATATGATATGATGTGAAATGCATGCATATGTGTCCATATTTCTTATTACAGGGGTGTGACGGTAATTTGGCTCGTTGAGGGTAAATTAATTATTTGTACGCATGTTGGTGATATATCTTGAGACCACATTATGATGTGGGTTTGTTCGAGCTATTTGGCATGAGATGATCAAGGAATGTTAAACATCAGTTTGGTCATAACGGGCTTAATCTCGGGGCTCGGGGTGAGTCTCGGGGTGCTTTTAATGTTTAGAGTGTTACCGGGGATTAAAGGGTAACGGCGTGTGAAGTATTGGTGTTTGAGAATATTGAGATTAGCGGGAATTGGGAAGCGTTAATTATCATTAACGGTGTAGGTGGAAAGTGTCAAAATTACCCTTGAGTTAGCCTTAGAAACTTTTAAAGACCTAGGGGTATTATGGTCATTTGTGATTTGGATATATATGATGTATAGATGGCTGTGAAACAGAACCCAAAATAGAGTTCCCATCTTCTCCTTCCCGTACCTTCACCTTCCACCATCTTCCTTGTGAGTTTTGAGATCTTGTTGAGGATTTGAGCTTAGGAGCTAAGCCTTGATACTTTGGGAGAGTGTTCCACTGTGGAAGAGCACCATAACCTGAACTTGAGGTAAGATTTTAGCCATTAATTTCCATGTATGCTCTGTTTTCATTTTAGGATTTCAGCTTTAGAATTTGGTGTGGAAAGTTGGAATCAACGGGAGTTCTTGAGGGGTTTTACTTGGGTTATGATGGGGGAGAGTTATGGGTGATGTTTGGAGGTTTAAATGGGTGTTTGAAAGAGGTTTGGGTGGTGTTTAAACTGGGTTTGAAGGGTTGGTTCTAAGAGAAATTGTAGAGGAAGAAAAACAGGGGTTTTGGCTGAACTGGGTGTTGCGCCGCGGAATGGCCAGGGAGAGCCGCGGCCCTTGGTGAAATCTGAGTTTGGGCGCCTCTGTTTGAGGGGCGGGCCGCGTCATGGCCAAGGAGGGCCGCAGCCCTTAAGGCATTTTTGGCCAAAGTGAGCTTTTTAGCATGGGGATTCAAGCCTAAGGCCTCGGGAATGAACCTACTACCCGGTTGAGTAGTGTTTGAGGTCCCGGAGGTTAGGTTTTGGTTTGGGAACCTTTTATTATTCATTTTATTGATGGAATCCCATAATTTGGTTATGACCAGGTAACTGCTAAAGGACCAAAAGGTTGATCGTTCTCAGGGTCACTCTTTTATTTGTTCTTGCTCGGACCAGAGGTAAGAAAACTGCACCCCAAGTGTGACATGCATGGATATTTGTAAGGCATGTTGATTGTGTAATATGGGCATGGATTGAACATGGAATGCTTAACGTATGTTGTTCGCTTGTGCATAGCACTGACTAATTAGTCAGGTTTGGCAAAGGTGCTAGTATCAACTGTGAAGCTGTGACTGATTAGTCAGGTTCGACAGTGGTACTGGGCTCTGGTCACGTTGCACTGACTTGTCAGTCGGAATTAGCAAAGGTGTTAGTGTCAGCTGTGAAGCTGTGACTTATTTGTCAGGTTCGGCGGTGATACTGGACACTGGTCACTTAGCGCTGACTTATTAGTCAAGGATGGACTTAGCGTGGTTCACGCTAGCCAATAGAGATTAGATCTAATCGACCATTAGCATTGAATGACTCAAGGAGCGTTAATGCCTGACCGACCCTGAGGGTCGATGAATAAACAGAGCTTGGAGGCTAGTGGCTTACCTAGCAGTCACTCTCCTGCTAGAAAAGAGAGCTTGGAGGCTAGTGGCTTACTTAACAGCCACTCTCCCGCTAAAATCATGTGATGTTCATTCGCTTGTTTGAAAGCTTTATGCTCAGTGTGATTATAATGATAATCATTTGATAATGTTATGAAAAGTATTATGTTTTCTTGTTGGGCTTTGGCTCATGGGTGCTATGTGGTGCAGGTAAAGGGAAAGAAAAGCTCACCTAGCCTTGAGTGGAGAGCTGATGTGGTGGTGTGTACATATGCGGCCGCTTGACTACCACGGTCAAGGTGTTCTCAGAGGAACTAGGGGGTTTACCCTACTTTTGCCGCTTAGGTCGGCGGAATTGTAAATTTAAAACTGTAATGACCATTTTGAACTGAGAACCACTTGTAAATGTTTTGTCTAGCTCTGCAGAGCAGTTTGTAATAAAATCTCCATTTCCTTTTTAATGGTTTTGTACCTTAAACTGTTAATGTAACGACCCAAATTCAGTGTTAAGGCTTAAGGGCCTGGAGTAGTGTGCCTGGAGGGCATGATGGGATTTTGTGTGTGACTTTATTAAGTTTAATGCATCATTATGATTTATTGCACGTTATATGACTATTGGATTATTTGAGATGCATGACTATGTGAATCAGTATGCATGTAGAACTGATTGTCTTAAAATGAGCATGATTGTAACTTGGCCATGTTAGGGCATAACTGTGATAATTATACTATGTGAATTGTGCCATGTGAGTGTGATGTTTTACCAGGATGCACGCATCGGGACGGTCCTAGTGAGCCAGTTAGTCTAAAAGTCACAACGGGTTGTTGTACCCGGCTCGGGAGGAGCCCAGGGGTACTTCGGGAATCTTGTAAGTTGAGTTTAGAAAGAGTGATTAGTATTGGTAATTTGGTAACCATTTGTAACTGCTGTGAGTAACAAGTTTTAAGATAGGAAGTGGTAGAATTGAAATGAAAGTGTTAAGACTTAAGTACCCTTGAAGGTTTAGCTTAGAAGGATTAGTAAGGAGGGGTAATTTGGTCTTTTGGCAAGGCAAATAGACATTATGCAGCTGGGATTTAGGGGGGTACGGTTTGGGCATTTGGGTCACTTGTGGCTTTGATAAATTAGAAGAGAAGGAAAAGAAGAGGAGAGAAAGGCTAGGGCAAAGAAGAAGAAAGAAGAAGAGGTGTAGAAAAGGGCTGAAGTGGGAAGCTTAGAAGGAGATCAAGGGAACTTTTAGGGTGGATTCTACTCTTGAGGTAAGGATCTTATGCTTATTTAAGTTTGTTTTCTGTGTTGGTTGAGGAATTTAATGCTTGAGTTAAGATTTTCATGGGTTTTGATTTGGGTTGTTGAATTTGAAATCAAAGGAGTGGATCTTGTGTGTATTGATGTTTTGGATTTGATTCTAGTGTTTATGGGGTGTTAGATTGTTCATATGAGGTTTGGATTTGAGTTTTGGGGTTTAGGTTTTGGTTTGGGATGATTTGGGGAGGTTAAAGCTCGGGGAAAATTGCAGGAAAAACCCAGAATTCTGGGTCTGCGAAGGCGTGCCGCGGCAGGGCTTTTGTGTGCCGCGGCAAGAGAGCTTCTGTCTGATGGGTGCCGCGGCACAAGGATGTGGTGCCGCGGCACAAGGCAATTTTCAGGGTTGCTCTTTTTGGCAATTTTAGGTCTTAGCTCCGGGGGTTCGTGGGATGCCTCCGGGGTGTTGTTTTAAGGTTTTAGAGGTCCCGAGAGTGCGGGATTGGTCCCGGGAAGTGGTTTTGGGTTTGGTTAGTATTAAAAGTGTTTTATGTGTGTTGTGACTAGGATTTCGGAGAGGCTCGTGCTAAAGGACCGTGCTCGTGACCGTGGTACTTTGGAAAGCACGGGATACAGGTAAGAAAACCGTAACACCCGAGTTTAGGGCATGGCCCCACTGTGTGATTGTAGGGCGTGGCCCCGGATTGTATTACGTGCAAATACATAAACTTAAATGAACCATGATGTGTGTGAATGTTTATTTTGAATGCACTATATGTGTTATTATGATGAAACGAGCGGCAGAGGCCGGGTACGGCATAGGCCGGGGCGGCCGTGGGCCGAAAGTAACACAGCACATGGGATGCTTATATTCAGGGTGGGACCCAAGGGATACATGAGTTATCCTCGCGGTGAGAACCGAAACTCCAGGCTTTGGTAAGGCCTTGGGAGCGGCATGGCCGTACTTGTTTATTATGGTGGTTTTCCTATGTATCAGTGAATTATTGCCAGCTATTTACTTTGCATATGTTATGTGCTATTTGGGTTTTCTTGCTGGGCTTCGGCTCACGGGTGCTCCGTGTGGCAGGTAAAAGCAAGGAGTCAGTCAACCGGCCATGAGTATGGAGAGCGTGGGGGCGGCGCGTACATGTTCGGCCTGCCCGACTGCTTTGGTTGGGGGCATTTTGTATATGGCTGTATTTAACCATTCTTTTGATAGCTGATCAAGTGTAAATCTATTTTGAGTTGTAAATATTTTGTAAACCTTATTTTGGGATCCCAGATGTTTTATAATTAACGTTTTTAATGAAACTAAACATTTTCAAAGAGTACAGCCTTAAACTCTGGTCTATTCACACTTTTGGTTTTAGAAACCACTTGAGTCAATTAGATGCACAATTTCTGTTTTAAACTCACTTAGTAACGGCTCTAAGGTAGTAGGGCGTTACAACTTGGTATCAGAGCGAGCCAAGGTTTATTGGTTCTGGAGATCGACCGAACATGTACGCACGCTGCCATTGAAAAGCTCGACTCAGGGTAGTTTGGTATGATCGGTTGATATATTCATGAATATGTGTTTAATGCTTTGTGTGCCTGCCTAAATTATTATGAGCATGATCATTGAAATAACATATGCATGATGCCAGGGCAAGGCCCGTTGTATGCTGCATGATATTTGTATGGCACTTTGGTCGATTGATCTTGGTTGTTGTTGAGATTGAGAGGTGGAAATTGGACCTTGTTATCATGCCTAATGAGCGGTGTCATTGATTGCAGGCATTTAGTTGCAATGCCTCGCCAATCATCGAGACTCCGCGGCATTCAGGCCGAGGATGATAACCAGGGGCAGGACCCTCCACCTGCTCCTCAGAACTGGCAACAGATTTTAGCAGAGATGGAGGCTAGGTTGAAGAAAACAGAGGATGAGCTTAGTCAGTACAGGCAACCAGCTCCTCCACCGGCCACTGTGATACCACCACCGCCTAGTGTGGTACCGGCTCCGGTTCAACCTGTGACTGGGAACAGGTTGGAACCTCTATATGAAAGATTCAGAAAACAACAACCTCCTACCTTTGAGGGGGGAGCAGACCCACTGCAGGCTGAGCAGTGGATGAGTACAATGTCGGTAATCCTGGACTTCATGAGGGTTGAAGGAAGGGATAGGGTTGATTGTGCCAGTTATATGCTTAGACATGATGCACGAATATGGTGGGAGGTGGTGGGGCAGCGAAGGGATACTGCTATTATGACCTGGGAGGAATTCAAGAGCCTTTTCAACGAGAAATATTACAGCGTAGCCGTTCGAGCGGCGAAGGCGGATGAGTTTAACAGTCTGACTCAGGGCAGGTTATCTGTCACTGAGTACGCCTTGGTATTTGATAGATTGGCGAAGTTTGCGCCAGAGCTTGTGCCGACTGATATGGCCAGAAGGGACAGATTTGTACGAGGATTAGGTGCAATGATCGCCCGTGACGTGAGTATTACAATGGCTCCAGAGACTACCTATGCGCAAGTGGTAGACAAGGCCCTCACTGCTGAGAGGGCTGAGGATCAGATCTGGAAGGATAGCGCTGCTAGGCGTGATACCAGGAGGGTAATGCCTTCTTCTTCTGGGCCTAGTCGGGGCAGCGGCCCCAGTGAGCAGAAGAGGAGAGTACCAGACTCATTTACTCCCTATGGTTCCGACAGGAGGGTTCGCGGTTCCGTGGGTGGCCGCCAGGGCGGTAATGACAACTGGAGGAGTTATCCATGGTGTCCTCGATGCAGGCGACGGCATCAGGGCGAGTGCCGGTCCGCCTCTGGAGCGGGTACCGGCATCAGGGCATGTTTTGTTTGTGGA
This sequence comes from Humulus lupulus, assembly GCF_963169125.1. Classification (NCBI taxonomy): domain Eukaryota; kingdom Viridiplantae; phylum Streptophyta; class Magnoliopsida; order Rosales; family Cannabaceae; genus Humulus; species Humulus lupulus. The sequence continues at coordinate 197,511,934 of NC_084796.1, read as the reverse complement.
AGCACCAGCCACTTGAAGAAAGATTGCCCGCAGGCTAAGAAGGAGGAGCCTAGGCAGGGTGACAGCCTCGCGCCTGCTAGGGTCTTCACCTTGACTCAGACTGAGGCAGAGGCCAGCCCATCAGTGGTCACAGGTCAGATTTTTAGCGCTGGATCCTTGTTTACTGCATTGATTGATTCTGGTGCTACGCACTCATTTGTTTCTGCTAGAGTGATTGATCAGCTGTGTAGACCTAGTATTTTGTATGCTAGGGGTTTTCAGACTGTATTGCCTACAGGAGAGCTGGTAGTCTCTAGGAGGTGGGTTAGAGCCTTACCAGTAGTGGTAGATGGTAGAGAATTGTTTGTTGACCTGATTGAACTAGATATGGACGATTTTGACATAATACTAGGGATGGATTGGTTGACGCGATATGGAGCAACAATTGATTGTAGGCGACGAATGGTGACCTTTGAACCGGAGGGCGAGGCACCCTTTGTGTTCGTGGGATCGGTGGATGGACCGCGGGTACCTGTGATCTCGGTACTAAAGGCTAGAGACCTGATGCAAGAGGGTTGCATAGGATTCCTAGCAAGTATAGTGGATTCCTCTAAGGTGGCGGCAGTGGGACCGAATGAAACCAGAGTCGTCTGCGAGTTTCCAGACTTGTTTCCAGCAGATCTGCCGGGGTTGCCGCCACAGCGGGAGATCGAGTTCGTCATTGAGTTGGCTCCGGGAGCAGAGCCAGTATCCAAAGCACCTTACAGAATGGCTCCAGCAGAATTAAAGGAATTGAAGATTCAACTGCAGGAACTACTTGATTTGGGGTTTGTCAGACCGAGTTTCTCGCCGTGGGGTGCTCCAGTTTTATTTGTTAAGAAAAAGGATGGATCGCTCAGGATGTGCATCGATTACAGGGAGTTGAATAAGCTGACCATCAAGAACAAATATCCATTGCCTAGGATCGACGATTTATTTGATCAGCTTCAAGGGAGTATAGTGTTTTCGAAGATTGATCTCCGATCAGGCTACTATCAATTGAGGATCAGAGATGAGGACATACCAAAGACTGCATTTCGGACTCGGTATGGGCATTATGAATTTCTGGTTATGTCCTTTGGATTAACCAATGCCCCGGCGGCATTTATGGATTTGATGAACAGAATTTTTAAGGATTACTTGGATAAGTTTGTGATTGTGTTTATTGATGATATCCTAGTATACTCCCAGACAGAGACAGAGCATGAGCATCATCTGCGTCTAGTGTTGCAGCGGTTAAGAGGGCATAAGCTGTATGCCAAGTTTAGTAAGTGCGAGTTCTGGTTATCGCAAGTTTCATTTTTGGGCCATATTATCAGTAAGGATGGGTTACTGGTCGACCCAAGTAAGACGGAAGCAGTGAGGGTTTGGCCTAGACCCAGCAATGTTCCTGAAGTTAGAAGTTTCCTTGGACTAGCAGGTTACTACCGGCGGTTTGTAGAGGGGTTCTCCAGAATTGCTACTCCGTTGACAGAATTGACAAGGAAGAAGACCAAGTTTGTGTGGACAGATCGATGCGAGAATAGCTTCAAAGAGCTGAAGCGGCGGTTGATTACTGCACCAGTGCTGAGCCTGCCAACAGATAATGAGAAGTTTGTGGTCTACTGTGACGCTTCCAGACAGGGTCTGGGATGCGTGTTGATGCAGGCTGGGAAAGTGATAGCGTACGCATCAAGGCAATTAAAGGAGTACGAGCATAGGTATCCCACGCATGACCTGGAATTAGCTGCAGTGGTATTCGCACTTAAGATTTGGAGACACTATCTGTATGGAGAGAGGTGCGAGATATACACTGATCACAAGAGTCTAAAGTATTTCTTTACCCAGAAGGACTTGAACATGCGCCAGAGACGGTGGCTTGAGCTGGTAAAGGATTACGATTGTGATATCCTATACCATCCTGGGAAGGCTAATGTGGTGGCTGACGCATTGAGCCGAAGGGGCCCAGGACAGTTGTATAGTTCGAGGCAGATATCTGACAGACTAGCAGGAGAGATGACCAGAGCAGGTATAGAGCTAGTGGTTGGGAGGTTAGCCAACATTACTCTTCAGTCAACACTCCTCGAGAGGATTAAGGAAGCACAGGGAAAGGACCCCCAGTTAGTTGAGCGTAGAGAGAACGTCCTATCGGGAGCAGCTAAGGACTTCTCTATTTCTGAGATGGGTTTGTTGAAGTACAAAGGACGGATTTGTGTTCCGATTGATCCAGACATTCGGCGAGAGATTTTGGACGAGTCTCATACCACTCCCTACTCTTTGCACCCAGGTTCTACGAAGATGTACCATGACCTGAAGGTTTTGTATTGGTGGTCAGGCATGAAGAGGGACGTGGTGGACTATGTGGCTAGATGCCTAACCTGTCAGCAGATTAAGGCGGAACACCAGAGGCCAGCAGGATTATTACAGCCTCTTGGGATTCCCGAGTGGAAATGGGAAGATATTGCCATGGACTTTGTGGTAGGATTGCCAAAGACCGTGGGTCAGCATGACTCGGTATGGGTGATTGTGGACAGGTATACCAAGTCCGCCCACTTCTTACCTGTGAAGACGACTTATACTGTGGAGCAGTATGCAGAGCTTTATGTTAAGGAGATCGTTCGACTTCATGGGGCTCCGAGGTCAATAGTATCCGACAGAGACCCCACTTTCACTTCCAAGTTTTGGAAGAGCCTGCAGAAGGCAATGGGCACGCAGCTTCGGTTTAGTACCGCTTATCATCCTCAGACGGATGGACAGTCTGAGAGGACAATTCAAATACTGGAGGACATGTTACGAGCTTGTGTCTTGGATTTTGAGGGATCTTGGAGTAAGTATCTCCCTCTGATTGAGTTTTCGTACAATAACAGTTATCAGGCGACTATCGGAGTGGCTCCGTATGAGATGTTGTATGGTAGAAAATGCAGATCACCGATTCACTGGGATGAGACAGGTGAGAGAAGGTATTTAGGTCCTGAGATGGTTCAGAGGACCAATGAGGCACTTGAGAAAATTAGAGCTCGTATGCTCGCCTCCCAGAGTCGCCAGAAGAGTTATTCAGATCAGAAACGCAGGAGCGTAGAATTTCAGGTTGGTGATCATGTATTCCTCAGGGTTTCACCCCTGAGAGGAGTAAAACGATTTGGCGTTCGGGGCAAGCTGAGTCCCAGGTTTGTTGGCCCATTTGAGGTTCTAGAACGAGTTGGGGAGGTGGCTTATAGGTTAGCAATGCCTCCAGCTTTATCAGGAGTTCATGACGTGTTTCATGTGTCCATGCTCCGGAAGTATGTTTCGGACTCTACTCATGTGTTGAGCTATGAGAACTTGGAGTTGGATCGGGACTTATCATACGAAGAAAAGCCTATTCAGATCCTTGATAGGAAGGACAAGGTCTTGAGGAGCAAGACCATCCCCTTGGTTAAAGTATTGTGGAGAAACAGCAAGGTCGAAGAGGCGACATGGGAACTGGAATCAGATATGCGGGAGCGGCATCCCGAGTTGTTCAGGTAAATTTCGAGGACGAAATTCTCATGAGGAGGGGATAGTTGTAACGACCCAAATTCAGTGTTAAGGCTTAAGGGCCTGGAGTAGTGTGCCTGGAGGGCATGATGGGATTTTGTGTGTGACTTTATTAAGTTTAATGCATCATTATGATTTATTGCACGTTATATGACTATTGGATTATTTGAGATGCATGACTATGTGAATCAGTATGCATGTAGAACTGATTGTCTTAAAATGAGCATGATTGTAACTTGGCCATGTTAGGGCATAACTGTGATAATTATACTATGTGAATTGTGCCATGTGAGTGTGATGTTTTACCAGGATGCACGCATCGGGACGGTCCTAGTGAGCCAGTTAGTCTAAAAGTCACAACGGGTTGTTGTACCCGGCTCGGGAGGAGCCCAGGGGTACTTCGGGAATCTTGTAAGTTGAGTTTAGAAAGAGTGATTAGTATTGGTAATTTGGTAACCATTTGTAACTGCTGTGAGTAACAAGTTTTAAGATAGGAAGTGGTAGAATTGAAATGAAAGTGTTAAGACTTAAGTACCCTTGAAGGTTTAGCTTAGAAGGATTAGTAAGGAGGGGTAATTTGGTCTTTTGGCAAGGCAAATAGACATTATGCAGCTGGGATTTAGGGGGGTACGGTTTGGGCATTTGGGTCACTTGTGGCTTTGATAAATTAGAAGAGAAGGAAAAGAAGAGGAGAGAAAGGCTAGGGCAAAGAAGAAGAAAGAAGAAGAGGTGTAGAAAAGGGCTGAAGTGGGAAGCTTAGAAGGAGATCAAGGGAACTTTTAGGGTGGATTCTACTCTTGAGGTAAGGATCTTATGCTTATTTAAGTTTGTTTTCTGTGTTGGTTGAGGAATTTAATGCTTGAGTTAAGATTTTCATGGGTTTTGATTTGGGTTGTTGAATTTGAAATCAAAGGAGTGGATCTTGTGTGTATTGATGTTTTGGATTTGATTCTAGTGTTTATGGGGTGTTAGATTGTTCATATGAGGTTTGGATTTGAGTTTTGGGGTTTAGGTTTTGGTTTGGGATGATTTGGGGAGGTTAAAGCTCGGGGAAAATTGCAGGAAAAACCCAGAATTCTGGGTCTGCGAAGGCGTGCCGCGGCAGGGCTTTTGTGTGCCGCGGCAAGAGAGCTTCTGTCTGATGGGTGCCGCGGCACAAGGATGTGGTGCCGCGGCACAAGGCAATTTTCAGGGTTGCTCTTTTTGGCAATTTTAGGTCTTAGCTCCGGGGGTTCGTGGGATGCCTCCGGGGTGTTGTTTTAAGGTTTTAGAGGTCCCGAGAGTGCGGGATTGGTCCCGGGAAGTGGTTTTGGGTTTGGTTAGTATTAAAAGTGTTTTATGTGTGTTGTGACTAGGATTTCGGAGAGGCTCGTGCTAAAGGACCGTGCTCGTGACCGTGGTACTTTGGAAAGCACGGGATACAGGTAAGAAAACCGTAACACCCGAGTTTAGGGCATGGCCCCACTGTGTGATTGTAGGGCGTGGCCCCGGATTGTATTACGTGCAAATACATAAACTTAAATGAACCATGATGTGTGTGAATGTTTATTTTGAATGCACTATATGTGTTATTATGATGAAACGAGCGGCAGAGGCCGGGTACGGCATAGGCCGGGGCGGCCGTGGGCCGAAAGTAACACAGCACATGGGATGCTTATATTCAGGGTGGGACCCAAGGGATACATGAGTTATCCTCGCGGTGAGAACCGAAACTCCAGGCTTTGGTAAGGCCTTGGGAGCGGCATGGCCGTACTTGTTTATTATGGTGGTTTTCCTATGTATCAGTGAATTATTGCCAGCTATTTACTTTGCATATGTTATGTGCTATTTGGGTTTTCTTGCTGGGCTTCGGCTCACGGGTGCTCCGTGTGGCAGGTAAAAGCAAGGAGTCAGTCAACCGGCCATGAGTATGGAGAGCGTGGGGGCGGCGCGTACATGTTCGGCCTGCCCGACTGCTTTGGTTGGGGGCATTTTGTATATGGCTGTATTTAACCATTCTTTTGATAGCTGATCAAGTGTAAATCTATTTTGAGTTGTAAATATTTTGTAAACCTTATTTTGGGATCCCAGATGTTTTATAATTAACGTTTTTAATGAAACTAAACATTTTCAAAGAGTACAGCCTTAAACTCTGGTCTATTCACACTTTTGGTTTTAGAAACCACTTGAGTCAATTAGATGCACAATTTCTGTTTTAAACTCACTTAGTAACGGCTCTAAGGTAGTAGGGCGTTACAGTTAATTACACTTAGAGCACGTTTTTGACCAAAGGACTCAGGTAACGAGTCAAATTTCCGGTCCACCGTTCACCGTAACTGTTCTGGGGTAGCCAGGGTGTTCACTCCGCTCCAGCGTGGGATTCGTTGGATGACCCATCCGTGAATAACTTCCACGAGGGAGCTTTGTCCTGAGGCTCAGGCACTTTAGGCTGTTCGCACTGTTCGTTGTCTGGGAGTTCGGTAAATTCTGCAATAAGATCGGCCAAGACTTGTCTCTATACTGCTGCTCGCGGTGAATAAATTATATCGAACTTCCCTAGTTCGAATGCCCACTTTAATAACCGCCCAGCCGCCTCTGGTTTTTGGAGGACTTGCCGTAGGGGCTGGTCTGTTAAAACTGTGATAGGATGGGCTTGAAAGTAGGGGCGTAACTTTCTAGAGGCCAGGATTAAGCAATATGCTAACCTTTCAATTGGTGGATATCTCAATTCTGCCCCGATCAGTCTCTTGCTGACATAGTAGACTACTTTTTGTCCGCCTTCTTCCTCTCGCACTAGTACCGCGCTAGCAGCAACTTCAGTAATCGCCAGGTAAATAAACAAAGTTTCTCCCTCGATCGGCTTTGATAAGATGGGAGGTTGTGCCATATGGGTTTTCAAGGCCTGGAATGCTTGCTCGCAGTCCCCTGTCCATTCAAACTTCTTGTTTCCCCTAAGTAGATTGAAGAAAGGGACGCACTTGTCTGTTGACTTCGAAATAAATCTACTTAGGGCTGCGATTCTCCCGGTTAAACTTTGTACATCTTTGATCCTTTCTAGCGATTTCATGTCGATCTGGGCTTTTATCTTGTCGGGGTTGGCCTCTATTCCTCTTGAATTTACAATGAACCCCAAAAACTTCCCTGATCCAACTCCGAAGGAACATTTCAGGGGATTTAACTTCATTTGGTATTTTTTCAATACATCAAAGCACTCTTGTAAATCCCTTACATGTCCTTCTACCTTTTTAGACTTTACCAGCATGTCGTCCACGTATACCTCCATGTTTACTCCGATCAGCTCCTTAAACATGCGGTTGACTAACCGTTGGTAAGTCGCACATGCGTTTTTCAGTCCGAAGGGCATTACTTTGTAACAGTATAAGCCCGTATCGGTCCGAAAGCTGGTGTGATCCTCGTCAGGGGGGGTGCATGCTAATCTGGTTGTAGCCCAAATATGCATCCATGAACGAGAGGATCTCGTGCCCTGCAGTTGCATCGACCAGCTGGTCGATTCTTGGGAGTGGGAAGCAATCTTTTGGGCAGGCTTTATTGAGGTCTGTAAAATCCACGCAGGTCCACCACTTGCTGTTAGGCTTGGGAACCAACACTGGATTGGAGACCCACGATGGATAAAATTCCACCCTGATGAACCTATTCTCCTTTAGTCTTTCAACTTCTTCTTTTAAGGCTCTCGATCTATCCTTATCGAGCAGCCTTCTCTTTTGTTGCACGGGTGGAAAGGTCTTGTCTATATTCAGGACATGGCTGATAACTGCAGGATCTATCCCAGCCATGTCTTTGTGTGACCAGGCAAAAACTTCCTGGTTCTTCCGCAAAAATTCCACCAGTGCGTGCTTCGTGGTGGGCTCTAAGTTCTTCCCAACCTTTACTACTCTGGTTGGGTCTTTTTTGTTGAGTTGGACCTCCTCCAGGTCCTCGACGGGTCCAACGTTTTCTTCAAAATCCCCAAAGCGAGGATCTCAGTCTCTATCCTCACTTTGGGCAACACCCTATTTGGTGACTTCATCACCGAATTGGGCTTGTGTATCAAATGCCATCTGCATCCTATCTGAGGTAGTGCTCTTCAACGTTTCATTCTTCGCCTTTGTAATTGAGGCGTTGTAGCACTCCCTGGCTTCTCTCTGGTTTCCCAACACGCGTCCTACCCCTGCGTCTGTTGGGAACTTCATGGCCAAGTGCCACATAGAGATGACGGCCCGTAGATCAACCAGTATAGGCCTCCCAATGACGGCATTGTACGCCGAAGGACAATCGACCACCACAAAAGTGGCGAGTAATGTCCTGGTAGCAGGCGCTGTACCTGTCATCACTGGTAGTCTGATTAACCCGGCAAGGCGAGTCCTTCTCCAGAGAAACCTTATATCGTTTGGTTGCAAGGTTCCAAGTCCTTAACGGACAGTTTCATGAGTTCCAGTGTAGACTTATACAGGATATTCACTAAACTCCCTGTATCGACCAGCACTCTCTTCACCATCATGTTGCCCATCTGGATGTCCACGACCAGCGGATCGGAATGTGGGAAATGGACATGTTGGGCATCGCTGTCAGAGAAGGTTATTTCACCTTCCTCTGACCGAGCCTTTTTTGGTGCACGGTCTTCCACAGTCATCATCTCGATGTCCTGGTCGTGGCGCAGAGTCCGAGCATATCGTTCCCTGGCCTTTCCACTATTTCCCGCGAGGTGCGGGCCTCCACAGATGGTTAAGAGTGTGCCAGTCACGGGGGCAAGCTGTAAGGGTGGTGAGCGTTGGCGCATGGGCGCCTGCTCGTTGCTACCCGGAGCTTCTCGTTGGGAATTTCCCGAGGCCTGTACATATCTTCTCAAGTGTCCTTGTCTAATAAGGAACTCGATTTCGTCTTTCAGCTGGTTGCATTCGTTGGTGTCATGTCCGTAGTCGTTATGATAACGACAGAACTTGGTAGTGTCTCTCTTCGAAATATCCTTTCGAATGGGGCCAGGTTTCTTATAAGGCACACTAGAACTTGTGGCCTGATAAACCTCTCCCCGAGACTCAATGAGGGCAGTATAGTTAGTGAACCGAGGTTCATAATGATTAACCTTGGCTCGTTTATTGTCGGAGGTGGAAGGCTCGCTATACGGTCGTTTTCCACCATTCTTGCCATTGCCGCTGCCGTTCCCGTTGCCTTTGCCGTTGCCGTTAGGTGTGGACCCATTGGCGGCTTTGGCGGGCTCGGCTGCTTTCTTATCCTTGCCAGAAGGCTTTCCATCATCGGCAATGGTATCTTCGAGCTTGATGTAACGATCAGCCCTGTCCAAGAAAACCTGGGTAGTTCTCACTCCTTCCTTTCGGAGACTTTTCCAAAGGGGAGAACGACGCCTTACCCCTGCGGTTATGGCCATAATTTTGCCTTCGTCCCCCACCATTTTCGCTCCAGCTGCTGTTCGCATAAAGCGCTGGATGTAGTCCTTCACTGATTCTCCATCCTGCTGGCGAATTTCAACCAGCTGGTTTGCTTCGGTCGGATGCACACGACTTGCATAGAACTGTCCGTAAAACTCCTTTACGAACATTTCCGAGGAAACTATGCTCACGGGTGAGAACTTAAAATACCATTCCTGCGCAGCTTCAGAAAGTGTTGCAGGGAAGATCCTGCACCGAGCGTCTTCGGACACTTTCTGAATGTCCATTTGTATTTCAAACTTATTGACATGAGACACTGGGTCTCCATACCCGTCAAAGTTTGGAAGTGTAGGAATTTTGAACTTGCTTGGAGTTTCTGCATTAGCTATCCTCTGTACGAAAGGAGTGCCTTTCCTCCTATCGTGGTCGATATAAGATGTCCTTCCCCCGACCAGCTGTTGCACTGCCTGGTTGAGGGCATCTATCTGGGCATGTACAGTAGCAGGAATCGTTGTGGCCTCTGTTGCTGGGGGGACGTTCTCGCCATGCCGCTCACGGTGATCGTTGAGTACGTCTCTCAAATCCTCATCTCATCTCCGCTGCTCGCTACCCCCGAGCCGGTTGAAGACATTATTTTGTCTGGGCTGCCCCCCAGCATCCCGTCTATTGGGTTGGTCATCTTGAGGTACCTGGCTCCTGCCTTTACCTCTTTCTTCGTTCCTCCTCCCAGCATTTCCCTTGCCTGAGTCGGCCTCATTATATCCATGCCCATCTCTGAACCCCGATTGGCTATGGTGGGATCGACTGTTCCCTCGATTTCCATTCCTGGCTGAAACGTCATGAGCGTTAGAGGGCGGCCTGCGCTGGTCGTGGTGTCCCCGTGCATTATCATGCCGTGGGGGACCCCGGACCACAGAGCCTAACTCTGAGTCCCTCCTGTTATCAGGGGGATACTGACCTCTGTTTGGTACGTTTGGCTCATCGCCCCTACGGCGTCTAGGACTACGAGGCTAATGCTCAGCCTTATTCTGCCTCTGTTGCCGGGGATTGCCGCGACCAGCCTGGGATGGAGGCTGTGCCTCAGGGTCCATCGGGACATCGCCATGGGGCACCTGAGGCTGCTCGGGCCTTTGTGGACTCGAGGGCTGGATTGGCGGGCTAGGATTGGGACCCCTCTGGGGTGGCCCATTGACAGGTTGGTCAGGCTGCGAGACAGGTTCGGCCTGATTCCTTGCCAGTTGCAAGGCTGCCTCGAGGGCTGCCATGGCTACGCTCTGGCGGCGGTCCATCTTCACCTGCCTTTCGCTCAATTTCGCGCGCTGTCGTTTAATCTCCTGCTGCTGCCGCGCCACAACTTCGGCAGCAGTCTCTTGACTGGCTTTCAGACTAGCCAGCTCTTCCTGCAACGCCCCCAGGGTACTCTTCAGCGTTGCATCGTCCATATCTTCCTCCTCAAAGTCCAGATGTGGCTCATCCTCCGCCACGCTCGCAGGGGGAGGAGGAGGTGGGTTTGACGGCGCAGCGGCGGCTGCCTGTCCAGCTTTCCTTGCAGTTTTCGCCATTGGTTTTCTCAACAATGATAAATCAAGCTCTCAATGAAAGCACCAGAATGTTGACCCAGATTTTGGCCAACTGACACGGAGTCAGAATATGCTTGATGTGAATTAATGCGTTGACAAGAATCAAATGACGAAAAGTAATAAGAACACGATATTTTATAGTGGTTCGGCCCCAGGATCTGGTAATGACCTACGTCCACTTAGACTGTTATTGATGTAAGAATCAAAGGAGTGATCAAAGAACTAGGGTTCAATGAGTTTCACCAACTTCTGAAGAACAATACAATATTTTAGATAGAGTTGCACTAGTATCAAGTAATTCGAAAGCCAAAAGTCCCTTTCTTGAGCTATCTTTCTCTATTTATAGGCTCAAGGGGGATTACATGATTTAGTTGCCGATTTTCTCTCCTGAATAACCGAATATTCAGGAGATTTTGTGAGTTAAATTCGGGATCTACAAAGATCTTTACAGCAATATTACATTGCATGCGGAACTATCGACCAGACTGGTCGCAGGTATGACTAGGTTGTTTACTGCTTCTAATACGTCTTCTGGTCGATACACTAGCAGAGTTCCATCAGGCGTCAGCCACGTGTCTAGGGATCACTTGCCACGTCATCAATGCCAATTTTTTGGATAACAGATGCTAAGAGTACTTCAGTACCCTTAGGTGGTCATTTTGTGTTAGCCAAGGAACAATGCCCCGTTAGTACAGAAGAAATTGAAGAAATGAACAAAGTTCCATATGCTATGGCATTAGGCTGCTTAATGTATGTGATGGCCAACACTAGACCAGATATAGCTCAAGCCCTTAGCATTCTTAGTCGGTTCATGTAAAATCCAAAAATGGAACATTGGAAAGCTTTCAAATTGCTTCGTAGATACTTAAAATGTACTTGGGATTATGGATTGGTGTATAAGAAGGTAGAGAAGGACCTCAAATTTAAAGGGTATATGGATGTTGACAATTGTAATGCCCCAAAATCTCTAATGCGGTTTAATGGTTAGATTAGTAGGCCGGGAGGGCCATAATTGATTTATTATGCCATTAAATTATTATATGCATGTTTATGTGAATTATATTATAATATGATGTTAAATGCATGCATGTGGGTCCAGATTTCATCATAGGGGCAAAATAGGTGGGAAATGACAGTTTTACCCTTGGAAGCCTTTAGAAGACTATAATTGACCTAGGGGCAAAATAGTCTTTTCACCCCTAAGATATATATCAACCATTTGGGTTGTAGAAGCTTACCAAAGTACAGCACCTCTTCTCCCTCATCCGATCATCATTCCTCCTCCTTTTCTTTTTCAATTTTTGAACCCCAATTTGAAGAACCAAGCTAGGGAATCAAAGTTTGGAGCTTAGAACTTTAGTTCATCATTTGAAGAGGACTCAAATCCAGCTTGAGGTAAGAATTCATCCATGAAACTTTAGTTACACTCTATTTTTCTAATGGTTTTTAGTTGAGAAATTGAAGGGATTAGTTGGGAATAAATGGAAGCTTTTGAGGAAGTTTACTTGGGTTTTGATGAGGTTGGGGTATGGATGAAGTTTTGGGGTTAAATGGCATGTTTGAATGATGTTTGGGGTTGGTTTGGAAGCATGGTTTTCAGCGGAAGTCGCAGAGGAGAAGACCAGAAAAATCTGGTCGTGAAAATGGCGCCCCAGTGATAGGCAAAGCAGGGAGGTGGGTCTCTCTGACTTGGGGCAGCGCCCCAGTTTAAACAAGTCCTATTTTTAGGGCTCGGGATGACTTTGGGGGCTCGGGGATTGGTTCTTTTACCCTGTTTGGGTGGATTAGGAGTCCCAAGAGTGCGAGATTGATCCCAGGAGTGAGGTTTTAGATTATGAACCTTTTATTGATTTACTTTATTGATGGATTCCAATTAGTTATGACTAGGTGACCGCTAAGGAACTAAGGGACATATCGCTCTCAAGGGTCGTTCTTTTACTAATTCTCGCTCGAACCAGAGGTAAGAAAACTACACCCTATATGAGACATGCATGGTTATAATTGAGGCATGTTGAGTGTTTAAATGTGGACATTTATTACATATCAAATGCTTAGAAAATCTTGCTTACTTATGAATGGCACTGACTTACTAGTCAGAATCGGCAATGGTGTCAGAACTAGCTGTGAAGTTGTAACTTACTAGTCAAGATCAACAGTAGTTTTGAGCACTGGTCATATGTTACTAACATATGAGTCAGGAGCGACATAAGCGTCATGAACGCAGAGCCGAGAAAAGATTAGATCTAATCGACATCTGCATTGAATGACTCATCATGAGTATTAATGTCGGACCGACCCCAAGTTCGATGAAAACTAAAAGCGCTTGCCGAGTTCTATGACTAGTTACTCAGAGCTAGGGCCAGAAGGCCCAGGTGACCCTATAGTCACATGGCTAAGGGTATGGAACCCACAGTAGTGAATCTATGGTCACTCCCTTGGTTTACATTGGTGACTCGCTCATCATTCACTTATCCTGTTTAAGCTAGTGACTCGACCACTCACTTGTAAAGGGTGAAAAAGCCATGTTAGTGACTTATACATCTGTCACTCATCAGTTTAGGACTATAAGTCCTGGATGATTATCATGATCATCGTTTGATATTATATATATGCAGTATTGTGTTTTCTTGCTAGGTTTTGGCCCATGGGTGCTATGTGGTGCAGGTAAAGAGAAATAAAAGCTCACCTAGCCTTGAGTGGAGAGCTTAGGTGGCGATGTGTACATATGCGGTCGCTTGACCACCACGGCCAAGGATTTTCTCAGAGGGACTAAGGGTTTACTCTATTTTTGCTGCTTAGGTTGGCGGGTTATAATTTTTAACTGTAACGACCATTTTGGGTTGTAAATAACTTGTAAATGCTTTTAGGGGCCCATGAACAGTTTTATATTTTTAATAAAATATATCATTTCCTTTTTATTGGTTTTCACCTTAACCTATTAATAACACTTAGATGCACGTTTATAACCAAAGAACTCAATTATCGAGTTAAGCATGGTTCAAAGTTCACAGTAACTGTCTTCGAGTAACCAGGGCGTTACAACTATGCTTCAAATAAAGACAATAGAAGATCAACTACAACCTCTATTTTCATGACTACCAACAATTGTGTATGTTGGAAGGCTCAGCTACAATCTGTTGTTACTTTATCTACAATAGATGCAAAACTCATGGCGACTACTGAGGCTTTTAAGGAAGCTATTTGGCTCCAAGGAATTCTACACGAGTTAAAATTATTGAATGGAAAGGCAAAGATTTACTCGAACAGTCAATCTTTTATCAATTTGTGCAAGAATCCAGAGTATCATGAAAAGAGTAAGAACATTGACATAATAATTTTTTGGATAAGGGAGAAAATTGAACATAAGGTAATTGATTTGGAGAAAGTCAAAACTGAAGATAATCCGGCTAATGTTGGTACCAAGGTCCTTACAGTAAGTTTAGGCATTTCCTAAACTTGCTTAACGTCAGTAACAAGCTGCAAACAAATGTTACACCATCTTGGAAAGAAGAAGCTCAGTCAGTAACGGTAGGTATTTGAAAGGAATAAGTTGGAATTTGTGGGATTTGATTCCTCCCAAACATCAACCATATAAACTAACTTTGACAGTTAATTTAACTATTTTTTAACTAAAGCTAGTTCCTAAGATGACTATAAATAATCCAATGACCTCTTTACTCGACAGACAATAAGTAAGAGAGCTCCAAGATTGAGCAAGAGTGAGGTTGAAGAACGATCAGAATTGTGAGAGAAGAAATTTGAGAAAAAGTGTGGGGGTACTGGGTATTGAGCTATTCATCCTTGATGGTGTTCCAAACTAGATGTAGAAAACTAGACAATCTAGTTTTTGAACCAGTATAAATCTGCTGAATTTTGTCCATTTAATTTCTTGCCTTAAGTTTCATTTGAGTTTGTTATGTGTTTGACATATTGTTTGTATATTAGTTTGTTCAGATTATTAAGTAAGCTAACCATTTGTTTTGAACTTCGAGCTTTCATCTCTACTTGTGCATTACAAATAATGCTTGTTGAGTCAAAAAGAGCCAACATCGTTGGTGTTGCTATTGTTGCATGTGGGTGTGATGTAAGATGTACACATGGCTTACCTTGTACTCATGAAATAGCAGAGTACATGGGAAAGTAGACCTATCCAATCTTCATGTATTAATTCTTATTGGAGGAAATTAGATTTCATGCATTTAACACAGAAGAAAAAGTTAAGTTGTTAAACTGATATTGATATGTTTATTCAGTGTTTCACTGAGATAGATGATGGAAAGTTGCAATTATTAAAAAAAATTGAAAGAGATAACAAATCCTAGTGTTACATTTCTTACCGAACCCATGGCAAAGACAAAAATTCGATATCTGGCTTTGAATTTGCATTATCTACAAAGGATAGTTACTCAACTGGAATTCTGTTTGTTAGTAAGGTTGCTACATCACAGAAGACGAGACTAAAAGAAAAGATAAGACTCTCACAACACTTTGTATAATTTTTTTTGTACCCTAAAATTAGCACGAGTTCAATTACTCAGCTCAGGTACAGCTGGCAGATAAATATGTAGAAAAATAGCTAAGTGGAATATCTAATTAACAATGATGGTAGTAGCTCGAGACTCAATCCAGTTCGTACACGATATACAGGTTATTATCAAACTGCCTCTCAAGATAACAATTGAGTTCTAGACTTATAATGGCTAGATCAAACTTTGGGCGTTCTGAGCTTACTACGATCTAGGGTTCATATAGTCTTTGAACACAAGCTTGGGTCAGATATTTAGCCCGTGGCAACCTGGAGAGAACACATACTAAAGGATCCCAAGAGATTAAGAGGCTCCTTATACGCTCATTAAAGTCCAGGTTGTATCGCATATTTATCATTTATTATCCAAGATAACATGAGTATATTTCAATTTGTTATCAAATCATATCCCAATGTAAATGAGAATAATCTATATTAAATGTATACCTTATTAATTCACGCGGTTACCCAAACATGTCCATGAAATTCTTCTATAAATGTCAGGAATAATGGATATGGAAAGGGGTGATAATT
Organism: Humulus lupulus; assembly: GCF_963169125.1. Classification (NCBI taxonomy): domain Eukaryota; kingdom Viridiplantae; phylum Streptophyta; class Magnoliopsida; order Rosales; family Cannabaceae; genus Humulus; species Humulus lupulus. The sequence goes on along the minus strand of NC_084796.1, from coordinate 197,496,419 downwards.
TTTGTATTACTAAAACTCTTCAAAAAATTGATAGAGAAAAACAATAACATTGTCTCGTGGACTAACTGGATTTTAACCACTAAACCACGTAAAAGTTGTGTGTTTTTTAGAGAGTTTTAATTATTTCATTACGGTTTATAATTTAGCACTAATTTACCTATTTGATTTCTTAATCTGCAGTTGGCGAAAAACATAATCAACAATTTTAATAATATAATTTATTATATTAATATTTGATCAATTACATTTCAAGTGTATCAAAAGCCTTCACACCACATACATTTAGTTTATACTTAGATAAACTTCAAAAAGGATTAAAGCCTTACTTTAAACTTGTAAAAGATGTCATTGCTAATGGAAATTGTGGATTTAGAGTTATAGCTGATTTAATAAGGATTGGTGAAGATGGATGGACTATAGTTCGAAAGGATTTGCTAAATAGAATCTCATTTAGACCATTATACACAGTTATATAGAGTCTATGGAAGAACAAATGAGTTAATTCATGCATTGTCATTTTTTGATGGTGGTGCCCCAATAGATCGATGGATGACAATGCTAGATATGGGGCATATAATAGCATCTTGTTACAATGTCATTTTATTTATTCTATCGATGCGTAGATGCCCTGATTTTTTACCTTTAAGATTGATGTCACTGCCTCAACTCTCTCGCAAACATAGTGATTGGTTTCGTTAATGGTGATCATTATATTGAGGGTAATTGGTTTTTAGAATTATAAAAATAAAAATAATTTAATGTGTATTTTTTTATTAATATTGAGTAAGTGATTAATATTGTTAATATTATTTTTTTGTTGCAGGTGTTTTTATCACCAGATCATCATGTTCCACCAATAGCAAATAATCGGTACAAATATCATACTCTACAACCAATGGATGGGAAAGTGGACAATCTTCAAAAGTCCAACAATTCAGAGAAATTATGGGTTCAACTATGGCAACTGGAGAAACAATAGATCTTGATTGTGATAGTAAATCATTTTTTAAAAATTTTATAACTATATAATTTTAATTCTTAAATAATGTACATGGAAGAAAAGACATAAACTACACTTTTTATTTATAATTTTTTTTTTATTATTGATGTTTATTATTTGATTTTCAATAGGTAGCAGTTTGTTATTTCTCTTTATACATTATATATTTTAGTAACAGTTATATGTAATATGTGTGTCAACAATTTTTTTCTCCATATAATATATGCATAACTACTCATGATTTACATCATTAAGAAAACTAAATAAAAACATCAAAAGGGAAAAAATGTCACTAAGCCATAAAAATGAAAGGTAAAAGACAAAACATTAATCATGATATGAAGTCATTGATGATCATGGGTATTTTATGTTATTGACAATGATTTTCGTTTTAGTTTTAGTCTTGTTTAGGAAATATTTGTTCTAATAATATTTGTATTATCTAATAATAATATAAAGGGGTGTGAGAAAAAAGTTTTATGGAAAATATAGTACTAAAAAATTTCCGAGGAGAGTGAAAATAAATTATTTTATTTTTAAATTATAAGAGGGATTTAATTAGAAAAGGTGTGAATGGAGAAAAAAAGTGTGTGGCAATAGTCACACCCAATTTTTTAATTATTACTAAAGATATAATTTTGAAGAATTGATATAAAAATCCTAATTAAAAATTAATTATTTAACACCTTTAAAATATATAATATATCACTCATACATTAATTAACTTATCAATATTTAAGAACTAATTTTATTAATATTATAATTTTCACAAATATAAAATTCAATATTGTTATCTTACTAATGATTTTGATTCTAATAAGATAATTTTTTTTAATTTTAAATTATTTATATTTATATTTTTTAAAATCAAATTAAAAAATTGTGAGTAGATGATTATATTTTAATTGAGAGTATAAAAAATGTTTTGATATTTTTAATACATTAAATATTTTAATTGTATCAAAAAAATTTAGAAAGTGTATGAAATTATTTTTAAAAAAAATTAGGAGCGATTTATTAAAGAGAAATAATAAAGGGGTATATAATAGCACCGTTTGGATTATGAATTGTCAATAAGTTTCAACAAATTATTGAATTAGTCACATATTTTAGCAATTGAGTTACTAGATTGGTAACCACGAGTTACCTATCAGAAATAATAAATGGGTAAAGATGAAAATAATATCAAGTGGTTACCAAATCAGCAACAACGAGTGACACCGTTTCTCTGGAAGTAAGTAAGGATATTCGAGAATTGAGACGATATTATGGACATTTTGGGAATTTATGGCCATGTTTACGGGATGAGAATGGACATGATTTATGTTGAGAATTTATGACTTTACACTTTTTAAATCAACAATGAATAATAAGAATAATTCAATATTACAAACTCATGATACTAATCAAGAATTATATTGAAAGTATGAATGCAAATCTTGATAATTAAGGAACCATATTCAAAGTATGACTACAAATCTTGATGATCAAAGATCAAGTGATTAAATGATTATGAATTTAGAAACATTTAATCATTAATACTAACAATAATAAACACAATTAAAAGTTAGGAATTTAGAGAAATACAACATTTGAATTGAACAGTTGAATCTTCAAACTTGGAGAACTTCTAAAGGCTTTTACACGAGGAGTATCGCTGTCCAAAATTTCTATTGCAAGCCTTCCCATTGTTACTTGAAGCTTCACCAAGATGGAACGAGATGTGAGATTTAACAAGCATTTGAAACTCACACAAGTCAAGCAATTCTTGGTGAGTTTCTTGGGGAAAACTTATGATCTTTGAGAGCTAGAGAGAGAGAGAGAGGTTAGAGAGAGAGTTGAAAATTGTGTTCAATACTTTACAACTCTAATAACCTTTATTTATAGTGTAGGTACCGTCATTAAGTCTAACCAATAGGTTTAGAGCTTTGAACAAATCGTTTGGAGCTAAAATCAGGTAACCGCACGGACTTGTACCGACATGCTAGCGATGCATCGCCTGGAACTAGGCGACACATTGCCTCTGATAACTCTACAAAATAGAGTTAATTTACTACTTTTTATGTGCTAATTATTGCTTAATTCTTGAGTTTTTAATTGATTTATTAAGTTTTAAAGTAATTTTGAATTTATTTGGTTTATTTTAATTTTATATATTTTTGTGTCTTTTTATAGTTATTTTGTTGTAAAATGTTGTAGTTAATTATTTAAATTATTGTGTCTAATTAGAAGTAAAAAAATGTGTGTTTTATTGAAACTAAATGTTAAATTAAATTAAGTTTTAATTAATATTTTCAATGAATTAATATGATTTATTTTATAATTGAAAATATTTGATTTTGATTTAATTTATGCTTATTTTGTAGGGAGTATGTTGTATTTTTCTTTGGGCTGTGAAAAGTAAGGAAAAGAAATAAAAAAAATGGTAATTTTGAAAAAAAAATGGCTCATCAACCACAAGAACCAAGCCCGTGCCTCCATTGCGCCTTCGGCCCACCTGAAGCCAGTTGTTGTTCCCCTCTTCCTCCAGCTGGGTCGCACCTGCCCAGGCCCACACCGTAGCTCCTCCCAAATTCCTCCAGCTAGGCTGCACCTGCCCAAGCCCACGTTTCTCTCCCAGCTGCCTCCTGAAGCAGCTCCCTTGTCCAGCCATTTGCCCCCTTAAACCCCACAGCCCATCACAGCCCTATCAGCCTTCAGCTGCCCATGTGGGCCTACGCATCACTCTAGGCCCAAGCCTCCAAAGCTCCTCTGCCCAGCCGCCTGCTCACAGCCATCCCATCACACAATTGAGGGAAATTTTTCTAGAGCCCAACAATGCCCTCTTGTCCCCCAATGTCTAAAAATACCACATTTTTACTCAAATTTTTCTACAAATTTTACCCAAAAATCATCATTACACCTAAAATTTACCCATACATGCCATATTATTATTCATTTCAATTTAATCAATTTAATTAATTTAAATTGATTATTTTAAACATTTTTTTTGCCTATAAATAAGGGATTGGTGTGCTTATTTTTTGGAGGAGGTTACACTACACAAATTTCTATACTTTGAAGACTACTCCATTCTCTTCATCTTTTTCTTCTTTTTGGTCATTTTTTCTATGAGTTTTTAGAGGAAAAATTTGGAGGTTCCTCCTCCAAATTTTCCTATTTATGTTTGTAATTTTTGGTTTGTAATTTTTATGCTAGTTATGCGTTTCTAATCTTTTTAAGATTATTAAGGTGATGATGAAACAATATGTAACTAGATAGTATTTATGTTGTGTGTTGATTTCCCATTTTGTGCAATAAAGTTTATGAATTTTCTTCATCAAATATTCTTTTTCATCTTAAATATCTTGTATTTTTTATTATTAGAACATATTTACACTTTGTTCTTCATTAGTGCAAAATCATAATATTCTTTGATTAAGGTATGACATTAAATTGTGCACATCAAATGCTTAGAACAAAAATATTATGTTTTGCCTTATAAATAATATTCATTGATTTATTTGTTATTTCATTAGATTGATTTAGATTAAATACTTTGAAATTATAATTTTAAAAGTGAAGATAAATTCTACAATTCCATGATAATTTGTGCTTAAATAGAATATCTAATTTGAATAAGTGATAGTTGATTAATTTCTACTATTAATGAAACTTGTGAATCAATGTACTTATAAATATTATTAAATTTATATTTTGTAGATTCTAATATCTTAATAATCTTCTTTTACTATCTTGATTTCTACTATCAATTTACTTTATTTATTATCTTTAATTTCTTTATTATTGTCTCTTATTTGATTTTCTTGTCACAAATTCTCATTAATCTTTGGAGCTAGGTTAGAATTTATTAATTTTTGTTTAAAATGATTTTCTTTTTTATTTTAGACAACTTCTTTGGGTTCGACATCCTTGCTTACACTGTCAATATTCTATATGAACGATTCGTGCACTTGTGATATAAATATTTAAAACATACCCGTTTTGAGTCCATCAGCCTCACAGGCAACACTTTACCTAGCGACATGTGATACGTCGCTTGTTACATTTTCTCAATGTTTTTCAAGACAGGTGATGCATCGCCTCTAGACTTGACTCATAGCTCAAAATGTGTCTTAAACACCTCCAAATACTCACTAACTTTTTGGACACCATTAGATACCTCAATGTATAATTTCAGACCCAAATAGGTCAATGATAAATGCTCGCAACAAAAACTCATAATTCCACTTCAACTTAAGTGAAATCGTTAAGTGTTTTACACCATATTGTGCAAAAAAACTTAGGATTTGATTAATACGCGATTTGAAAAATATAATTTTAAAAAGTGTGATTCTGAAATAAAAATCTTAATCAATAGTATGAAATATATGTTGATGAAAATGTGATTGGTTGTACTGTCTCTTAACTATTTTTTTAGTTTTAAAAACTGAAAATGTGATTGGTAGATTATCTGAAAATATAGTGAAAAAAGAATATGTGATTGTTTGAAAATATTATCAATTTTTATTTTATAATTTTAATTTTTTTTTACTTTTATTGTTATTATAACAATAATAATAATTTTTAAATATTTGTTAATATTAATTTTTTTTTGCTGTAATATTTATTTGATAAAATATTTTGTTAATTTTATTTTTATAAAATAGCTTGTAAATTAGTTTGTCAAAAAAATATCTTTTAAATTAGAATTGAATCATAAGTTTCTTTTATATGAATTTTCTTTTATAATTATTTATTTTAGTAAATATATATAGCTATATACTTGACGACGAATTCATAATATTTTCTACAATTAGTTAAATTTTATTATTAATGGGGGATATATTTTCTATGGAAAAAAAATGATATAGATGAAAGCTAAAAACTAAAACATTAAGCATAAATATCAAACTAAGTTCTAAACATCAAGATATTATCCAAGGCATGTAACTATTTTGCATTAAAATTAAAACTAAAATTCAGTATTTAGAAGTTATATAATATATATACAATCAGCCATCATAGATTCTTTTTTTTTTCTTCAAAAAATTAAATATTTAAGGCTATTGGAACATATATAAAGCCATAAGAAAGAGAAGTAAAAGATGAGGAGCAAGGGTACAAGATGCTAATTTTGGAATATCTTATATAAAAATTTGGATTCATAAAAAACGTTAAATGAGGTTTCCAATTTTTGGCTTACAATTTGAGTTTGGATTTGGATTTTATTTTTGAAAACACTCCACCAATCACATATTTTTGTAAGACCCATTGTTTTTATGTTTTTAGATTTATAAATTTGTATCAAAATCAGCTACCAATCAAACCCTTAATCATTTAATGCATATTTTTTATGTGTCTATTGGAGATTACTTTTTGATTAATTGATGTTTTAAATTCAAGAGTTGCAACTATTTATTTATCGTTAAAGTTATGTGAGGTTTTAAATTAAAGAATTACAACAATTTATTGTTTTTCATTCTCCGAGTTAGTGTGATTACATAAATACTATGTTTGGTAGAGAGGAGAGAATGGTGGATGGAGATGAGTGGAGGGAGAGAGATGAAAGGAGAAGGAGAATCCCTTGTTTGGTAAGAGAGAGATAAAGGCAGAAGAAAGATGATCTGAACTATTAAAATTCAATCCTCCCATATTTTGATGGATTCAAGAAAAAAATAACCAAAATATGTAAATCATTATTATCATTTTTAAAAAAGTAACATATATTTATGTTACAAATGATAACATGATAATTTGAATAATTATTCTCCTCTTTATCCTTCTAACTTCATTCTTCGTATCAAACAACATAAATGAAAGATATTATCCTCACCATCCATTATAATCTTCATCCTAAGTAAACTCTTAATCCATTATAGTCCCCTCCTTCTTACCCAACATAGCCAAAATTTGATTTTTTTTGTTTTGAAAGGACATAAAATGTTACTTAAAATATGTATTTGTTGCTTCAATAATGTAAAATGTGTTAAGTAATTTATTTTTATTTTACAAAAATTAATCATGCGCAAAATAAGTGCTTATTTAATATGTATAATGATCATTATATTATTATAAATCAAGAAATTTTGCTTGACACAAGTTTATTGTCACAATTTTGTAAGCGATTATTTTACTATGCTTGTCTTTGTTTTGGGTAGAGTTAAAAAATGAGAGATGTATAATTTGTTTGTGGAAAAGGTAGATTTGTAATTGAATTTATTTGATAATTATTACAAAAAATAAAATATCTTAATATATTTTTCGGTAAAAGCAAAAATATGTTTAGCACTGTAGCACTCTTTTCTGTAGAAAATAATCTAGTCAAACTCATAAAAAAAATATACATTAACATTTTAAAAAAAATATGAAAAATAATGTGGATTACAAAAATACAAAACTTTTATAAAAAACACGGAGAAGTAAAAATATAAATATAGACTGGTAGTAAAATACAAATTTTTTGTAAACTATTGTTACATATTCGTAAACATCTTTTATAAATTGGTAAATAGTAAATACAAAAACCAATTACAAAAAAATATTTTTGTAAATAACATTTGCAAATATATAACTAAGTTTTACAAATTTGTAAACAATATTTGGATGGAGAATAATTCGTTGCTTAAAAAATTATTTTTGTAACAAAGATTTATAGAAATAATTTTATAACTAAATAAATTATATTTGTGACTAACATTTATAAAAAAAAAAAAGGTAAATTGTGAATTTAGGGCATGTTTGTAATAAATATCTATAAGACGAAGTCTATAATACAAATTTCAAACAACAACCAATACATTCTTACCAACTAGAAATTAATTGCAAAATCCAAAAAAAGAAACATGACTATGAATCAGATTAAATGAGAAAAAAAATCTTTGATCTTATGTTTATTCTTAGATTTCAATGATTTTGAAGTAACTATTTTCATCTTTTTCTCACTGATACCACTTGAAGATGCACCATGCTTCACACAGATAGTAACATTTTTTTCTATGGCATCTTTGCAGTAGATTTCATTTTCTTTTTTGAAAGAGGAGAAGCTTTCCTCTTCAACTTAATATCACAGTTAGGAGGAGCTTTAATGGCTACATCATTCCTAAAAGAGGAACCAGACTCAAATAGGGTCACTATCATTATGGGTAAACTCTTGAACATGATGGCATCAAAACCCAGAAAAGAGCAATGCAATAGAGATTAATGGGTTTACTCTTCAAGCCATAAAAATAAATGGGGAAAAATATAAAGAGAGACAGTGAGACCATTGTAAAAACTAGAGAGAGGAACAGTGAGAATAGGTGGCGGGAATGGGTAGAGAAAATTGGTTTACTATGATGGTGAAAATGGTGAGAATGGAGAGTGAAAACGATATAAATGGGCAATAAGAATAGAGAGAGTGGAAATCTTAAAAATGGAGGAAAAATGGAGGGGACAAGTACGAGTCACCACAATGGAAGAGAGAAATGAAGTTTTACTTGTATAAATTATATAATTATCTATTTATGTAATATGAAAAATTGTATTTTTAATATAAACCATATATATCGAATTTTTTGAAAGATTACCCTTAATTGTGTAATTTTTCCATATACATTTTAGCACTCAGTAGAAAATAATTTGGATCAAGATAATTAATTATAACGTTCACATGAGTAGATGACTGATTTTTGTGTTTAAAAAAAAAACTAACAAAATTTATTACAAATGGACAATTATTGTTATAAAATAATTAAAAGCAGTTCTTTATATATGTTAATTAAAATTTGGGGTTCAAAATGATACAATGATATATTTTGAGGGGCAATACTACAATAAACTATTACAATAAAATAATTTTTTTTTCCAGATACGATAATATAATCAACAAAGTCTGCAAAAATACCTTACATCTCAACATTTATAATATACAAACACTAGCCCAAATTTGAAACTTATAAGAATCAAGATTGAAAAAGTATTTTTCAATATCTCCTAAATATTAGGTATTATTAAATTTCTTACATAATTTTTGGGGCTAAATCCAACAACTAAATTTATAATGGGGCAGTAGTCGGGTTAAGAAATTAATCAGCGTTGTTGTCTGTGTTTTCACCAAGTGACATGTTTAAAGGAAATTAAGATTCCACATAAACTAATTAAGTCTCTTGGAGCCTACTCTGGGCTCCATGGGAGATAAGCATGTCCTTCAACCACAATTCACCATCACCGGAGGAGTATATCCTCATAGAAGTGTTACTTCTGGATGACCATGTTCCAAGATAGTGCTCCAAGTCTCACTACAAGGTCGAATCCTTCACTCACTTCCTCCAAGTCTACGAGGACCTTCCTCCGGCCCAGGAGAAGGGTAGCCAAGTGTCAAGAACAGTGACTTTGGACCACAGATAATATTCTGACATCTATTGTCACATGGATAGTGGTGTTGAATTCGTACATACAGCAAAATCGCTATACCACAACCCCGCCTGACACGGGAAAACATGCAGCTACAAGTTTGATAGTGTCAGAGGCGTTTCCCGTAACTAAAAGTGGGTTGATATTCCTCACATTGGGCCCACCAAGATACGCTGGAGCCCACCATCTCATTTGCTACAAGAATGTTCATTTATCATGTAATAAATCCCCGTTAAGGGAGAATAATTGTAATTAGTTATCTTAATTGCCACAATAGCCTATAAATGGGCTAGGACACACATTGTAAAAGATCCAATTCTTATCTTCAGAGTAGGCATATATGCTTCTTGAAACCACAAGAGATTTTGAGCATTGCAAGTTCTTATCATCCTTATACAAGTGACTCATAGACTAGGGTTGATTCACAACCTGAACCCAAAAAAATCATGTATTCAATCTTATTTTCTTTAAGCTATAGTTTAATTAGTTGTTAGCAAAAAAATTAGTCAACATTTTGGTGCTTTAATCGAGAGCTTGAAAAAATAAAAGATTTGCAGCAATGGTGAACACCTGTAGATTCTTCCTGAAGATGGCCTCCCCTATGCTGTGGGAGGAGAACCATACCACCCACCTTCAGCGACTGCTCCGGAGGTGGCCAATAATGAGGGCTATGACGAAGACACAGACAATTCCACATCATTTCAATATGAAGAGCCAATAGAAGTGGCAGCGTTGAAAGAACAAGTTTTCTCCCAACAACGAGAAATAGAGGATAAGAAAGACAACATCGCTGCCTTACAAGAGGTGGTGAACTTCATGAGGGCCACGCTGGTGGTCCAAGGGCTTCAGGTGGTCACCCAAGATGAAGTACCACCTATGAAGCCAACTAGCGTGCCACCTACATGACCAACTGACATGCCACAAGAGCATCAAGCTGGCATGCCACCTGTACACCCAGCTGTTGTACCTTCAGCACATCCAGTCCCTCCCGTGAGATAAATAGCTAAAGCTTGACATAAACAGAAGAGGTCAAGACGAACTTCTAAGCCACTTGACCTCCCGAGGAGGGCATGAGACCCCGAAGAGGTCCACAGAGTCCGAGGAGACCCCTAGGCCCACGGTACCCAAGGAGCTAAGGGCATACCACCCAGGCGCGCAACAACGGATCATGTCAGGCCAATGGAAGAAGAACTCTTTATGCCTCAGCACCCTCAGGGAAACCCATGGCTGGGAGCAAACAGGAGGGAACTTTCCATGAACCAAGGACATCAAATCAGCATCTCGGTGAATGACGACTATGTTGAGTCTGATGGGGAAAGGGAAGTAGGATTCCCCGAGGATGGTTGCCATGGGAACGCGCAACCTGATCTAGAAGATAACATTTGTTGACGCAATTTTTCGTCAACTTAAATTTGAAGAGCATTAAAAAATATTTCATAAAAGAAGAAAAGAACAGTAGAACTTTTACGTGGTTCAGCAGCTAAAATCTGCCTAATCCACAAGTCAATATTATTGATCTTAATACTGTCGCAAAGCTTTCTCAGAGCAATTCGACAGAATATTCTCAGTACCAATTTGAGCGTGCCTACAAATGAAAATTACCAGGCTATTTATAAGCCTGGTTGGGAGAATATCTTCCCCTGATTTAGAGAAGTTACAACCAATTATTCAAATCTGAAATAAATGTAAATAAATACATTAAATACACAATATCCCATGATAATTGGGATTTTATTATCATATAAAAACAAATCCCAAAGGAATAGGGATCTCCTAATAGCTGTTGTGTGCAAAACCCGTTGCTGACCTCGAACGCAAGGTTAACGTGCTTTTGAGTTCGACCAATACTTCGAGCTCGTTATTCCAGTCAACCTCCTCCTCAACTAGTGGTTTCATCAAACTCAATCTTCGAAGACCAATACCTTCGAGCTTGCAACTAAGGCTCGAATAACACACCATATGCTTCGGAGAAGATTCTTTCTTTTGAGCTTGAACCTTAAGCTCGAGCCTTTAAACTTGTGCTCGATCGCCATCAAGAACAGGTCAAGAATCATGCATATTTATACAAGTTTTTAGACACTGCTTGTTATTCATCCTCGAAATAACGAGACCCATTTATTCATCCTTGAAATTTGGGTGTAATCTTTTGCCCCCTCAAAAGTGTTGGTTCGAATCCTATGAGAAGGAAACTTTTGAACTCCACTTTCGAAAATCATGTCACCTACCACAATCGAGTGCGAAAACGCGTCACTTGGGGATTGAATACCCAAAGTACTCGAGTACTCTCTATTTTTGTGCATGTCCCTTCCTATTCCTTTTTACCGCCATATTTTGGGAATTAAACATGATCCCTTGGATCTTCTTCTAATGTAAATCAATGGTCCAGATCCATCCGACCTTTGATATGCCAACTTGGGTATACATATACCCCTTCTCTATCTTACCCATTCTCACTTTTACACTTCATAAAATATGAACTAGAGAGAAAAAGAAAGAAAGAACCAGGGCTCTCCTTGCATGTTTTCTGCAATGCCCCGAAATCCCTAATGTGGTTTAATGGCTGGATTAGTAGGCCGGAGGTCCATAACTGTTTAATTATGCCACTAAATGAATATATGCATGTATATGTGAATTATATTATAATATGATGTTAAATGCATGCATGTGGGTCCACATTTTAATTACAGGGGTGTGATGATAATTTGGCCCGTTGAGCGCATAATTGTATATTTGTATGCATGTCGGTGATATGATGTTGAGACCACATTATAATGTGGGTTTTTTCGAGCTATTCAGCATGAGACGATCTTGGATTATTGATTAGCGTTCTAGTCATAACAGGTTTAAGTTCGGGGCTCGGGATGAGTCTCGGGTTGATTTTAATGATTAGAGTGTTGCCGGGAATTAAAGGGTAACGGGATATAAATTATTGGTGTTTGAGATTATCGAGAATGGCGGGAATTGGAGAGCGTTAATTATGATTAATGAGATAGGTTGGAAAGGACAATTTTTCCCTTGGGAGTTTTTTAGAAGCCCTTAATTGAACTAGGGGTATAATGGTCTTTTTATCCCTAGGATAGATATAAACTATCCTTGGCTGTGAAACAGAGGGAAAACAGAGCAAGTCTTGAAGCTTACCCGTACATTCCTTCTCCTTCATCTTCTTTGTGATTTTTGAGCTCTTGTTGAGGATTCTAGCTTGAGAAGTAGACCTTAGGAGTTTGGGAGACTGTTCCACCATTGAAGAGCATCACAACCTGAGTTTGGGGTAAGTTTCTAGCCACTAGTTTTCTGGTTTGCTCTGTTTTGATTTTTAGTTTCAACTTATGATCTTGTTGTGGATAGTTGGAATTAATGGAAGTTTTGGTTGGGGTTTAACTTGGGTTTTGATGAGGGAGTGTTATAGATCAAGTTTAGGGGTTGTATTGGATGTTTGAGTGGTGTTTGAGCTTGGTTTGAAAGGTTGGTTCCAAGGAAAATCGCAAGGGAGGAAAAACCAGAGAATAGGTTGAACTGTAGGTTACGTTGCGGCATGGCCAGGGAGGGTCACGGCTCTTGAGGGGTACTGAAGGAGGCCACCTCTGCTTGAGGGGCAGGCCACGGCATGGCCAAGGAGGGTCGCGGCCCTTAGTGGAATTTTGGCCAGAAATGGGTTTTTGGCTCGGGGATGCTAGCCTTAGGCCTCAGGGTCGATCCTAATACCCGGTTTAGTAGTATTCGATGTCTCGGAGGCTAGGTTTTGGATTGAGAACCTTTGTTATTCATTTTATTGATGGAATCCCATAATTGGTTGTGACCAGGTAACCGCTAAGGGATCAAAAGGTTGATCGTTCTCAGGGGTCGTTCTTATTATATTTCTCGCTCGAACCTGAGGTAAGAAAACTGCACCCTGTGTATATATAACATGCGTGATTGTTATTGAGGCATGTTGATTGATAAATGTGGACATGGATTGCCTATTAAATGCTAGCAAATGTTGTTTACTTATATATGTACTGACTAGTCAGGGACACTGACCTAAGAGTCAGAAATGGCTTAAGCGTCCTGAACGCAGGGCCGAATGAAGATTAGATCTAATCGATATGAGCGTTGAATGGCTCTAAGTCATTAATGCTAGACCGACCCTAAGGTCGATGAACTTATAAGCGCTTGGCTAGTCTAAGACTAGTTACTAGAGCTAGGGCCTAAGGCCCAGGTGACCGTTTGTCACATGGCTAGGGAACGATGTTCCAAGGTTATGACTCTATGGTCATGAGGAAGGTTATGTTGGTGACTAGGCACCATGCACCTATCCTGTTTGAACTAATAAAAGTTCACCTATCTATTAAGCCCCGTTGAGCCTATCGTCACAAGGCTAAAGGGAGCTCGACCCAACTTAGTGACTTTTGCAACTGTCACCTATTTGTTTGGACTGATAGTCCTGAATGATTATTATGATCATTGTTGATATTATATCATGCTTTATTATGCTTTCTTGCTGGGCCTTGGCTCATGGGTGCTATGTGGTGCAGGTAAAGGGAAAGAAAAGCTCACCCAGCCTTGAGTGGAGAGCTTAGGTGGTGATGTGTACATATGCGGCCGCTTGACCACCACGGCCAAGGAGTTCTCAGAGGAACTAGGGGGTTTACCCTATTTTTGCCGCTTAGGTCGGCGGGTTTGTAATTTTTAAACTGTAAGGACCATTTTGAGTTGTAAATAACTTGTAAATGTTTTTATGGGCCCATGAAAAGCTTTATGTATTTAATAAAATATATCCTTTCCTTTTTATTAATTTTTCACCTTAGCCTGTTAATAACACTTAGAACACGTTTTTAACCAAAGGACTCAGGTAGCGGGTCAAATTTCCGGTTCACCATTCACCGTAACTGTTCTGGGGTAACCAGGGCGTTACAACTTGTTATCAGAGCGTGCCAAGGTTAAGGTTCCTGTAGACTGGCTGGGTATGTACACACATCACTAAAGTCAAGCTCGACTCATGGTTTGGTAACTATGTATGTAGTTATATGCATAACTGCTTAAATATAGTATATATGCTTTACCTGTATGCATGAGACACTATGTTAAACTTGTGCCCTGAAATATTATATCCTCAACAAATGTGTGCTAATTAGTAATGAGATTGTTGGAACATACTTATAAGTATGATTGGTTGTGAACTATTATGCGATACATACTAAGTGTTAAATGTTATAAACATGTATCTGTTTGTATAATTGTATGACTGTGGAATATGATAATTATCTGCTTGTTCTTGGACCGTATGGCGGCAAGAGGTTTAGTTATTACTACCTGACTGGCCGTATTGATCATTATTTCAGCAAGGTGTCAGATAAGAATGAATCCAGAGCTGACAGATACTTCAACTAGCTAGAGTGATCAGGGCCAGAATAATAATAACAGTCAGGGTTAGGAAAATGACCAGTCTCAGATTCCACAGCCAGCTCCTGTAAACTGGCAGCAGATAGTGAGTGATCTGCAGGCTACAATATTAAGACAGGGGGAAGAACTTCGTCTCCTGAAACAGCAGCAAGCGCCTGCTGTGGCCAGTGTATCAGAGGCACCTCCTATGTCGGTGCCAGCAGCTGGGCAACTGCCTGAGGTTGGAAATAAATGGGAACCTCTCTATGAAAGGTTTAGAAAGCAACAACCTCCCGTTTTTGAGGGCAGTGCAGATCCTGCCAAGGCAGAACAATGGATGAGTATGATTACCACTATCCTTGACTTCATGAGGGTAACTGGTAATGAGAGGGTGGCCTGTGCCACCTATATGTTTCAGGAAGATGCCCGAATTCGGTGGGAGGTGATTACCCAGACCAAGAATGTAAATGCCCTGAGTTGGGAGGAGTTTCAAACTCTGTTTAATGAAAAATATTATTATGATGCCATCAGGGCAGCGAAGGCTGAGGAGTTCATTAGGCTACTTCAGGGAAATTTATCAGTCACTGAGTACGCCTTAAAGTTTGATCGTTTGGCAAAGTTTGCCATGGAGCTGGTGCCCACTGATGGGACCAGGAGAGAGAGATTCTTTGAGGGGCTACAGCCCAGATTAGCCTGTGATGTACGTATCACCACTATGGCTGGGGTTACTACCTATGCACAGGTGGTTGAGAAGGCACTCACAGCTGAGAGTGCAGAGAACAGGATCTGGCGTGATAGTGCAGCTAGAAAGGATTTCAGGAGGACAAGTCCTCCATTTGTGGGTTCAAGTAGGTGTGTTGGTGTAATGCCCTGGATAGCCAAGACCGTCACACTGTGTGTTTATAAAGTGCCAGACTTCCTAATCAAGTCATTCAATTAAAATTGTGTTACTAAAACTATAAAGGAACTAAGGTTTAAAATGGTTTGGTCTCGAAAGCCACATTTTCATTAAGAAACATTATTCGTTTACATGGGATCCCAAAAATACAAGTTCAAAGATCGTTTACAAAAGTTATAAGATTCAGATACAATAACCAGCCATACTAAGGAAAAACAAGCGGTTAGGTAATCCCTGTCCTAATCCACTCCTCGACCATGATGATCTAACGGCTGGCTATGTACATTCCACCTCGGAGCTCTCCATCTCAGGCTTGGTCCAGCTTGCCTTTGCCTTTACCTGCACCACGTAGCACCCGTGAGCCAAGGCCTAGCAAGAAAACACAACAATAGAGCATAAGCAATTAGCAAACAAGTCAATATCTCACGTCGCATCACATAATCTCAACCATATAACCATTTAGTATAATTAAGTATCCAACACGCTAAACATATCAATTTATATCATATATCACTGCACAAATGATAACTAGGGCTAGCGCTCTCAGGCTTCTCCCTCCGTTATCCCACTGACTCCGGCCCGCTTACGCCGAGCTCAGTGAATATTCTCGGCTACCAGTGGCCAAGCCGCGCCCTGTGCGCAAATACTATGTATGGCACTCTTAGGCCGCTTTTACATGTCCCATGGCGTAATACCATCATTGACACGATACAATTCTCGGGAGCACTTAGTCCCATCACAAACATGTAATCGAGTGCAGTTTTCTTACCTTTCAATTCTCTAGCTTTGATCCCTCGACTCCTTGAGCACGATCCCCCTCGAGCCCTAGCGCTCACCTAAATATAATCATGGGCCAAAGTCATTATCAATCCTCAAGTTCAAAACCTAGCCTCGGGTCCAATCCCGAGCCCCCGGGAAGTCCTAGTTCCACCAAACAAGGTGGTGGAAACAAACCCCAAACCTTAGGTCAAAAACCCTTGCAAACAACCCCAAAATCCCCTTCAGAAGGCAGGGTAGCGCTACAGCGCTCATGGGAGGGCGCTACAGTTCTACAAACAGAAGCCAAAATCCCCTCAGCATTATGGCCTAGCGCTACAGCGCCCAAAGGCTAGCGCTGTAGCGCTAGTCACATGCAGACCAGCACCAATTTTTCTCTTCTACGATTTTCTCGAACCAAACTCAACCAAAACCCTTCCAACTCCTTCCCAAACTCAAAAACAACCTTATGATCATACTCCACTCATCCCAAGCATCCCAAATACCTAGAACTCAAGCACATGCATCACCAAACTCAAAATTCACCATAGCCACTCCTAAGCTCTAAAACTCAGTAAAAACCAGCTGACAACAAAGTTAGAGTTTAGACTTTATACCTTTGATAGGATTTCGACCACAAGCTGTCTCAAAATTTCCTTGGCTTGCTCTTCCTCAGCCTTAGACCTGAATTCCCTGAAGTTCCATCCAATTCAACCTAAGCACCATAGCTCAAAAACCAGAAACAGAAACTGAAGAACTCTAAAGTCTTACCTCAAGTGTTGATGAACCTTTGCTAAACCTCTGCCAATTCCCCACACTTAGCTTAGAATCCTTGATGCTTAGTTTATCCCAACTCTCCTCTGAGCTTTACTCCAGAAATCCACAATAAACAGGTGAAGAAAACATGAACCGACCTAGAGAACTCTCTCTGTTTTCCCTCCTTTCTTTTCCCTTCCTTTTCTTTCTTTTTTCAGACTTCTACAATATTCTACAAATCCCACTAACATAAAGCCTCAGCATATCTATTCCTTACATGCCAAATGACCCTAATGCCCTCCCCTTTATTTCTAAACATTTAGTCTACTTAAGGGCATTTTAGTCATTTACCAAATTCCCGCTAATTCCTCGAGTGTCTCTAATATTTCCCGCTTAGTTCCCGATACCCAATTAACCACCAATACTACTCCTCAATGGCAAAATAGACTCCAGTATATTCACTAAATTCCCATTTATACCCCTAAGCTCACCCCAAGCCGGGTATAAATCCCCGCCATGACTTTTCCGCTACTTTGCTCACTAGGATCGTCTCGAGTCACAGATCTCAGATATATCCACATAATAATGTGGTCTCGACAATTATCACATATATCAATACAATTATGCCCATAATGGCCACAATTACGATTATGCCCTTCTAACCTAATCAGGGCCTACATACATACTAATACACATAATCATGCATCTCAAATACTCAAATAGTCATATAACATGCTTTAACTCATAATCATGCATCTTAATAATTAAAATCACACATAATTCCCATTATGCCCTTCAGGCACACTAATCAAGGCCCTTAAGCCTTATTAGCGAATTTGGGTCGTTACAGTTAGCCCCAGTGATCAGAAGAGGAAGGTCCCTGACACCTTTCCAGTTCCAGGTCCTGATAGGCGGCCCCGTGGTATTTCAATGGGTCGTCCAGGTGGTAGTGAAGCCTGGAAGTCTTATCCTGAGTGCCCAAGATGCAAGAGGCATCACTTGGGAGAGTGTAGGGCAAAGGCTTGCTTCTCGTGTGGAGCAGTGGGTCATCTTAAAAAGGACTGCCCTGAGGCAAGAAAAGAAGAACCCAGAAAGGCGGACAGCTAGGCCCCAGCTCGAGTTTTCGCATTGACACAAGCAGAAGCTGAGGCTTCTCCCTCAGTTGTTACAGGTCAGCTTCTTAGTGCTGGAACCCCTTATATTGTGTTGATTGATTCTGGTGCTACACACTCTTTTGTTGCTAGTAGTGTTATTGATAGACTGTGTAGACCCTGTGATTTTTATGCTGTGGGATTTGGTACTTTGCTACCCACTAGAGAGTTAGTGGTTTCCAGGAGATGGGTTAAATCTTTTCCGGTGACTGTGGAGGGCAGAGAGTTGTCAGTGGACTTGATAGAGGTTGTTATGACTGACTTCGATATGATATTGGGTATGGATTGGTTGGAAAAGTATGGGGCAACCATTGATTGCAGAAGAAAGATGGTCACCTTTGAGCCTGAAGGTGAGGATCCTTTTGTGTTTGTTGGTGCTGTGCATGGACCTCGTATACCTGTGATTTCTGTATTGAGAGCTAGGGATTTATTGCAAGGAGGTTGCATTGGGTTCTTAGCCACTGTGGTTGATACCACTCAGGTCATGCCAGTGAGACCAGAAGAGACTAGACTTGTATGTGAGTTTCTGGATGTGTTTCTAGAAGATTTTCCAGGGTTGCCACCACGCAGAGAAATTGAGTTCATGATAGAACTGGCACCAGGGATAGAGCCAGTGTCTAGAGTGCCTTACAGAATGGCCCCAACTGAGTTAAAAGAATTAAAAGTACAGTTGCAAGAAATATTAGATTTAGGTTTTATTAGACCTAGTTTCTCACCTTGGGGTGCCCCAGTTCTGTTTGTAAAGAAGAATGATGGTTCTCTGAGAATGTGCATTGATTATAGAGAACTGAATAAGCTGACAATTAAGAACAAGTATCCTTTGCCAAGGATAGACGATCTGTTTGATCAGTTGCAAGGTAAGAAGGTATTCTCTAAGATTGACCTTCGTTCTGGTTATCATCAGTTGAGGGTCAAGGAAGGAGACATACCGAAGACTGCTTTTTGTACCAGGTGTGGGCATTATGAGTTTTTAGTCATGTCATTTGGATTGACTAATGCCCCTGCTGCTTTTATGGATCTGATGAACCGAGTGTAAAAGGATTATCTGGACCAGTTTGTGATCGTCATCATCGATGATATTCTGGTATATTCTCAGACTAAGTCAGAGCATGAGCAACATCTGAGGTTGGTTCTACAGAGACTGGGGGAACACAGACTGTTTGCAAAGTTCAAGAAGTGTGAGTTCTGGTTGTCTCAAGTATCCTTTCTTTGACACATTGTCAGTAAGGAGGGGATTAAGGTAGATCCAGCAAAGATTGAAGTGGTCAGAGATTGGCCAAGGCCAAAGAATGCTTCTGAGGTTAGAAGTTTCCTTGGATTGGCAGGCTACTATAGGCGTTTCGTGGAAGGGTTCTCGAAGATAGCTAGTGCTTTGACTGAGCTGACACGCAAGAGCCAGAAGTTTGTGTGCCCAGATAAGTGTGAGAACATCTTCCAGGAACTAAAGAAGAGGTTGATTACAGCTCCAATTCTGAGTCTTCCGATAGATCAGGAGAAGTTTGTGATTTACTGTGATGCTTCTCATCAGGGTTTGGGCTATGTTCTGATGCAATCAGAGAAGGTAATTGCTTATGCTTCTCGTCAGTTGAAGGAGTATGAAAAGAGATATCCTACTCATGATTTAGAGTTGGAGGCTGTGGTTTTTGCTTTAAAGATATGGAGGCATTGTCTCTATGGAGAGAAGTGTGAGATTTATACAGACTATAAGAGCCTGAAATACTTCTTCACCTAGAAAGATCTTAATATGAGGCAAAGGCGTTGGCTGGAGTTAGTAAAAGATTATGATTGTGAGATTCTGTATCATCCAGGAAAAGCCAACGTGGTAGCTGATGCCTTAAGCCGGAAGGGTCCGGGACAGATTTATGGTATGAGCCTGATAGCCAGGAAGTTAGCAGATGATATGACCAGAGCTAGTATAGAGTTGCTGGTGGGCCAGTTGGCTAACATTACGCTACAGTCTACACTGTTGGAGAGGATCAAGGAGGGTCAACTGAGTGATCCACAACTGATCAAGATTAGAGAGGATATTCTGGCTGGAGCATCCAGAGATTATACAGTGTCTGAGATAGGCTTGCTGAGGTACAAAGGGCGGATATGTGTTCCGCTAGACACTGCTTTGAGGCGAGAGATTCTGGATGAATCTCATACTACACCTTACTCTTTGCATCCAGGCACCGCAAAGATGTATCAAGATGTGAGATCATTGTATTGGTGGCCGGGGATGAAGAGAGATGTAGTGGAATATGTGGTTAAGTGCTTGACATGTCAACAGGTCAAGGCTGAGTATTAGAGGCCGGTAGGGTTATTGCAGCCTCTAGATATCCCAAAATGGAAATGGGAAAACATCACGATGGATTTTGTGGTGGGCTTACCCTGGACTGTTGGTCAGCATGATTCTATTTGGGTGATAGTAGATCGCTACACCAAGTCAGCTCACTTCTTGCCAGTGAGGACTACTTATATAGTTGACCAATATCCAGATCTCTACGTGAGAGAGATCGTGCATCTCCATGGAGCACCTAGGTCGATCGTGTCAGATCGGGGCCCTACTTTTACTTCCAAGTTTTGGGGGAGTTTGCAAAAGGCCATGGGGACACAGCTGAAGTTCAGTACTGCATATCATCCTCAGACAGATGGGCAATCTGAGAGGACGATCCAGATTCTGGAAGACATGCTGAGAGCATGTGTGCTGGACTTTGGTGGATCTTGGAGTAAGTATCTGCCTTTGATAGAGTTTTCCTACAACAACAGTTATCAATCTACCATTGGAGTTGCACCTTATGAGATGTTGTATGGTAGGAAGTGCAGATCTCCCATTCATTGGGATGAGACAGGTGAAAGGAGATACTTAGGTCCTGAGGCAGTTCAGAGGACCAATAAGGCCATTGAAAAGATTAGAGCTCGGATGCTTACTTCTCAGAGTAGACAGAAGAGCTATGCAGATCCCAAATGTAGGAACGTGGAGTTCCAAGTGGGAGACTGTGTCTTCCTTAGAGTCTCGCCATGGAAAGGGGTGAGAATGTTTGGAAAGAAAGGCAAGCTGAGTCCTAGATTTGTAGGTCCATTTGAGATCCTGGAGAGGATTGGTCAGGTGGCTTACAGATTGGCTTTGCCTCCGGCGTTGTCAGCCATGCATAATGTATTTCATGTTTCAGCTCTTCAGAGGTATGTATCTGATGTGAGTCATGTTTTGAGCTATGAAGATCTGGAGCTTGAGCCAGATCTCTCCTTTGAGGAGCAGCCAGTTCAGATACTTGATAGAAAGAATAAGGTTCTCAGGAATAAGACGATACATTTTAAGGTATTGTGGAGGAACAACGAGGTCGAGGAAGCGACCTGGGAGCTAGAGTCAGATATGAAGAGTCAGTATCCCGAGCTGTTCAGGTAAAATTCGAGGACAAAATTTTTGTAAGGAGGGGATAGTTGTAATGCCCCGAAATCCCTAATGTGGTTTAATGGTTGGATTAGTAGGCTGGAAGGGCAATAACTGTTTAATTATGCCATTAAATGAATATATGCATGTATATGTGAATTATATTATAATATGATGTTAAATGCATGCATGTGGGTCCACATTTTAATTACAGGGGTGTGATGATAATTTGGCCCGTTGAGGGCATAATTGTATATTTGTATGCATGTCGGTGATATGTTGTTGAGACCACATTAAAATGTGGGTTTGTTCGAGCTATTCGGCATGAGACGATCTTGGATTATTGATTAGCGATCTAGTCATAACAGGTTTAAGTTCGGGGCTCGGGATGAGTCTCGGGGTGATTTTAATGATTAGAGTGTTGCCGGGAATTAAAGGGTAACGAGATATAAATTATTGGTGTTTGAGATTATTGAGAATGGCGGGAATTGGAGAACGTTAAATATGATTAATGAGATAGGTTGGAAAGGACAATTTTTCCCTTGGGAGTTTTTTAGAAGCCCTTAATTAACCTAGGGGTATAATGGCCTTTTTATCCCTAGGATAGATATAGACTACCCTTGGCTGTGAAACAGAGGGAAAACAGAGCAAGTCTTGAAGCTTACCCGTACATTCCTTCTCCTTCAACTTCTTTGTGATTTTTGAGCTCTTGTTGAGGATTGTAGCTTGGGAAGTAGACCTTGGGAGTTTGGGAGACTGTTCCACCATTGAAGAGCATCACAACCTGAGTTTGGGGTAAGTTTCTAGCCACTAGTTTTCTGGTTTGCTCTGTTTTGGTGTTTAGTTTCAGCTTATGATCTTGTTGTGGATAGTTGGAATTAATGGAAGTTTTGGTTGGGGTTTAACTTGGGTTTTGATGAGGGAGTATTATAGATCAAGTTTAGGGGTTGTATTGGATGTTTGAGTGGTGTTTGAGCTTGATTTGAAAGGTTGGTTCCAAGGAAAATCGCAAGGGAGGAAAAACCAGAGAATAGGCTGAACTGTAGGTTGCGCCGCGGCATGGCCAGGGAGGGTCGCAGCTCTTGAGGGGTGCTGAAGGAGGCCGCCTCTGTTTGAGGGGCAGGTCGCGGCATGGCCAAGGAGGGTCGTGGCCCTTAGTGGCATTTTGGCCAGAAATGGGTTTTTGGCTCGAGGATGCTAGCCTTAGGCCTCGGGGTCGATCCTACTACCCGGTTTAGTAGTATTCGATGTCTCGAAGGCTACGTTTTTGTTTGGGAACCTTTGTTATTCATTTTATTGATGGAATCCCATAATTGGCTGTGATCAGGTAACCGCTAATGGACCAAAAGGTTGATCGTTCTCAGGGGTCGTTCTTATTATATTTCTCGCTCGAACCGGAGGTAAGAAAACTGCACCCTGTGTATATATGACATGCGTGATTGTTATTGAGGCATGTTGATTGATAAATGTGGACATGGATTGCCTATTAAATTCTAGATGTTGTTTACTTGTTTATGTACTGACTAGTCAGGGACACTGACCTAAGAGTCAGAAACGGCTTAAGCATCAAGAATGCACGACCGAATGAAGATTAGATCTAATCGATATCGGCGTTGAATGGCTCTAAGGCATTAATGCTGGACCGACCCTAAGGTCGATGAACTTATAAGCGCTTGGCTAGTCTAAGACTAGTTACTAGAGCTAGGGCCTAAGGCCCAGGTGACCGTTTGTCACATGGCTAGGGAACGATGTTCCAAGGTTATGACTCTATGGTCATGAGGAAGGTTATGTTGGTGACTAGGCACCATGCACCTATCCTGTTTGAACTAATAAAAGTTCACCTATCTATTAAGCCCCGTTGAGCCTATCGTCACAAGGCTAAAGGGAGCTCGACCCAACTTAGTGACTTTTGCAACTGTCACCTATTTTTTTGGACTGATAGTCCTGAATGATTATTATGATCATTGTTGATATTATATCATGCTTTATTATGCTTTCTTGCTGGGCCTTGGCTCATGGGTGCTATGTGGTGCAGGTAAAGGGAAAGAAAATCTCACCCAGCCTTGAGTGGAGAGCTTAGATGGTGATGTGTACATATGCGGCCGCTTGACCACCACGGCCAAGGAGTTCTCAGAGGAACTAGGGGGTTTACCTTATTTTTGCCGCTTAGGTCGGCGGGCTTGTAATTTTTAAATTGTAATGACCATTTTGAGTTGTAAATAACTTGTAAATGTTTTTATGGGCCCATGAAAAGCTTTATGTATTTAATAAAATATATCCTTTCCTTTTTATTGATTTTTCACCTTAGCCTGTTAATAACACTTAGAACACGTTTTTAACCAAAGGACTCGGGTAGCAGGTCAAATTTCTGGTTCACCGTTCACTATAACTGTTCTGGGGTAACCAAGGCTTTACATTTTATAAACCGAAGAAACAAAACAATTATAGTACCTTCGGCTCCATGGTATCATTCCTACTTCCCATTCTCCAGTCGGCGATCTCCTCGTTTCCACGAAACAATTTGTGTAACTGCTCTAATCTCTCCTAGTTGTATATGCATATTTTTTCCCTTGTTTTTATGTTTCTTTTGTCCGCGAGGATGCCTTTCTGGTCTTTACCAAATTTTTATGGCTCCTCTTTCACATTAGGCAAGTTTTTTTATTTGGGTAGATTTGGATCATGGTTTAGACCAAAAAATTCTCTAGTAGAAACATGTAAAAATGGAGTTTTTAAGGTAATGGGGTATATTGATCATATGTTTCATGTATCTTAAGAAATAGGATTTTGGATTAGGGTTTTAATGCACGAATCCTGAAAATATCGCCTTTTCGGGTAACTGCCAACCCTTTTCCTGGAAATCTGGGATTCTTCTAATCTGGCAATAACTGCCCCACTCTCATGTGGGTGCACTCTCGATGCTCTGAACTTTACAATAGTTCTGGGTGGTCATTCAAATTAACTTTGCAGCCTTTAGCCTCGATTGAGGCAATCTCGTTATCTCGATCTTGCAAACTCGAGTTATCAAGATAATTTTTTTCATTCTTTAAAATTATGGGCCCCCACCTCTTTCTTTCTTGTTAGATGTCGCAGTCTTCAGAGAATCAGTGGGGACCTGAGCTTGCCATCCCTCAACTCCTGGACCCGAATCGCCCTTTACATGAAATTAGTGACTGATTCGCGAACACAAGGAACGGTGCAAGCAAGAAGATATACGAGCTCACTTCCGACGCTAGATCGATGAGGACGAAGAGAGAAAGAGGAAGAAGCTCTGAGTCACGGCCTATTCCGACCCAAACCCCAACCCCAACCCCAAGATCCGGCCTATTCCGTTAGACCTCAACTATAGAGTTACCATAACTTATCCACTGGGCGAGCTTTTATCACCCTAATGGAGAACATTCCAAAACAACCAACCACCTCCTAAGCCCTTTCAATCCCAACCTCGAAGGAGGATTTCCTCAAGGTTGAGCACTACCGGAGCTTAGTCACTTCCACTAGCCACATCTTCGAGTTGTTGGCCTTCCACGTTCTCAAGCTATCCGGTACGTTGATGTGCTGACCTGTAACCTCCAACGAAAGAAGTTGCTATGCCCTGAGAGACGAAAATCCCGATCAGAAGATCAAGCTTGCCGCCTGAAGTCGTGAGTACATGAGGGCTGGGACCTTGCTTCCCCTAAAGGATTACTTTAAGAGTTTTTTGGATTATGCCGGCATCGCTCCCTTCCAACTCCAGACCAACTCTTTTAGAGTTTTATCAGCTCTGAGGTCACTATACCATGAGATGAAGTGGGACGGGCCCTCGGCACAACATATCTTATATCTTTTTTGCCTCAAGAGCAACCCCTCTCGAGCCCACAGAGGAGATGGGTTTTACTATTTATCAAGCTATCGAAAGGAGAAGCGATTGTTCGAGGACATCCCTAACCATCCTCCAAATTTCAAAACAATCTTTTTCTGGATAGATGGGTTCACTTCTTCCCAGTTCTACTCCTTCCAACACATTCGTAGGTAATCCAACACTCGTCTTTTCTATTTATCTTTGAACTATTGGGCTCGAAATATTTATTCCACTCTGGCTTGCAGGCACCTATCATCGGCCTACTTCGACAAAGACCTTGCAGGAACACATGGAGGCAATTCTTCAGCTCCCATATGGCCGAAGGTCCCTCACCTATCTTCTTCATGAAGACAAGCTCCAAGCTTGTAGCCTCTTAGGCGAAGGCGATTCCAGGGACGATTCAAGGATTCCAAATACTCGAGGTCGGAAGACGTACCAATCCCCACTGCCAAACTTCACCCCAGGAGGAGTTCTTCGAGAATGCAAGCTTGTGTCACCACCTTTCGTCTACCTGAGCGACCAGTCTCAAGCAATGAAGCCCACGACAAGGCTTCAACGAGCTCGGCGGATGGAGGTAAAGTAGTGCTGGATCAGTCCATGGGGTCTCCTACCCTCCTTTGTTTTGAGCCTTGTTAGCGATATTTTCTTGTGATATTTAATGTGCAAGTGTACACAATCGCATGCAAGTAATATAATAGTAAGTATTTTAATATCGTCTCCTCAGGGATTGTTTAAGCAAGATATTGTAAAGATCAAAACCCAACAATTTGGAATAAAAATAAGCAATAAGGTTTGATTGAACTAAAATTAAAAACAAAATATAAATAAAACTAAACAACCAAAACCAAGCTAAAACAGTAAGCAATTGATTAATCAAGCGATGATGGGAAGTTAGAGCTACCAAATCCGTCTAATATGCAATTCTGGGCACAGATGCGGGTAACAATGCAGTAGCAATTCTGGGTAATGTTGACTAGGTTTTCTACTTGTCTTAGTTCTTTTTCCTAAGCAATTGAGGTTCAATTCTTACATTAGTTAACATATTCCTATGCCCGACCAATGTTAAGAATATCAATTTGAGCACAAACCTATAAAATCATGCAAGGTGATTATATATTCCTATATAAACACAATTTCTAAAACATAAAAGTTAAGAACATGCATCAATCAATTTTTGTATCCATTAATATTAATCTTTCCAAAATCAATACCAATTTAATTACCTACTCAAGTTGGCCAAACATAGAGCAAGTATAAACAATAATACCCATTAATTGAACAAAACCTCAAAATAACTTTAACATTAAAATTGCCCACACGCTCAAAATTACATATTAGAGTTCATTAGCATCTCTATCTACAAAAGTTTAGTTCATACTAAAATTCAAGAGAACAATTATAATAATTTCATCCATGGGTTTCATGAGAATCAATTAAAGGAATTCAAATACAAAGATTAAGAGTAGAGAAAATAAAATCCAAATGCTAAGAGTCAAATGAAATTGTCTCTTCTTCTCCTTCTTCCTTGCACTTTCTTTCCTCCTCCTTGAAGCTCAAAATCTGGTCTCCCTAATAGTGGTGGCGGCTCGTTTCTCTCTCAAAGGTGGTGGTTGATGAAAAGGGGAAAGAGAGAAAAATTATATGTAATATCCCATTTGCCTCCTTAGGGTTTCCTTCCAATATTCAGAAAAATCCTTGTTCCTCACGTGCACCCCTTGTTATGGGACCAAAAGGTAATGTAGATTAATGAATTCTAGTTGTCCTCCTCAAAAAACACCACTTCAGCAGTCACTTAAGTGAGCAACCACGTCACCCACGCATAGCTACAGGAAATGCGGTTACGGTCGCATTTCTGAGTTTTCCCGCTCAACAAAAGAAACTAAGAACCAAAGTGAGCCTTTTCATGTCTTCTATCCACAAGATAATTTTTCACCTATTAATGAGCCATTTCTAATCCTTTCATAAATATCAAACACTAAACTTATCAAAACTAACACAAACACAAATAAAGTGAAATTAAACACAAAATAAACAAAAAGAACAAATATCACTCAAATCTCATTGAATTATAAGCCTAAAAGTGACTAAGATAATTCTATGTTGTAGAGTTATCACACCCCCAAACTTAAACCATTGCTCATCCTCGAGTGATGTCTCAACAAAACAAAAACAAAGTAAATAAAAAACACAACACAAAAGACATGCACAAAGACAACAAAACAAAACTTACAACCACAAATTGAAAAGGAATCATTTCTTGAATTACAATGCTTAAATTATGGGGTAATGATCTCAGAACTTTAATTAAAATGAGCTGATTTTTACTTCTTGAGCATGCATGAACTAACCTTTTTCAAAAATTAATAAGACAACCAAGTCATGTTCAAAGTGTTTGACCCAACGCGTGTGTGCAAAGCTCTTCTCAATCCTCTTCGATTCCTTAAATCACACTAAAAGTCGGTCCTCCACCTATAGAGAGGGGATCCCCTTAGAGTCATCAGAAGACAGGGAGATTTCTTGGTCCCCGAGCTCAAGCTCGGCCGAAATTACCATTTAGGTTTCTTTTATCCTAGAGTCTTGTTACTTATGACAACCTTGTTCGATTACTGACATACTATCTTTTCTATTTCTTAGGTGATATGGATTCAAACCGAGACAACCTTCTCAACAAGTGTCTGGCCTCGAGGGAAAATAAACGCCAACGGTTGTCCCAGAAGGAAGGTCGCCCTTCCAAACTCACCAAGAAAACTGCGGTGGCCCTCCTGGCCCAGAAGTCGTCAGACCCAGGCCAGGTTGTTAAGCTCACAGCACCCCCCAAGGTTGTGCATTCTCCTCCTATAGCTCAATCGAATCAAGCCCAAGCTCCTATCCGAGACCTCTTCCTGTCGATCTCGACTTATGTCCCAAGTTTGTAGTTGACAGCGCTGTCGGAACCTCTGGGGTCAACCTCAGTTCTGATGCTTTGACCCGCATGGGTCAAGGTTTCAGCAACCTCGGGCCCCCAAGTGGGAATTTATGACCTCCTGCGATGATGCCAACACTCTTTTTGACAAAAGTGGCGAGTTGTTTTCCTTAGTTAGTCACTTTTTCCTAGTTCCCTGCTTATGTGCTAACTTTGATTTGTGCTTTTGACATTGACCCTCTTTTTTTCTTCTTTTGTAGGTATTCATATCCTTTGTTCAGCATAATTTCGTGTTGAATAACGAGGTCACAGTGAGAAAAGCACTTGCCCAAGAGGCCCGAAATGCCCAACTGAGGGTCGAAGACGGCCTTAAGAAGGTCTGGCTATAAATTGAAGCGAGGGATGCAGAGATCAAGAGGATCCACGAGCTTGAGTCCATGATGGAGGCAACCTTGAAGAAAGTAGAGACCAGGGACTCAGAGATCAAGAGGATTTAGGAGCTCAATGTCAAGTTGGAAGAGGAGAAGAAGATGACATTTTAGTTCATCGAGAGCAAGAAGGCTCGTCTTCTTGAGGAGTTTAAGACCAAAAATGATCGTGTCGTAGACATGGCGATGTATAAGATTTTGGCTAACAATCCTGACCTTGATACCAGCTTCCTTGCTGATCAGGAGACCAAATTTACTGCCAAATGGTAGACTCGACTCGAGGAGGAAGGGGCCAGACTCGATGCTGAAGAGGTGGCGGAGGCTTCCGGGACTGTGGCTGAGGAGACACCTAATCCTTGAAGTTCAAGTCATGGGATGCAACCCATTTTTATTTCTTATTGTAATCACACTATATTTTGTATGTCCTTGGGGAAAATACAATGTACAACTCGAGTTCGAGCTATTTTGATTATCTCGTGAATGTTATATTTTACTAGTAGCTTTTATGCATTTAACTTTCTAGCTTGAAAACCTTTTTGTACATTATCTACCTTTAGCTTCTTGTCTTTATATTATACATCACATTTATGGATCGAAATATTTCGAGCATGTTATTAAGGACCTACTTTTATACTTGTTTATTTGTAAAAATATACGTTGGGTTTAAGTTCGAATATCGATACATTCATGCATAGTTTATCTGAAATGCTCATGTTCAACGTCATTATTGTCAAGGTCGAACTTTAATTTTATCATGTATTTAAAATATACTCAATGGCGTGTAACCTTGTTAGTCTAGTTATATTTTTTTTCAGTTACTTTCCCTCATCCTCGAGTATGATCTCGAGGTTTCGAGGTCGAAACTTGTTTGCAAATTTTTCCAACCCTAGTCTCGACTTATGCTTTTTGGTTCGTTTATCTAGAATTCCAACTTTTGACTATGTCAATTAGGTTTTGCTGGTTTGTTCCAGACTTGTTTAATTCATGTTTGGTTAATGATCCATACACTTATTGTTTTCTTCATGTTAGGTTAACAATCCATACATTGCTATTAGAGTTTATTTTTATTTATGTTATATTTTTTCGAGCTTATGGTATGATTGTATACCACTTATGCTCCCTTAATATCCTATTATTGTGATCTTAGGTTATTGAATTTTGAGGGCTAGCAAAAAAGTATAACAATAAAAATACAACATTTGAATGAAATTCAGTACTTTATTGATAAAAAGCAAAATTTAAATACAAGCTTGGTTAAAACCAATGAACATCATTCCTACATTACTGATAATAAGGTCGTAGATGTTCATCATTCTAAGCTCGCGGGACCACTCCTCCATTTAACCTTGCTAGTATATAAACTCTAGGTCGAATGTTGGACTCGATCTAGTAGGGTCCCTCCCAATTAGGCCCAAGCACCCCAGCAGATGGGACTCATGTGGCCAAAACACTCGCCTCAATACCAATTCCCCCATTCCGCATTTCTTCTCTCAGAATCTTTTGTTAAAATATCTCGTAGCCCTCTACTGGTATGCATTATTTTTCAGCTAGGCTTCGTCTTGTCTTTCTTCGATAAGGTCCAAACTTTCTTCAGGTTGGGATTGGTTCGAGGTTTGATCATATACATTGCGCCTTATAGTTGGGATTTCGACCTCGATAGGCAACATGTCCTCACATCCATAAGCCAGGGAGAAGGGGGTATGCCCCATCGAGGTTCTTGTCGTTGTTCTATATGCCCACATGGCTTGAGGTAGTTCCTCCGGCCAGCACCCCTTAGCTTCTTCTAGCATTTTCTTCTTAGAACTCTTTAGAGACTTATTTACTGCTTCGACCCGGCCATTTGCCTTTCGATGGGCCATAGAGGAAAAGCTTTTAATTATCTCATTTTTTTCACAGAAGTGTGTGAACAAATCATTGTCAAATTTGATCCCATTATCCGACACAATCTTCTTGGGCATCCCATATCTATAGATGATATTTTTTTACTATGAAATCTAAGACTTTCTTTGAGGTGATAGTAGCTAAGGGTTCAGCTTCGGTCCACTTCGTAAAATATTCTTCGGCGACTAAAGCGTATTTTACTCCACCTTTTCTAGTTGGCAAGGAGCTTATGAGGTCGATTCCCCATATCACAAATGGCCATGGGGACCTCATCATGGTAAGCTTGGTGGGTGGAGCTCGCGGTATTGAAGCAAACCGTTGACACTTATCACAATGCTTAACGTACTGGAATGAGTATGCCTTGAATGTTGGCCAGAAATATCCTTGCCTAATCACCCTTTTTTTACAGACTATGCCCCCTAGTCTGGTCTCCGCAAAATCCTTCATGAATTTCTTCTAAAATATTCTTTGCCTCAGGGTGAGTTACAAACCTAAGTAGTGGCATGGAGTATCCCCTTTTGTACAACTTTCCTTCCAAGATGGTGTATCTTGGTATTTTGTACATAAGTTTTCTAGCCTCGTTCTGGTCTGTTGGAAAACTTTCGGTTTCGAGGTAGTCAACTATCAGGGTCATCCAGGTGGGTTGCGATTCAATCATGTTGACATTTTCCTCCTTAGTCTTGGTTATGCTTGGAACCGGTAGGAATTCTACTAGAACCACATTAAGTGTGTCAGCCTCTTTGGTCGTGGCGAGCCTGGCCAATGCATCTGCATTCGAATTTTGTCCCCGGGGAGCTTGTTTTATGGCGTAGAACTCAATTCCCCAAATGATGCCTTAACTTTCTCCAACTAGGCTACCATTTTTATGTCACGAGACTGATATTCACCCAGGACCTGGTTAATGGCCAACTGAGAGTAATTGTAGCAGTGGGTGGCCTTTGCTTTGAGCTCAGAGGCTATCCGAAGACCTGCAAATAACGCCTCGTACTCAGCCTCATTATTCGATGCTTCAAAGCCAAACCTTAATGCCTAATGGAAGCAATTTCTCGTCGGGGTAATCAAAATGATTTCTGCCCTCGACCCATTTTTGTTAGAGGACCCATCGACATAAACTCTCCACAACTCGCAGGCTAGGGTTACGACTTCCTCGTTGGAGATTCCTGTCCATTCAACAATGAAGTCTGCCAAGACTGCCCTTTGATCGGTTTTCTAGGATGATAGGTGATCTTGAGCTGTCCGAGTTTGACATCCCATTTCAACAATCTCTCAGATGCTTCGGGCTTGGATAAACCTGTCTTAACGACTGATCAGTTAACACATGTATAGGATGTGCTTGGAAATAGGTTCGAAGCTTTCAAGATGCATGTATTAGGCACAAAGCCAATTTTTCTATTAATGGGTATCTCGATTCTGCCCCAGTAACCTTTTGCTGACGTAGTAAACGAGTTTTTGTACTTTTTTATCCTCCCAAACAAGTACTGCACTAATGGCTCGGTTGTGGTGAGGTATAAGTACAAGACTTCCCCTGTGATTGGTTTAGACAATATTGGTGGCTCGGCGAGATATTTCTTAAGGTTCTAGAATGTGAGTTCACACTCGTTCGACCACTCAAATTTCTTTCCCCTCTCAAAAGATTAAAGATTGGAAGGCACCGATATGTAAATTTTGAGATAAACCTAATTAAGACCACTATTCGTCCAATTAGGCTCTGGACATCTTTATGTTTTTTAGGTGAGGGCATGTCAATTAACGCCTTAATCTTTTCGGGGTTAGCCTTTATACCCTGAGCATTCACTATGAATCTGAGAAACTTTCTCGAGGACACTCTAAATGAGCATTTATGTGGGTTAAGTCTCATATTGTATTTTCGGAGCACATCGAAGCATTCAGCGAGATCGTCCACATGGTTACAGTTATCTTTGGACTTGACTAACATATCGTCTACATAAACTTCCATGTTATTCCCTATCTACTCAGCGATTATCCTATTCACCAATCTTTGGTATGTGGCTCCTGCGTTCTTGAGCCCGAAAGGCATTACATTGTAGCAATACAAGCCCTTATCAGTCATGAAGCTCTTGTGTTCTTGGTCCAGTGCATGCATGGCTATCTGGTTATATCCAGAGTAAGCGTCCATGAATGACATGATGTCATGACCCGCAGTGGAATCTACGAGCTAGTCGATTCGAGGCAAGGGAAAGTAATCCTTGGGGCATGCCTTGTCAAGATCTGAATAATTGATGCAAGTTCACCACTTTCCATTAGGCTTCGGAACCAGTACAGGATTGGCTATCCAATCAGGGTAGAAATCATCTCGGATAAACCAATTTACCTTTAGCCTTTCAACCTCCTCTTTCAGGGCTTTCTTCCTATCATCGTCTAAGAGCCTTCTTTTTTGTTGCTTCGGAGGGAAGCTCTTATCTATGTTGAGTGCATGGCTTATAATGCTCGGACTAATTCCTACCATATCCGAGTGTAACCATGCAAACACGTCTTGGTTTTCACTCAAGAAGCGAGTTAATTGCTATTGCACATCCTCGGTATGATTCTTTCCTATTTTTACCATCCTTGTGGTATCTTTCTCATCGAGCTTTACTTCTTCAAGCTCCTCAATTGGTCCAAGATTGGCCCTTTCTTCTTCTACTCTAGGGTCAATCTCTTCTTCAATTTTGAAGATGGATCCATTCATTTCCTGAATTACAACAAGTACTTAAGCACTTGTTTGGTTCTTCCCTCTCATGGAAATGCTATAGCATTCCCGTGAAGTGAGTCGATCTCCCTTTAGTGCCCCAATTCCACTAGACATCAGGAACTTGATGGCTAAATGTCTAACAGACGACATTGCCCCCAACCCAATTAGGGCTGGTATCCCGAGAAGTATGTTGTAGGCAGACAAGGTGTCCACGACTATAAATACTATCATCTTGGTCACTAAGACTAGATAGTCTCCCAAGGTTATGGGGAGCTCGATGGATCTCGTGCTGGCAATCCCTTCACCTGAAAATCCATACAACTTCATTGGACAGGCTTTCAAATATCGAAGTGTGAGTCCCATCCTTTCTAGAGTGGCCTTATAGAGGATATTGACTGAGCTCCTGTTATCTATCAAGACTATGCGCACCCTTCTATTAGCAAGCTGAAGTGTGATGACCAGAGAGTCATTGTGGGGAAACTGAACATGCGAAGCATCTTCTTCTGTAAAATTAATGGGTTGTGATTCAACTCTTTGTTACTTTGGAGCTCGCGGTTCAAGTTCATAGGGAGAATTGTCTCTCATCTTGAGCTTGTTCACATATCTCTTCTGGGAATTTCTGCTCGATCCAGGAAGGTATGGTCCTCTGAATATGGTTACCACATCCTCCCCATCTATTGGGGGGGGGGGGGGGTTCGATCATACTCCCTTGCTCGCGAGGTATTATTCTGTTGGGCAGGTTGTGCAGAAGCTGCCCTCTGTCTAGCCGACGCCTGAGTTGTATTTCAGTTTATTATGTATTGTCTGAAATATCCTTTTGGGATTAGGCCTTCGATCTCTTATTTTAGTTGTCGGCACTCATCGGTGGTATGTCTGACATCCCTATGGAACCTGCAGTACTTGTTGGTGTCTCTCTTTGATTTCAAATTGGGCCAGGTCGCCTAAATGGGATCTAATTCTTATTTGTGACAAAGATATTCTCCCGAGTTTCAGTGAGCTCGGTGTAAACCGTATAAATGGAGAAATACTTGTCTACCTTCTTCTTCCCCCCCCCCCCCCCCGGTCCGCCTTTGAGTTATTCCCTTCATTTTTCTTTCTTTTTGAAGGGTTATCTATTGAGGGTCGAGATGTTGATGGGGTAGCCAAGGTCGAGGCTGAGTTAACATTCGTCATTGTAGTTATAATGGGCTGAGGGGTCAGTTTTAATGCTGACCTTGCCTCCTTTACATTGACGAATCTCTGAGCCCTTTTATTGAACTCAGTTATTGTTCTTATCGGTTTTCTCTACATATCATCCCAAAAGGGACTTCCTGGTAAGATACCAACTTGAACGACCATAAGATGACCACTGTCATCAACAGTACGGGCTCGCACCACCTCGATGTTAAACCTCACCAGGTAACTTTTTAATAACTCTCCCAGCTGTTGTCTAACATTGGTCAAGGTCAAGGCCTCGAGCCAGATGCCTACCATGGCCTTGAATTGTTTGTTAAATTCCTTAGCCAATTAATCCCAAGACAAGATCAATTGTCTTCTAAATTTATCAAACCAGTTTTTTGCTGGTCCTATCAAAGTAGTTGGAAATAACATGCATCTGAGCTCGTAGCCAACATTTTTTGCTCACATGATGGTGTTAAATGTGCTCAGATGGTTGTATGGGTCTGAGTTCCCGTCAAAAAGAGCTACATGTGGTGTCTTGAGCCCATAAGAGAATGGTGTGTTTGATATATGTGAAGCAAAAGGCTTGAGCTCCTCATCGAAGTCGTCGGCCTTGTCCTTGTTCCTTTCATCCTGAAGAGGCCTAAACGCTCCTTCGAGCTGATTAATTCTCTCCTGGACCAAGTCCACTGGAGGCTAAGCTTGTGCTTGGGGTAGCTAGTTATTGTTTATAAAAACGCCAACTCCCTGCCACAACATAGGGTCATATTGGTTCCCATATACTAGCTGCATAGGTTCTTTTCAGCTATTCAGATGTGCACGTAAATCGAGGTTTGAGGGATTAGCCTGCCCCCTGTTCTGGTTCAGATAATCTTGAAGATCAGGATTACTGTCATAATTCCCAGTATTCCTGGGTTCGGTATTATATAGACTTACAGACATAGTGAGGTCCAAACTCCCACGTATAAAACTAACATTTCTTTCTAGTTGAGGAGCTCGATGGTTGCGAGGTGGATCTTACACCGACTATCTTGCTCCAGTTGTCTGTGATCTCGACATGTGGCTTCCTGCTGGTTGGGCTGCCCTATGTCCTTAGGATGTCTCTCACTCGCCCCTGTGTCTGGGTCAAGTTCGACGGTTCCCGTCTCGGCTGCCACTTCGAGATGGCCTTTGTGGTGCACGCTCCCCTGTTTGGTTCTTATTAGGAGCAGGCTGGGGTGCTTCTCAGATCATTGATGGGTGCCTTATGGGAGATGGTGTATGCCTTATAGGCGATGGTGGAGGCCTTGCATTATTGGGCATGGAAGGTCCAGAATTGGCCCGGTCTAGTTCCAGGTTATTTCTGACAGATTCAGGGTTAGTGCTCCAAGCTGCTGAGGGAGCTCGGTTATTCCCTGTTCTTGCAGTTACTTCCACCGTTGGATTACTAGAAGTATTAGCTTAAGTATTCTTCCCAGGGTGATTATCGCCAGTGTTTTCCCTGGGCCTTGGCTGGGTCTGTGGGGTCCCTTGTTCGGCCTTCCTGGCAGTCGTACTCCTGCGGGGACGCCCTTTGGGCCTCCGGGGTGGCACCTAGACCTCGACTGCCTGCCTAGCCAATTCCTCATTGCATCATGTGGCTTCTGCCAATTGTTGGCATAGTTGGTGATTCTCTAGTGCCATAATGGGTATGTACCTCTCAGAATTTTAATAGAAGTCTTCGTTGGGCTTAGGGATTGGACTAGGTGGCCTCCTGGAGTTAGATGATGCACTCCCTTCGTCTGGGTCGTGGCCTTCGGGGATAATTCTCAGTTTGAAGAGTTTGCTCCTCAGATATTTGGGGAAATGGTCGCCTATCAGCTCCTGGGTTGTTCGCGACGGCCATTCAATGCAGGAGGTTTCTGATTAAACAATACAGAGATTTGCTTAATGATCTCAATGAATGCACCAAACTGTTGACATCTTTTTTCATCAACTTAAATTTGAAGAGCACTAAATAATATTTCAGAAAAGAAGAAAAGAACACTAGAACTTTTACATGGTTCAGTAGTTAAAATCTGCTAGTCCACGAGTTAATATTATTGATATTAATACACTCTCAAAGCTTTCTTAGAGAAATTTGACAGAGTATTCTCAGTACCAATTTGAGTGTGCCTACAAATGAAAATTGCCAGGCTATTTATGAGCCTAGTTGGGAGAATATCTTCCCCTGATTCGGGGAAGTTACAACCAATTACTCAAATTTGAAACAAATGTAAATAAATAACATCCCATTATAATTAGGATTTTAAGATCAGATAACAACAAATCCCTAAGGAATAGGGATCTCCTAACAATTGTTGTGTACAAAATGTGTTGCTGACCTCGAATGCAAGGTTAACGTACTTTCGAGGTCGACCAATACTTTGAGCTCGTTATTCCAGTTAGCCTCCTCCTCAGCTAGTGGTTTCATCGAACTCAATCTTCAGAGACCAATACCTTCGAGCTTGCAACTAAGGATTGAATAACACACCACATGATTTGGAGATGATTATTTCTTTCGAGCTTGAACCTTAAGCTCGAGCCTTTAAACTTGTGCTCGATCACCAACAAGAATAGGTTAGGAATCATGCATATTTATACAAGTGTTCAACCACTGCTTGTTATTTTCGCTTTATGAGCCTACATTTTGAAACTCATTTATTCATCCTTGAAATTTGGGTGTAACAACATCAATGCTCACAGAAACAAGGCTGGGCCCGAGGACCTTCCCAAGAGATACCCACAGCTGGACCTTTGAGATAATCTCAATGCTTAGAGGAAAGAAGCAATGCCTGACCAGGGGGCATACCCGGCACACAATGCCAACAACGATCCTCTTCGCTTATAGTTGGGAGTTTAAAGAAGATAATGTTGAAGATGTCCAAGAAGCATGGCCATGATTCAGACTCCAAGGATGAAGATGTAGAACCAAGTGCCCACACATTGGTGAAGCCCCATTGCCCCAAGGCTTCAAGATGCAACATATTTCTTCTTATGACAGGACGACGGACCCGTCCAACCACCTATCCAAGTTTAACAGGCTGGTGTCCATTCACTGCGTCTCTGAGGACGCGAGATGTCACTACTTCCCGTTAACCTTGATGGTATTAACTGTCAAGTGGTTCAAGAAACACTGACCATTTTCCATTCATAGCTGCTCAGAAGGTTTGCTTTGAGGATGATGCCTTGACAAGCATTAAGCAGAGCCATTTGAGGCCCTTAAAGCGTACATCAAGCGCTTTAAGGAGGGAGCTGCAAGAACCAAAAGGGTCGATGATGGTCAGCAACTTATGGCTCTACAAGCTAGTATCTGACCAAGTTCTCCCTTATAGGTTGACTTGTAAAGACGCGGATTCCACAGACTCGATGATTTCATTCGTTGGGCCCAAGATTACATCCACTGGGAAAATGTCCAAATTGGAGCCTATGGGGGACCAATCTCCATTCCAGCTCCCACTATCCCAGCGGTTACGACGCCCACTCCCACAAAAACCAGCATGATGAGTGCTCCGTAGTACTATTCCACTGCTCCACAAGTCGGCTACAACATGATGCCCACTGGGTATGGAGCAACTCCCACTGGATTCATCGCTTATCAGTTCCAGAGCAGCTGCTCCCACCTAGTCATCGAAGATTAGTGAAGGCCCGAGTCGAAGCAAACGTGGGGGCAAAGGCAAAGGGTGCAAGAAGCCGAAGAAAGCTGGTGCTCCCAAGGAGAAATACACTCTCCAATACTCGGAGTACACTAATCTGGTTGATACTTGGGAGAATATATTTATAGGCGCAGAGCAGCAAGTCCATGTTAAGGTTTATGCCTTAAAAGCATGTGAAAAGACATTTTATTGATTTTAAAAAATTACAATTTTATTATATTTGAATGTTAAAATTATTGTTTGAATAATTTGTATAAATATCATAAAATTCCATATTCATTTATGAGAATGTGATCTTGTATGCGTACGAGAGAATTAAGATTATATATATTGAATAAAATAGTCAACAACGTATTAAAGTACAAAATCTTTAATGAATGGTTGCTAACACAACTTACAAAGCATATGGGATGTAGGTAGTCTAGACTAGGATTACTGATGTGGATAGACATCTTGGTAAAGGTGTTGTACATAATAGTGGTGATATATGACAGGACCAATATGAATTAAATATCTTAATAAACTTACAATTTTCCATAAAGATTTTATTCATATCATTATAGATGATCATTTGTAGATCAGTCTAAATCATGCGTAATCATCAACTCTTGTTTATGTTTATTGGATCTTTTGATTTACTCGTCAATGTCTCTTAATGTAATGAGGCTAGTGACTTTTATTTTGGACATTCAATATCATGAATGGCTAGGAATATTATTTTACAATAATGGAATCCATGCTTTCCTAACAGATCGAATATTGATTCACTTAATAGTTAATTCTGGGATTGAATAGTTATTGAGCAAATTAATTTGATTATAGATTAATTATTTACTGGTTAATTAATGGTACTTAAGGAACAAGAAGTAATTAGAAGGGTAAAATAGTACATTTAACCAGCTCTAATTAGCGAACCAATAAATG
The DNA here is from genome assembly GCF_963169125.1 of Humulus lupulus. Taxonomy (NCBI): domain Eukaryota; kingdom Viridiplantae; phylum Streptophyta; class Magnoliopsida; order Rosales; family Cannabaceae; genus Humulus; species Humulus lupulus. Next base: position 197,457,278 of record NC_084796.1, on the reverse strand, counting down.
GAGGATAAAACTACATTTATTGATTACATCAATGGACTACAAAAGAAAACTTTGTAAATATAATTTTATAATTACTTAAAGTGCAATTCCATATTTATAGTGGAGCAATGATGGAATTAATAAATAAGATTATTGAATTAAAGAGTTTAATTAATATTCTGGTTTATTGGAGCATCATATTATAGGTCCATGGTCTCAGGTCGCCTCTCTCCTACTATGCCAAGGGTAAGGATGTCACAAGAAAGATTAATAGAGAAAATGACTAAATTGTAAACGAATTAATTTTTCAGGGCAAAGAGATAATTATGATATGATTATGGGTAATTGATTAATTGTGAATTAATTAAATAATAAACTAATTAGTTTTTATTTAAAAAAATTATATTACTTAAAATAAATATTAATCATGTGTGGATTAATATTTGGGAGATTTAATTATTATCTTATTACAAGATAATTATTTAAAACTGATAGTTTTTAAGATAAGATTAATTTTTAATTAACTGATGTTTATTTTGGGAATAAATATGTTGTCTTAAAGTTAATTGAATAAACAAATGAGGAAATCAGGGATGCCACATATAGTAGAACACGCCACTCACTATACCAGACAGTGAGTGGTGACACATATGTGTGCCACATCATCCCTGGCATTTGAATTTTGAATTTTAAATTAATTTGTTTATTTAATTATTCTTTTTAAATATGATTTAAATTAAATAATTAAAATGGTTATAGTTGATCAACTTTAATTTAAATAAATAAATAATATTAAAATAGTTTTAATTATCTTTATTAACTTGAAAAGAACCAGTTCTTTTCTAATTTGTTGTTTTTAGGTTATCAGACTCTCTAAAAAAGAAACGGTAGAAATTCCTCTAAGCCTTAAAAGTTTTAGAAGTTTCCATAAGCTTTCTCTCTTCTCAAACCTTTCTAGATCTCATGTGATGAGAATATCTATAGAGCTTAAAAATCAACCAGCGAATCATGCGTGCCCACACATGTCCTTGTGTGTTTAGATGAACGACTTGGAAGGCTAGTTGTGATCTTTTGCTTGGATAGGAAGATCGTTGATTTATGAAAAGATCCAGGGAATCTTGATAGGCTCAAAGAGGTAATCTATATTTCCTTGTGTGTGTTAATTTAATGTATATGTATATGTATGTTCCTGGCTGGTATTGATAAATTTTGAAAATTCCCTCCCCTACCTTCCAGTGCATATTTTGAAATTTTCTTATTTAATACCAACAGTCCACTATCGGAAGCCACAACTTATCCAGAGAGAGAGGGAGAAAATAGACGCCGATAAATTTTTCAAATATCACAATGTCATTGGTCACTATACCAATGAATGTCGGCAATTACAAGATGAGATTGAGAACCTCATCAAACTGGGGCATCTTCGCCACTATACCAGGGGTGGAGCTATAATGACCCAAAAATCACTAATAAGGCTTAAGGGCCTTGATTAGTGTGTCGGGAGGGAAAAATTGGTTTATTTGTGATTTAAATGATTTAATGCATGATTATGTGATAAGCATGTTTATATGACTATATGGATATATGAAATGCATGTTTATGGGTATTAATATGCGTGTGGGCCCTTTTTAGCTTTTAAGGGCATATTTGTAATTTTGGCCCGTTGAGGACATAAATGTGATTATTTGTGATAAATAGTTGAGACCACATTATTATGTGGATATATTTGCAGCGTACGACACAAGGCGATCCTAGGGAGCCAGTTAGTGAGAAAGTCACAACGGGACCCAATACTTAACTCGGGGCGAGTCAAGGGGTATTTTGGGTATTTGATGTTTAATTGAATTATTCGGTTATGGAAACAAATATTTGGAGATATATTTGAAGTTAGAGAGTTTAGGGGGGAATAATGGGGAAATTTATCATTTTGCCATCGGGGACGTTTTTGGTACCCCGAGCCTTGGGATTAACTTAAGTGACTTAAGTTAGTTAAAACAAAACAAAGGAAATAGATAGTACTTTGCCAAAACAGACTCTTCTATCTCTCTCACTCTTGCTTCCTCTAGAAACTATCTCAAGCTAACTTTGGAAGCTAACGAGGAATTTTGGGCCACGAATCACTTGAATTGAAATTAAGGACTTGGGAATTAGCTCAGTAACTACTTGGTGGATTTGTTCTTCAGTTGAGGTAAGCTTTTAACTATGGTTTAGCATTTGAATTCTAGAAATTGCTGGCTGTTTTGAGGTGTTTTTGAGCTTTTGAGTTTCAAGGATTGAATTGGAGTTTAAATGAGTTTTGAGTCTATTTTTCTGTTGGGTTTTGCTGCTAGGAACATAATAGAGTGTTTGTGATGAGTTGGTTGTGTTTGTTGGGTTGATTCTGGGTTAATTTGATTGGGTTTTGGTTGTTGAAAATGGTGAATTTTCTAGGTTCGAAGGGGTCAGGGCATGACTATGTTCTTGGTGTGTCGCGGCCCTCTAGAACAGATGGGAGCCAAAAGAGAAGGGCAGGCCGCGACATGGGGAGCATAGGGCCGCAATGCGTGTCTGCTGAATGGGGAGGCTGGGCCTCTGGTTGGAGGCGGGCCGCGACATGGGAGTATAGGGTCGTGACTCTTAAGGGCATTTTTTGGCTTTGATAAGATTTTAGGTGTGGGAACTTAACCTAGGGTGCTCAGGATCGATTCCACTACCTTGTTTGGTGGAATTCGATGTCCCGAAGGCTAGAACTTGGTCCATAAACCTTTATTCACTTATTATTGATGGAATCCCTTATCATTATTGTGACTAGGTGTATGCTAGGGCTCGGAAGGGAGGATCATGCTCTCGGGTCATTTTTCATAATCAAAGCACTCGGAATTAAAGGTAAGAAAACTGCACCTGGTTGTGTGACTATTTTGGGACTAAGGGTTCCCTATATTTGTATGCAACATTGTATGATGGTATTATGACATGTGAACATGAAATAAACATTCTAAGAGTGTCAAAATTAATATTGGCACACAGGACGCGGCTCATCCACTGGTAGCTGAGGACAACTTAATATTCACTAAGCTCAGTTTAAGCGGACCGGAGTCAGTGGGATAAACAGGGGGTGCAACCTAAGGGTGTCCACCCTGGATATTGTATGATATGTTAATTATCTGGATGATAGATTGTTGATTGATATCATTGATTATATGAATGATGTGATATGTTGAGTATTTGATTAATGAGTTATGAATTGTTTGGTTACTATTATTGGTTATATTATGTGTATTGGTTTTCTTGCTGGGTCTTGGCTCACGGGTGCTACATGGTGCAGGTAAAGGCAAGGGTAAGCTGGATCAACCCTGACTTGGAGAGCTCTAGAGGCAAAATGTACATAGTCAGCTGTTCGGCCTCCACAGCCGAGAATTGGACAGGGACAAGAATACCTTAAATGTCTATTTTCCCTTAGAGTGGCTAGTAGTCTTATATAACCCTGAATTTTTTGTAAGCGGTCGTTTAAACTTTATTTCTTTCGGTATCCCGTGTATGAAATGTTTATTTAAATGAAGTTTATCTTTTATGATCAAAATCTTTTAACCCTAGATCAATAATGGTTTTAGTGACACATTTTCAACTAAATGACTCTATTTGCAAGTCTTGCACCTTTATAAACACACAGTGTAACGGTCTTGGCTACCTAGGGCGTTACAACTTGGTATCAGAGCGGTCTAGGTTTAAGGGTTCCTGAAAACTGGCTAGACATGTACATTCACCGCTAAAGACAAGATTGACTCAGGGTTTGGTAATTGTGTATACATGTTTATATGCTTAAGTGATTAGAAAGAATTATGATTGTTGTTATCTGTTTGATTAATAGGGAGCATGCGATACTGATAGGGCCTGGCCCTTGACTACTGTGTGACAATATAGAGGCGTGCTTATTAGCATTGCCATGTATGTAAATGAATATCTGAATGACTATTTGCATATTGATTATATATGGGTGAATATATGGATAAATGTCTATATTTTGACTGTTGTGTGATGACGTTGAGGCATGCTTATTATCATTGCTAGTGCATGTGGATGAATATTGTGATTGGTTGTTTCCCAATGGTGGATTATGGAAAGATTAATACCCTGTCATCATAGTCTGATTGCTGAGTCGTTGATTGCAGATTAACTTGGATAGCTATGCGTCCAAGGCGATCTACGCACTAGTCGACACCAGGTCTGAGACTAAAGATGATGACCAGGGCCAGAACCCTCCGCCAGTCCCTGAGAACTGGCAGAAGATTATGGCAGTGATGCAAGCCCGACTTTAGAGCCAAGATGAACAGATTCGTCTTTTGAGACAGTAGGCTCCATCAGGGAGTGTTGCATCCATTGTGCCATTTGCAGTGGCACCAATTGTTCAGGCATTGGAAGTTGGGAATAGGTAGGATTCATTGTATGAGCGGTTCAGGAGACAGCACCCTCCAACCTTTGATGGAGGACCAAATCCACTGAAGGCCGAACAGTGGATGAGTATGATTACCGCTATCCTGGATTTCATGAGGGTAGAGGGTCATGACAGAGTGGCCTGTGCCACCTATATGCTAAGAGAGGATGCCCACATTTGGTGGGAAGTGGCATCACAGACCAGAGACGTTACTACTTTGGGTTGGGATGGATGCAAGGATTTGTTAAGTCAGAAGTATTACAATGTGGCCGTCAAGGCAGAAAAAGTGAATGAATTTGTGGGATTAATACAAGGCAACGTGACAGTTACAGAATATGCCCTGAAGTTCGATAGACTTGCAAAGTTTGCACCATATCTTGTGCCTACAGATGCAGCTAGGCAGGACAGATTTATCAGAGGGCTTAATGCTATGATAGCTCGAGACATGCAAATTACAACAGTACCTAGGGGAACGACTTATCTCAGGCTATTGAGAAGGCTCTTACTGCTGAGGAGGCAGAGAACAAGATTTGGAGGGAGAACGCTGCGAGATGGGAGGTCTGTAGGGAGGTGCCTCCACATCTAGGGTATGGTAGGGGCGGAGGCCCCAGTGATCTAAAGAGGAAGATCCTTGACATTTGACAGCTCCTGGTCCTGATAGGAGGGGTCGGGGTGTTCAGGGTGGCCGTCAGGGAGGCAGTGACACATGGAGGAGTTACCTAGAGTGCACGAGGTGCAGAAGACGCCATCAGGGCGAATGTTGTGCCAAGGCTTGTTTTGTGTGTGGGGTAGTGGGACACCTCAAGAAGGATTGCCCAACCGTGAAGAAAGGGGAAGCATGGAAGGTGGACAGCTTGACTCCAACTCGAGTGTTCACCTTGACACAAGCAGAGGCCGAGGTCAGTCCCTTAGTGGTCACATGTTAGCTTTCTAGCCCTGGCTCTCCTTTTACAGTATTGATTGACTCTGGTGCTACACATTCATTTGTTTCTAGTAAGGTGATTGATAGATTGTGTAGACCTAGTGATTACTGTACTGCGGGGTTTGGGACAAACCGGAGTCAGTGGGATAAACAGGGGTGCGACCTAAGGGTGTCGACCCTGGATATTGTATGATATGTTAATTATCTGGATAATAGACTGTGGATTGATATCATTGATTATATGAGTGATGTGATCTGTTGAGTATTTGATTAATGAGTTGTGAATTGTTTGGTTATTCTGTGTATTGGTTTTCTTGCTAGGCCTTGGCTAACGGGTGCTACGTGGTGCATGTAAAGGTAAGGGTAAGCTGGATTAACCTTGACTTGGAGAGCTCTAGACACAGAATGTACATAGTCAACTGTTCGGCCGCCACAGCCGAGGATTGGACAGGGACATGAATACCTTAAATGTCTATTTTTCCGTTAGAGTGGCTAGTAGCCGTATATAACCCTGAATTTTTTGTAAACTATCATTTAAACTCTATTTCTTTCAGGGTCCCGTGTATGAAAAGTTTATTTAAATGAATTTTATCTTTTATGATCAAAATCTTTTAACCCTAGATCAATAATGGTTTTAATGACACATTTTCAACTAAATGACTTGATTAGCAAGTCTTGCACCTTTAGAAACATACAGTGCAACGGTCTTGGCTACCCAAGGCGTTACAGGAGCACACCTCGCACATGTTCCACAAGGAGCTCCACCCCCGAATCAATTGAGGGCACCACACTAGAATCAATTCCAAGCACCAACTGCCCAACAACCGATGGCCCGTGGACCTACTCCAGTGAACGAACAAGTAGGGACCTCCTTGAGGGTACATTGAAGATTTCGTATAATAGGTATGCGCAAGCCCTCAATCATGATGATGAGATCTGTGCACTAGTCTAGCTCCCAGCACAAATTCCTCGAATGACAAACCAGATAATCACCCTCTCCGAGGAGGATGCTCAGAGAGTACACTTCCCCTACCATGATCCTTTAGTAATCGAGACCCAGGTTGCCAACAAAATTGTTGCATAAATCCTGGTGGATAATGGGAGTTTAGTGAACATCCTATATATACCAACCTTCGAGAAGATCGGGCTAACCACTACTGATATGTCCCCCTTTACTTCCACCCTATATGTCTTCTTGGGCAAAGGCTTAATCCCAACTGGGCAGATCAAGCTGTCGGTGACACTTGGAGAAGTGCCTAGACAAGCCTTCAAGTACTGAACCTTCGTGGTGGTGGACTGCTAGTTTGCCTACAATGCCATCTTGGGGCGCCCAACCCTGGTAGAGTTTAGAGCAGCCACCTCCATTCTTCATTTGTGCATGAAGTTCCCCATGAACTCGAGGATTGGCATCGTCTGCGAGGACCAGAAAGAAGCCTAATAGTGCTAAAATGTGTCACTTAAGCACTCGGTGATGGTGATTGTGGCAACAGCTCTTGAGCAGCCTCATCCAGAGAAGATGGAAGTCCAGGTTGTTCTCGAGGAGCAAGAGCCCAATGAGTTGGACGCTAGGATTGGAGATGATAGGGCGATAGAGCCCATGGAGGGGATTGAAGAGGTTGTCCTTGATGAAGCCAACCCAAAAAAGAAAACAAAGGTTGGGAAGAACCTCAAGGCGGAAGTCTGAGAAGCCTTGTTACGCTTTTTCCGCAAGAACCATGACGTCTTTGCCATGCCATGAGCGTAGACCCCAACGTTGCCCCAGTGTAACAAAAAAAGAGATGCTAGACCCGACAAGGGCGAAGGCCTTGAAGGCTGAATTTGATAAGCTCCTTGGGAACAAGTTCATTTAGGAGGCCCAGAGTAACGCCCTAGGTAACCAAGACCGTTACACTGTGTGTTTAAAATAGTGCAAGACTTGCTAATCAAGTCATTTAATCAAAATGTGAATCTAACGTCATCAACGAATTAGGAATAAAAGATTTTGATCATAAACAGGTTATTTTATTAAAAATGATAGTTTAGTACATGGAATCTCAAAACAGGGTTTAGATGACATATTTACAAAAAAAAGATTCTAGAAGTTATACACAACTCAGGCCACTCTAATGGAAAAATACACATTTTAGGTTTCTGTCCCTATAAAAACCCTCAACCATGGCGGCCGAGCAGCTGACAATGTACACCTCGCCCCCAGAGCTCTCCAACTCATGGTTGAATCCACATACCCTTGCCTTTACCTGCACCACGCAGCACCCGTGAGCCGAAGCCCAACAAGAAAACATAATAACATAGCATGATCAATATCAATAATCAACTATTCCACAAATCATAACCAAGTATTCAACAATTCGTAACATTCACCTATTCAGTGATAACAATCAATAGATTAGAAATTTGTCATTCAGATAATCAACATATCATGTTCATCAGGTTAACAACAATAATCATATTCATAATCAACAGTTTATCACAACCATCAAACAATACTTAGGGTCGGCGCCCTTAGGTCGCACCCTCTGTTTAACCCACTGTCTTCGGCTCACTTAGGCCGCCCCCAGTGTAATACCTACTGACTCCAGCCAGCTTAATCGAGCTCAGTGATTAATAAGCTGTCCTCAGCTACTAGTGGCTGAGCCGCGGCCTGTGCGCAAATATTGATTCCGACACTCTTAGGTCAGTTATCACATGTCCCATGGCATAATACCATCTCATGACATGATATACAAATATAGGGAGCTCTTAGTCCCATCATTTTCACATGGTTAATCACATTCACATAATAATGCATACAAAAATAGGGAACACTTAGTCCCAACCTAACCACATAATCGAGTGCAGTTTTCTTACCTCTTGTTCGAGCGAGAAACACATTACGAACGACCCTTGAGAATGATCGATCCTTTGATCCCTTAGCGGTCACCTCAAGCTTGGTATGAACTCCTCATCAATGATGAAATAGTACCCTAGATCCTCAACACTTGATTCCCCAGCTTAATTCCTCAAAAGAAGCTTCAAAATTGAAGAAGAAAATGAGAGGAAATGGCAGTCGGTTGAGGCAAGAGGAGGTGCTCTGTTTTCTTAAGTCTTCTACAGCTTCCTATTTTAAGCATTGATATGTATATCCTTAAAGGTAAAAAGTCCTAAATGCCCTTAAGTTTAATTAAAGTCCTTAACAGCCTCCAAGGGCAAAATTGTCCTTTCGCACCTATCTCGTTAACCATAATTAACACCCTCCAATTCCCGTTATTCCCAAAATTCTCGAATACCAATAATTCATATTTCATTACCGCTTAACTCTTGGCAACGCTCTAATCACCAAATTACCTCGGAACTCACCCCGAGCCCTGAACTTAATCCCGTTATGACCAAACCGCTAACGTAACCCAAAGATCGTCTCATGTCGAACAGCTCGAACAAATCCAAATTATAATGTGTCCTCTGCGATAGCTTACCAATATGCACACAAATATACAATTACGCCCTCAATGGGCCAAATTACCAAAATGCCCTCAAAATAAAATATAAACCCATATGCATGCATTTATCATTATATAATATTATGATCCACATAAACATGCATATAATCATATAATGGCACAATAAATCATTTATGGCCCTCCCGGCCTCCTAATCAAGGTCCTAAACCTTATTAGGAAATTTGGGTCGTTACACCCAGTACCCCAAGTGGGCAAATCTGGCCCTGGTCCCAAAGCGTAACAAGACCTGGAGAACCTGTATCGATTTCACCAACCTCAATAAGGCCTGCCCAAAGAACTGCCTCCTCCTGCTAAGGATTGACTAGATGGTGAATGCTACCTCTAGTTATGAGCTCCTCACACTCATGGATGCCATTTTTGGATACAACCAGATCTCCATGCATGTCGTAGACCAAGAACACACAAGCTTCCGAACAAACAAAGGTGTCTACAGCTACAAGGTGATTCCCTTTGGCCTGAAGAATGCAGGGGCCATTAATCAAAGAGTGGTGAACAAAATGTTCAAGAACCAACTTGGTCGGAACATGGAGGTATATGTGGATGACATGCTGGTGAAGTCCAACACAGCCCTGGAGCACGTGAGCAATTTGGCAGAAGCTTTCTCAGTCATTTGTATGTTTGGAATGAAACTAAATCCCCAGAAATGCACATTCTGGTGATCTCTGAAAAGTTCCTCGTATATATTTTGAGTAGCTGAGGAATAGAAGCAAACTCTAAGAAGATCAAAGTTTTGATCGAGATTCCATCCCTCATGAAGCACAAAGACGAGCAAAATCTGACTAGTCGAATAGCAGCTCTTAGCCGCATTGTATCGAAGGCCGCCGACAAGTGCATTCCCTTATTCAACATCCTCTTAGGAGGTCAGAGGTTCGAATGGACGGAAGAATGTGAACATTCCTTCAAACAAATGAAGGCGCACATGGTGAATCCTTTGATACTATCAAAGCCAGTAGACAGAGAACCCCTACTCCTATACATGGCCATCACGGAGAATGCCATCAGTGCAACCCTAGTATGCGAGGAGGTCCTATAACGTCCCAATTTCCTTAATGAGGCTTAGTGCCTTGATTAGGGGGCCAAAAGGGCAATAATTGATTCAATTATGTATTGCATGAGTATATGAATTATGTGATTTATATTATAATATGACTATATTGGCATGTTTAGGAGTATTGAGCATGCTTGTGGGCCCGTTTCTTATTAGAAGGACATTTTCGTAATTTTGGATCGTTGAGGGCATATTTGAATATATATGTGTTTTATGATTGAGACCACATTATAATGTGAATATATTTGAGTTATTCGACACAAGTCAATCCTAGGGAGCAAGCTAACGATTTAGTCATAATGGGGTTAAATACTCAGCTTGGGGTGAACCTAGGGGTATTTTGGTAATTAAGTACATTACCGAGATTTATCTGGTAATGGGAAATCATTTGGTGATTATTTGAGGGTGTTAGAATTAATGAGGAAATTATGAGGTGTTAATTGAGATTGCTGGAAATGTGGCATAGGCAAGGCATAGGGATAGGCAAGGGGCATTTTAGTCTTTGTGACTTAGTCACTAGAGTGCTTTAGGGGTAGGGAACAAAAGAACACTCAGAAACTCAGCTCACTCTTTCTCTCACTCACGTTCTCTCTCATTCTCTCTTGAACCTTGGGTGGTTTTGAGGAAACTAGTGGAATTTAAGGCTTGGAAGCTTGAAGTTTGGTTCTAGGATTTGGTTAGCAACAGCCTAGGGTCACTCATATCAATTGAGGTAATGTTCTTCACCTTTTAAATTCTGAGTTTGTGGAGTTTTAGAGTGTGCTTGAGCTCTTAAACTCAAGGGTTGAATTATGGGTTTTTTTATTGTGATGTGTTTCTAAGGTTGTTTACTGTTTGTCTGAGTTGCTGAGTCCATTTATGGGGTTGGATTTGGTTAAATCTGTGTTTTGGGGTTGATTTGGGAGACTTGAGATTTTTGAAAATCACAGTTTTTCTGAGTTTGTAGGGTCGCGTCGTGGCCCTGTTCTTGGGGCGTTGCGGCCTTCATGAACTCAGAGAACAGGGGAGGTGCCTCAAACCGCCTCGGCGCTAGGAACGTTGCGCCGCAACACGTGTCTAGTGATTTAGGGTGGGGCTCTCTAACTTGTGGAGAGTCGTGACGCTTAGTAAGGGGCGCCGTGACTCAAATTGGGGGCATTGGCCAAATTAGTTTTCGGGTGGCGGGAACTCAAACCTAAGGGCTCGGGAAGGATTTTACTACTCGGTTTAGTAGAATTCGAGGTCCCTTAGACTAGGACTTGGTCCAGAAGTCTTTATTTACTCGATATTGATGGGTATCGCTTATTATGGTTGTGGCTAAGGCACCACTAGAGCTCGGATTGGGATTGTGCTCGGGGGTCGTTATTAATTAGCTCGTGCTTGGACCAAAGGTAAGAAAATTACTCCCAATACGTGATATATGTGATTAGGCCTTGGCCCAGTTGTTAAATATAGATATGATTAGGGCTTGGGTCTTTGTGAATGAGAATGATTATGATTATGTCGGTGATTTCTTGATTAAGCATGCTTGAATACTCTATATTTGGATAATTTTAAAATGATGTATGCTTGTTTGCATTATTTAATTGAAAAGCACTGACTTATAAGTCAAGGACGACAGTAGCGCCCTGAGCGCTGGTTGAAAGCATTGACTTATAAGTTATGGTTAGCCCTAATCAGGAGCATGATATACACTTGACCGACCCTATGGTTGTTTTGAAAATAAAGCGTCAGGTACAATGGACCAGCTCTGGTTATACAAAGGATAGGGAAACGAGCCCCGGGGTGACTTTATAGTCATTTGTTTAGGGCAGCGGCCCTGGGGTGACTCTATGGTCACGTATTTAGGACAATGGGCCCCGGTGTGACACTATAGTCACTTATCTGAATAGAATACATGCATGAGTAGGGTTGTTACTGCTAGGCATGCTTATTATGATCTTGTAATATGTTATTAACTACTTATGAGCATGTTTAAGTTTTCTTTCTGAGCTTCGGCTCACGCGTGCTTTGTGGTGCAGGTAAGGGGAAAGGGAAGCTAGACCATCCATGAGTTGGAGAACTTCAGTGGCGACGAATACATATGCGGCTGCTCAACCACCACAGTTGGGGTTTCTCAAAGGAACTAGGGTCAAACCCTATTTTTCCGCTTAGGTCGGTTGATTGTAATTTTTGAATTGTAATTAGCCTTTTAAATGTTATTTTCTTTTTAGGAGCAATTCCTAGTGAGCAGTGAAAATTGCGGTAATGGTAGTATTGTATACAACAAAAAAATTCATATAAACAACTTTACATGAGGATCTTTTAATATGCAATATGTTAATCAACAAAATATGTACATGTAAAATAATACGAAAAGATTTACCTCTTGTAGCCTGTCAAGAATCCTTGAATCTTTTCGTATATATTTCGATCTTCCTATCCTCGCCAAAATACTCACACCTAGAACTTCCAAGACGTTCTCTACACCTCAAGATGTGGGTGGGCACATAGAGAACATGAATCAATATTTGTGAATCAAAAGTATTCTCAACACATGAGACTCTTGATTATAGGCTAGAGAGAACAGTTTATCTTTGGTGAGAAAAAGATTATCGGTTTTCTTTTCTGTAAAAACTGTTATATCCTTATTTTCTATCACAGAGAATATATAAGTATTATTATCATAGAGAATAATAATAATAATAAAATTGATCATCTTAATAATAATAAATAAATGATAATTAAAGACAAAGTCTTACATTCCATTTTAAAAACCCTTTTCAAATTGTTTTATTAATTAATTAAATAAAAAAACAATAACTGATCACCATCAGTATTGGTACACGCATAGGGCAGTCTAAGAAGCCTTATACGTGTAGCGCTTCCCTGAAAAATGGGATTTTATTTTACATGCATTTTTATTTTAATGAATTAATAATTTGAAATTCAAATAAGGTATCATCTTTTTAAGGAAAATATGACAACTTAAATTTCAATATTCAAAATTTAAAATTTGAATTTCCATTATCATCTTATTATTAATTAAATAAATATAATAATCAAAACTAATTTTGACTATCCATATTTATCCTTTCACACCTATATAAAATTATTGATTAAAATCAACTTCTTTTATTTCTACACAATTTCAAAAATTGCATTAATGCAATAATAAATTGTGCAACTTCAATTATCACATAATTGCATATTTATTCCAAAGAATAAATATTGTCTCAAATAGCACATTCACAATTTGACCCTTGTATCAACTCTTACCTTGAATAGTGTTGATAGAGCCGCTCCAAGGACCTCTGGACCAATAATCCTAGCTCCAATAAATAAAATATTATTAACCAAAACTCTTTGATTCAATAATCGTATTTATTAATCTCATGATTACTCCACTATAAATATGAGACTGCACTCTTGAGAATTAAAGGCATATAGTTACTGAGTACTTTATTGTAACCATAAATTGTCCATTGATATAATCATTACATACAATTTAATCCTCTATTGATGAATCATAATTAGGTGGGAATAAAATTACAATTTTACCATTTTAATTATATCTTGATTTCTAGTGTACCATTGACTTTACTGTTATATTATTTTATAATGTAATGTAATATTATATTATTTGATAATATAATGTTTTAGATTAAATAAATGTGACAAAGAGTGTCACATATTGTAACATACAATAGAGAGTTACAATATTTAGATATGTGTGAATATCCAAATATTGCCCATTATTGTGTAGATTTGATGTTACACAATATTGAGACGAATTTCTTAAAGCCATATGTGAAAGGGCTGCTAGAGATATAATTTTAACCCCAATAATGTGTTTTGGGGGTTACAAAATCATTTGTGAGTGGATTGGAACCGTTTGGAAAAACAACACATTTTCATGTGCTAAATTTGGCCAGTGGCCGTGGCGACGATTGTTGGTAGCCGCGGCCTAGGGAAAGAGACCAGTGGCCGCGGCCAATGATACTCCTGGCCGCAGCCACAGAGGCAGACTGGCTAATTTTTTCCGTTTTTTCAATCTTTTTTTAACGGCTCCAAAAACACAAATAACTCCCAATTCTCATTTTTAATTCCATAAACATCCAATTAATCATTGGTACCAACCATGGGGGTTGGTGGAATTTGAAATTCTAAGGGTGTCTCTAAACTCTATAAATAGGAGCATATTGCTCACTTGTAAGACACAACTTTTCTATCTATTAGAGCACTTGGCTAGAAAACTCCTAGAGGCTTGATTATTCTAGAAAACAATTTCCAAAATCTGTGAGAGATCCCTTAGTGCTTGAGTTATGAGGAAATAAGCTTTTGGACAAAGGTTTCAAACCTTGTTCAAGGTTGTGATCCCCAACACTCTTCACTTTGGTAGTGTGAGTGAGAGTTGTTTGTCATTTGATTCTTGTTCTTATCTTTTATTCTAATTCTTTTCATCTTCATATTCTTCTTCTCTATTTACTTGTATTTCTTGTTTAGAGTTGTAATCTTTTCTTTTCTTTTTGTTACAATCATTTTTGCTTTATTTGTATCTTTTTGTTTAGAGTTGTATTCCTCCATTCTCTTCTTCTAATTCTTCTATTGTTTATTTGTATTTTCAGTCATAGAGTTGTAACATTATTTAACCAATATTATTTATTTGTAATATTTTTTCTAGAGTTGTAATATTTCTTACAATTTCCATTGAAATAACATATATTTTTCTAACATTCAAAAGTTTATCCCTTTGTTTGTTTCAATGGAAAGTGAGACTATCAAGATCAATAATCAAGACCTAGTGAGGTTGGATAGGTTTGATGGGTCCAATTTCACTAGATGGCAAGACAATGCGAGATTCCTCTTGACCACTCTCAAGATCGGCTACATTCTAAAGTCCACTCTAGAACCTCTCCCAACGCCATCCGACAAGCACACTCCCGAGGAGGTGGAGAAAAGAAGGAAGAGGGAGGAGGAAAATCTCCTTTGTAGGGGTCATATCCTCAACGCCATTTCTGATAGGCTCTATGACCTCTACACTCAGACCAAAACGGCAAAGCAAATATGGGATGCACTTGAGACAAAATTCAAGGCGGAAGAGGAAGGTACCAAAAAGTTTTTTATATCTCAATATATTGATTTCAAGTTTTTTGGTGATAAACCTATTCTTCCTCAAATACATGAATTGCAAATAATTGTTAACAAATTGAAAGTTTTGAATATTGAGCTTCCCGAGGCCTTTCAAGTTGGTGCTATAGTGGCTAAATTACCACCAACTTGGAGGAGCTATAAGAAAAGAATCCTTCGTAAAAATGAGGATTATTCTTTGGAGGAAATCCAAAAGCATATTCGAATCGAGGAGGAATTGATATGTAGAGATAAACTTGTGGAGGGACTTCCAAAGCAAATGCGGTGTCACAACCAAAACATCCCAAAAACAAAGGGAAAGGCAAGAAGGGTAACAAGACATCCTTGGGTCCAAGAACCAACCCAAACAAGTTTAAGGGCGAGAAAGGTTCTTGCTTTGTGTGTGGGAAAAAGGGCCACTATGCTTTAGAGTGTAGGCATAGAAAATACCAACAAGGACCTAAGGTAAATGCAACTCCAGAGGAGAATATAGTTGCTACCCTTAGTGAGGTGAATGCAGTCCAAGGCAACGTGAAGGGGTGGTGGTATGACACATGTGTCACCATCCATGTCACCTATGACAAATCATTGTTCAAGACCTTTGAAGAGTAAAAGGGCAACCATGAGATTCAAATGGGAAATGAAGGCAAATACAAGGCCCTTGGCAAAAGTACCATTGAAGTCTTTTTCACCTCCAACAAGAAAGTAACATTAGTGAATGTACTTTATGTTCCTGAAATGAGTAGAAACTTGGTAAGTGGTGATTTGCTTGGAAAGCCCGACATTAAAGCCATTTTTAGTCCGGTAAACTTATTCTTACCAAATCCAGTGTTATTTTGGGAAATGGGTACTCTTGTGAGGGTATGGTTAAGTTGTGCAGCAATGTTGTAACTTTCAATGTTATCAATAAAAATGCTAATTACGCCTATATTGTTGAGTATGATTCTTTATTTTGTGACATCTTAGACTATCTCATATAGGTTTTTCAACCATGAAAAGAGTAGTAAAATGTGGTATGATTGCATGCAATATTAAAAACTATGGTAAATCTGAAACATGTGTTAAGGCAAAAATGATTAAGAAACCATTTCCTAGAGTAGGAAGATCATCTAATTTACAAGATTTAATCCATCTTTGTTAATTAAATGGTGTTTTAACTAGAGGTGGTAAAAGGTATTTTCTTACTTTTATAGATGATTTTAGTAGATATACCTATGTGTTTCTTTTAAAGCATAAAGATGAAACTTTTGATGCTTTTAAAGTATATAAATTAGAAGTTGAAAATCAACTTAATAAAAATATTAAGGTGCTAAGAAATGATAGAGGAGGAGAGTACTTCTCTAATGAATTCAATACATTTTGTGAAGAAAATGGTATAATTCATGAGTGCACCACACCTTATACACCACAACACAATGGTGTTGCCGAAAGGGAAAATAGGACTTATCTAGAGGTGATAAATTTCATGTTGGTGTTTTCTAAGTTGAACTACAACTTATGGGGTGAAGCGTTGTTAACCACTTATCACATTCTTAATCGAATACCGATGAAGAAAAATGAGATATCTCCATGTGAGTTACGGAAAGGAAGAAAACCCAACATAGGGTACTTCAAAGTGTGGGGGTGTCTTGCATATTGCAAGAAAAACGAACCTAATAGAACAAAGTTAGGTTCAAGAGCCACAAAATGTGCTTTTGTTGGTTATGCCAACAATAGTAAAGCTTATAGGCTATTAGACTTAGAGTCTAATGTTGTGATTGAATCTAGAGAAGTTGAATTCTTTAAGAACATGTTATGTGACAACAATTCTTAAGCTTCAACATCTTTAAAGGAGAATTTGTTATATGAGAACAATTCTCAAGCTTCTACATCCAAAAATGATTCTCAAGAGGAGAATTCTTATAGGAATGTAAAGCAACCCATTGAACTTAAAAGAGGTCAAAGGCTTAGAAAGAAGAAAAGTCTAGTATTGGATGAGGTATATTCTCAATGAATTTCTTTCTACATGGTAAAAATTCCTATTGTTCTTCTTGTTGAGGATGATCCTAAGACTTATAGAGAATCCATGCAATCAAGAGATAGTACATTTTGTAAGAAGTCATCAATGATGAGATGGATTCCATTCTTTCCAGCAACACTTGGGAATTGGTAGACCTCCCACCGGGCTCTAAGCCAGTTGGGTGAAAGTGGGTATTTAGGAGAAAATATCACACTGACGGCACTATCTAAACCTTTAAAGTTAGATTAGTGGCTAAAGGGTTTAGGCAAAAAGAGGGTATTGATTATTTTGATACCTATGCGCTTGTTGCAAGAACAACTTCTATAAGAATTTTATTCGCTATGGCTTCTATACACAACTTGTATGTTAATCAAATGGATGTCAAAACGACATTCCTTAATGGTGACCTCAATAAGGAGGTCTATATGGAACAACCTGAAGAACTTGTCCTTGTTGGGATTTTATGCCCTAATTAGAACCCAAATTCTTTGTAATCTCATTTATTATCAATACGAGAATAGAAATCATTGTTTGACTTGGTCAATCACTTTGCTCACATGTTTCATTTTCATGATTATTTGTATAAAATAAACTTCTATTAAATCCCGAGCATATAGCTAATCTTATTTATAGTGCCGTAATCATAGTGGAATATAAATATGATTATATGTTCAAAATAAGTTAGTCCTAATATTAGTCAGTGCACAAGATTTACATTGACTTGCCAATCTACGATATGATCTACTTACACATTACAGTGTTATGTTCTTTTCAGAACATTAGCAAAGTAGATAAGATCAGATATATTTGTTACATTGGACTGGGCTGATATTGACAATTGATAAGATAAGTAAACATACCGTTATTATCTATTCTAGTCATATCATATAGTTGGCCATAGGTCAATTCAATCTCAATTTTGAGTAGTTAGTATTCTACCTGATTGTATTATTTGAGTTCTTTGACTTGTTCGTTACCAGCTTACCGTACGGACTAGCCCATACTTACATCTTGGGAACTTGGTAGTATAATTGAGTGGGAGTGTTAATCATAGATATGAACATCTATAGCTTCTGATGAAGAAGTGAAACGATGGTTTCCTTTTAGTTTGGTTCAAGGTGTTAAATGATAGAGATCGCATTTCAGTAATTAAATTAGTTTACTGAAATATCATTTACAAGGAACTAAGTGTTTTAAGGATAAAATATAATGACGGGTAAAATGGTATTTTAGTCCTATCTCATTGTAGAACGTCTATAGAGGATTGAGTGACAATTATGGTTGTAACAATGGATAATTAATAGCGTATCTATATTTATTATAGAGCTTTCTATGAATTCAAGAGTGCAATTCCGAGTCTATAGTGGAGTCACGAGGAATTAATAAGTTAGTAAATTTATTTGCTAGATTTATGATAACTTATTGGAGCTTGATTTCATAGGCCCATGGGCCCCATTGTACCTTGGATAAAATCATCTAGATAGTCTCAATTAAATGATTTAATTATCAATTAGAATTATCAAAGTTGACCAGGTCAATTTTGGATAGTTTCACAGAGTTGTGTAATTTTGAGAAGAAAAGAGAAATTATGGCAGATTTATTAATTAAAATAAATTGGTATCTAAATTAATAAATAAGTTTAAATCAAGGTTCAAATTATAAATAATTAATTTTCTAAAGGATTTAAATAATTATTTAATTAATTAAATCAATAGAAAATAACACAGGCTTTGTTTTTAAGTCCAATTGGCTTATAATCAAATGAGAAATTTCACGGACCTAAAGCCCATGATAATTTCGACCTAGGGCTTTAAAATGGCTATTATTTTATTGATTTTTTAATTACATTAAATGGCCTAATTGAGTCTATAAAATGAGTGCTTAGAGAGAAGTCAAAACATAAGTTTAATCACTAGTTTTCTTATAGTTTTAGATTCTCTCTAAACACAAGTCATTTTCTAAGCCTCTTCGATTATTTTCTCTTCTTCTTCTCTGTATCTATCTCATGTGTTGAGAATTGACCACACTAGTCTAGGTGATTCTAAGGATACATTGGAAGGTTGTGAAGAAAATTAAAGATCGGTTCAGCTTCTTGATAATACTCTGCGACGGAGAGGATACAAGAGTTAGAGAAACTGAAGGAATGACTCTTTAATTCCGCTGCGTATACTATAAGTATTCTATTCTCTGTTTCTCTTTCAATTCAGTTTTAGAAACATGTTTTAGGCTATCTCGTACTAATTTGTTTAATATTAGATATACATCAAAATAAACAAAGATCTTGTAAAAGTTTTCCCAACAGTCCTACCAAGATATGAACATAAAGTATGTAGACTTGTAAAATCCTTATATGGATTGAAACAAGCTCCTAAGCAATGGCATGAGAAATTTGATCAAGCCATCATGTCTAATGGGTTTAGGCATAACAATGGAGACAAGTGTTTGTATTCCAAAACTTGAAAGGGATATGTAATCATTGTTTGCTTATATGTGGATGACATGCTTATTCTAAGTGATAGCATGAAAAGGATAGAAGAAACAAAGAGGTTTTTATCATCAGCCTTCAAGATGAAAGATCTCAGAGAAGTTGACACCATACTTGATATCTGTAACGCCATACTTCCTTAGAGTCGTTACCAAGTGATTTATAAATGTGCCATTAGCTTGCTAATCGAGATTTTAGGTTAAAAAGTGTGTTTGGATAAAAATAAAGACTCATTTAATAAACATTAATTACAAAGAGTTGGTCTTTCATTGAAATTCGTAAAAATATTACATTGAATCCCAAAACACTGTTTTGAAATACATTTACAATCCAAAGGTGCAGTACAGTTGACCTAAGTGACAAAACTGAATGTTTACCATGTGTTCCTTACAATAACCCCAGCCGTGGTGGCTATGTAGGCCAAACATGTATACACCGCTCCATGCCCTCCAACTCATGGTTGTTCGACCTAATTTCCTTACTCTTACCTGTACCACAGAGCACCCATAAGCTGAGGCCCAGCAAGAGAACTTCAAGCAACAACATACAATAACAATATATCTTCACGAAACATACTTAATCAGAGCAACAAACAGATACCAGATCCTATTAGAATGCACAATGATACAGTAGTAGAACAGCTTAAAAGCACAATGACATAACAGCCTAATAGTATAACCGTACAATAACACATTAGTACCATAACATGACAGTACAATAACTCAATACAATAAGATAGCACGTTAACAAAATAATACAACATTATATTAACACAGCAGCTCAATACTACAGCAATGGCCTTAGCTGATCGGGGTGCGTTACTAGGCACCAAGTCCGCGGTCCCAGACGAACGGGTGTGATAGCACCCTTAAGGGTCTCGCCCTGGTGGTCAGCATTCAGCATGCTTAATGCCGATCCCGGCCCCTTGCCGCTTCCAGCTCTTGTCGCTTCCGGCTCTTGCTGCTCCCGGCTTTTGCCTCTCCCGACTTTTGCTGCTCTTGACTTTTGCCTCTTCTAGCACTTGCCGCTCTCGGCTCTTGCTGATTTGTCACATCCACATGTTTGGAAAAATATTTATAAGCACCACATACAACACAACACACCACATAGCTCTACGGGTGCTGTAACGCCATGGATAGCCAAGACCGCTACACTGTGTACGTATATAGGTGCAGGACTTGCTAATCAAGTCATTTAGTTAAAAACGTGTTTGCTAAAATCATTAATACGCTAGGGTTAAAAGATTTTGGTCTCAAAAGATACTTTTCATGTAACTAAACACTTTTACACATGGGATCCCAAAATGAACAGCTTTTAAAAGTCAGTTTACAAAATTTCCATAGCACAAACAACCACTAGCCATTCTAAAGGAAAAGCAGATGTTTATGGTTCTCCTGTCCCTGTCTCCCTTCAACCGTGGTGGCTGAGCAGCTGTTCATGTACATTCTGCTCCCAGAGCTCTCTAATCAGGGCTGATCAAGCTTGCCATTGCCTTTACATGCACCACGAAGCACCCGTGAGCCAAGGCCCAGCAAGAACGCGCAATATCATAACACAAGTACTGATAATAATCATAAACTCTTTAAGCATGTTTAAACATTTAGCAATCCCTAATAAACATATAACTCATTGCCACAAACACGAATTCACAAGCTAACACTTATCCATTCAGCATATCATATTCAACAATCAACCATAATAACCAGATTACACAATAAATAGGTTCGACACCCTTAGGTCGCACCCTCTGTTTACCCCACTGACTCCGGCCCGCTTAAATCGAGCTCAGTGCATAATAAGCTGTCCTCAGCTACCAGTGGCCAAACCGCGCCCTATGCGCTAATGTAAACGTTGGCACTCTTAGGCCATTTGTCTACTATCTACATGGCATAATACCATCCTCTACAAAGCATACAAAACAGGAAACCCTTAGTCCCATTATGAATCCACTACTGGGTGCACTTTTCTTACCTTTAATTTCCAAACGCTTCGATTACGAGAAATGCCCCTTGAGCACGATCCGTCTCCTAAGCCCTAGCTTTTACCTAGTCACAAACAAGATAAGGGATTCCATTAATATTCGAATAAAGGTTTCTGGGTGAAGTTCTAGCTTCCGGGACATCGAATTCCACCAAGCACGGTGGTGGAATCGATCCCGACCACCCTAGGTTAGGTTCCTGCGCTTAAAACCTTCAAATAACAAAAAATTCCCTTAAGGGCCGCGACCCACCCCCTAAAACAGAGGCTAGGCCTCTCTGATCATAGACATGCACCGCGGCCCTGCCCTGTGGCACTGCGGCGCTTCCCTACCACAGAGCCTCCTTGGCTCTTCTTTGCTCCGCAGGGCCACGACACTCTAGAATAGAGTCGTGGCCCAACCGCTCGTGCCCAAAAATTCTACCATTTTTAACATCCCAACATTGCTCAAAACCACCCAAAACCATCCTAATTCCAAAACCAATTGATCACAAAATTTTTAACATGATTCTAGCAACATAATCCAGCAAAAACCTAGCTTAGAAACTCATCAAAATCCCATTTTTATTTTTGAAACCCAAAAGCTCAAGAACATAAGAACCAGCCATGAAAACACCAGAATTCAAACATTAGATCATAAATTCAAGCTTACCTTCACTGCAGAACCACTTATCTAAGCGAATTCTGAGCTAACTCCCAAGTTTCAGCTTCAATTCAATCCTTCAATATCAAAATCCATAAACACCTCAAAACCCAACCATAAACACAGAATTAATCACCATGCACAAAGCTTATGACTTACCTTAATCTTGGTTGAACCCCTGAGCTGAACACTGGATTAATCCTCCAAAACTCCAGCTCAATCCACTAAATTCCCAGCTGAATTCCTTAAGTTCTAGTGATTTTCCTTGAGAGAGAAGAAGAGAGAAGGAAAGAGAGAGGGAAGGTCGGTTCTTTTTGTTTCCACCAAGTTCTGGGTATTTACTTAGTCTATCCTTAGGTAATTAAGTTATTCCCGAGGCTCGGGGTACCGGAAACGTCCCCGAGGCCAGAATGGTAAAATTTCCCAGTATTCCCGCCTAAGCTTCCTAACCTTAAATATATCTCCAATTATTTATTTCCATAACCCGATAACTTGAATAACCACCCAACACCTGAAATACCCCTTGACTTGCCCCAAGTCAAGTATTAGGCCCCATTGTGACTTTGCTACTAACTAGTTCCCTAGGATCAACTCAAGTCGCATGCTTCAGATTTACCCACATAATAATGTGGTTCTCACAAATATAACATATAATCACACAAGCATGCTTATCATAAAATCAAGCATTAAACTAATAAATTCACACACAAACCAATTATGCCCTCCCGGCACACTAATGAAGGCTCTTAAGCCATATTAGTGATTTTGGGTCGTTACAGGTGCAAATACTTCTTTTACCTTAAATCCAAGTGCTAACTGTCAGGCAAGCAAATGCGACCTCCGAGAACGATCCTCTCTCGAGTCCAAACAGTAACCAAGTCACAAAGCACAAGTAACGTTCTTGTTACTACTCAATTTTATATTAATCACCAAAACAACCTCGTGCTCTCGTGACCTCCCATTCCCCATACGGGGTGGTGAAATCGTCCCTCGAGCCCCCTGGGTCTAAGCCCTAAACACATAAAATTTAAGGCCCTGAAAATGGCCTAGAGCTACGGCACAGCCTTACAGATGTTGTAACGCCCCAAACCCCAGGGACCGTTAAGGTGTGCCTTGTAAACAGTGCTAAACTCGCTAACCGGGTCATTTGGCCAAAATCGTGAACTAAGTATGATTAGCGGTTTAGGGATTAAAACTTTGGTTAAGATGTAACATTTCACTAGAACGTTTAATTTATACATTGGGATCCCGAAAATAAAGTTTCAGAGTTTATTACAGAAAATATTTACAACAGGCCGTTCTAAGCGACAAAACAGGGTTCAACCCTAGTTCCACTTTAAACCTCGGCCGTGGCGGACGAGCAGCTGCATATGTACACATCATCACCTAAGCTCTTCAACTCAAGGATGGTCCAGCTTCCTTTTGCCTTTACCTGCACCACGTAGCACCCGTGAGCCAAAGCCCAGCAAGAAAACATAATAAAGCAAGATATAATATCAACAACAACCATAATAACCATTCAGGACTATCAGCCCAAGAAAATAGGTGACAATAGCCAAAAGTCACAATAATGAGCATCGCTCCTTCTAACCATCTGACGATAGGGTCACCAGGGCTTAACTGATAAGTGATTCTTTCTTAAGTTTGATTAGGACAGGTGCAAGGTGATTAGTCACCAACATAACCTTCCTCATGACTCTAGAGTCGAAACTATGGACAACGTCCCTTAGCCATGTGACAAACGGTCACCAGGGTCATATACCTTGGCTATAGTCATCTGATCATAGACCAGGAAAGCGCTTATAGTTCTCATTGACCTTCCGGTCGGTCCAGCATTAACACCCCATATGATTCATTCAATGCCGACCTTGATTGGATCCAATCTTTATTTGGCCCGGCGTTCACAACGCACTGCCACTTCTGACCCTTGGGTCGGTGAAACACGACCAGTGCTCAGCCCGTGGTGAACTTAACTAATAAGTCACAGCTTCACAGACGGATCTGACACCATTGTCGATTCTGACTAATAAGTCAGCGCCATACACAGGTAAGCCATGCCGCCAAACATATATCACATGTATATTATCCATAAACAAGGTAATCAGCATGCTTACTTAACAGGTATTAGTACAATTAGGACTATGCATAAACACAGAGGTTCAAGCTCTGAACAATATCACACCCAGTATACAAAGCATGTCCTAATCACATGTTTCTCATGCATCATATGAAATATATCCTGCAATCAACGTGCATCAATACCAGCCATGCGTGCCACGCTTAATAACCAACCAACATGCATCAAGAATAGCCATGCATGTCATACTCAATAATCAACCAACATGCATCATAATAGCCATGCATGTCATACTCAATAATCAACCAACACGCACCAATAACAGCCATGCATGTCCCATATACACAGGGTGCAGTTTTCTTACCTCAAAGTCGAGCTAGAACGATTAAAAGAATGACCCTTGAGAACGATCAACTTCTAGTCCATTAGCGGTCACCTAGTCATAACCAAATATAAAACCTCATCAAAATGAGTAATTAAATACTTCCAAACCCAACCCAAGCCTCCGGAATATCAAATCCCACTCAACTAGGTAGTAGGATCGATCCTAGGCCCTTAGAGTTAAGTTCCCATCACAAAACAACCATTTAGTATTTTTTTTCCCTTAAGGGTCGCGGACCTACATGGACCATGCCGCGGCGCGCCCCCCTGACAGAGCCTCCACCACCTTCTTCAAGCTAGGGCCGCGGTGCCCAAGAACAGGGCCGCGGCCCAACTTCGCACCAGCCATTTTTCTTCGTTTTTCCACCTCTAAAACCTTCCAAGAACCCATCTAAACATCTCCAAATCATCAAATCAATGTTACCAAACTTCTCGATGGTCCAAAACCACCAAAACCTGAAGCTCAAACCAACCAAAAACTCAACAATTCACAAAGTCCAATCCTAAGCTTAAAAACTTAAGAAACTCAAAACTTAACTCAAAAAAACAGAGCACACCTTAAATTCATAACTAGAACTCACCTCAAACACGGTTTTGAATCCCCTTTAATGGCCATGACAAGTTCCCTAGCTTCCCCCTTTGATCTCCAAGCTTAACTCCTCAAGGTGGCTCTCAAAATTCAAAGAAAAGGATGAAGGAAAGTTTGTACGGGAGAGAAAGGAGGAAAGGATGAGGTTAGGCTCTATTTTTCTCTGTTTCTACAGCCTTCCAAACCCCCAAAAACTGATATAAATCCTTAAGGTCAAAAGACCATAATGCCTCTAGACCAACTTAAACGCTTCTAAACACTCCCAAGGGTAAATTTGTCATTTCCAACCTATACCGTTAATTATAATTAACGCTCTCCAATTCCCGGTAATCTCAACATTCCCAAATACCAATAAATCATATCTCATTACCCTTTAATTCCCGGTAGTGCTCTAATCATTAAATTCACCCCGAGACTCACCCCGAGCCCCGAACTTAAACCCGTTATGACTAGACCGAACACTTACATCTCATGATCGTCTCATGTCGATAGCTCGAACCAATCCACCTTATAGTGTGGCTATATTAATTAATCACAATCATGCACCCAAAATATACAATTACGCCCACAGTGGCCAAATTACCAAATTACCCTCATAATTAACATATGAGCCCATATGCATGCATTCACCATCATATAATAATATAATTCACGTAAACATGCATATAATCATTAAATACTATAATAAATGAATTATGGCCCTCCCGGCCTCCTAATCAAGGTCTTAAACCTTATTAGGAAATTTGGGGCATTACAACTATCCCCTCCTTACAGAAATTTCGTCCTCGAAATTTACTCAACAGCTCGGAACTAGAATTCCACTTACTTGTCACAAATTCCTTAAGTCATTCCTTAACTTCAGTATTTCGATAGCCTTACCTTAACCCGAGGTACATTCTGTTCAACAGAACCTCATTACTTATGTCACAATCTGAACTGGCTATTACTTACCGGAATACTTAACCTAACCTTCAGATTCTCATAATTCAATTTATAAGTTCCTTCTTCCCATGCCCACTGCATGGAAGCACATAACTCACTGTATACAACTGCCAGTGCCAAAAGTAAAACTGATTCAGAGTCACCCTGCTCTAACCCAATTAGGTTCCAATTATTGAAGCAAACTAGGGCTTAACTTGAACTGGGGTTTCCTCACTTCTCACTATAGTAATACTTTAGAGAAAACACATTCTCCTACTTGGAATTCCACATTCCTACTTTCCAGTTCAATAATATTGTTCTGTCTATTCTGAGGAATGAGCAACCAAAATTCAAGCTCCAGCAATCTCATAAATCCCCTGAACCACCTCAGGATCCAGACATATATATATATTTCCTCACTCATCTTATAAGATGTTCCTCCAATAATAATTGGATAACCCTCTCTCTCTGATTTACCACCAGTCTGAGAGTGATAAACTATACTAAGTTCCATTTATATACTCACGCCTTCCTAACCCTTCCAAAACCTGGAAGTCACAATAAAGTCTTCATCTGATAAGATAGACCTTGAGTTCACGAAGGCTCTCTATCCTTACTGATAAAATAAACTCACTTGGACTACCAGTCCACAATGTCTTAATGCCAAATCATACCGATCCATCAACCTGGGAATCCCACCGCGAAACTCACCACGATGCTCTCTTATTCCCACTATAAAATACCCAAAGGCTGTAATGGCCTTGCTGTTTCCTGATATTCTGCCTCGATCTGCTAACAGGTTAAGAACTTTACACATGCCTTAATATATGTCCCTTCATCTCAGGCCATCACTATAAAGATTTCACATCATGTAACCCTTTCACGACGCCTGAATGGAGCTAATAAAAGAATCGCGTGAGATTCATCCGGAATCTCTCAGTTAATCTCAATGTCCATCGGATCCCAAATCCGATCTCTATACCACCATAAACTCATGTCTGTCACCAAACAACCTTTAGCTAATCCAGCTAAAGCTTTCCATTCAATCTTGCCCGTTTGTGGCTCACTTAACCATCTTTCCTTTTTACCTTTCTCAAGATAATAATCTCAAACAATAAACTGGCCACTTGGCCCGCCAGAAACTCTACCCAGTCCTGGCCAGATCCTTTAATCAACACGTTGCATAGGCAAGCACTTTTCTCTATCTCTAGGATGTCATAACAATCCTGAAACTGATCATGGTCTATGAAGACCCAGCACTTTCTTCCCAAGGCACCTGAAATATCTTTACTATCCATGGACACTCCTATCCCCAAGGCACTCTTCACTCTTGGAAATTCTCCACAGAGAAAACACCACTATACCATCGTCCAAGACGATCATAAATCCCATTCAAATCTACCCTTGAATGCGCTATACATCTTATTCACAAACACTTAGCATCAAACAATTCTCAAGATATGCTCAGCACTCGCAGTGCTCCAATCCGATACCAACACAACCCTTTACTTGATTTTCTCACTCTGATCTCTAACTGGTCTTACCCAGATCCAAGATCCACCTTAAAAGATTCTATCTTACTCAGCAACTAACTCTTTAATTCTTATAACCCCACTGAACCACTCGAAACAGTGTTTACATCTGATTCCATCTCTGGTACTAAACCAATCACCATTCTAATCTTCTTTTAATAAAAAGAAGGCCTGGCAGACCACCTGGAAACACATTTAAAAACACACAGACTAATCCAGTCTGTCCTGATCTCACTAACACAATCTAGGTGGTATCCACCACACTGGCTAAGAGTTCCATGCACCTCCCTGCACAAACTCCCGCCCTCACATCCGGTATCATAAACATATCAAATCCATGCACAGTGTCAATTGTCACAAGACTTTCCGCTTTCAAGCTCAAGAATTGCTGCACTTTCCTTGCCATTCAAGACCACTCTTTAATTACTTAACCAATCCATACCTGGGTCATACCAAAGCCAGTCATAACTAACTCAGGGAAACCACTAATGAGTCCCTTTCATAACCCAACTCATCTCTTAGATTACCAGTACCGTCTTCCTTTTCCCATCACAACATGACCATGTGATCTACATATATCATCAATATACCCTTCTCTATATACATACCAACAAAAGAATAGCATGACGCTAAAGCCGAACAACATAATTCAAAACTCAGAACTAGAAGACTGACCTGTCATCCCCGAGGAACTGGTCTCGGTCTCAGACTCTGATTGCCCTGGAATAAACACTCGAGTTGGAATCGAGCTGTCTATCCCCCTTTGCTCAACCTTCTTCCGCACTGGGCAATTCTTCTTACGATGCCCAAACATTCTGCAAAAGAAGCAGGCCTTTGCTCGGCACACTCCAAGGTGATGCCTCTTACACTGAGTGCATACGGGATATGTCTTCCGGCCTTCCCTGTTACTTGCTCCAATAAGTGGAGGTACCACTGTCTGAGCTCCATACTCTCAAGCACTTTGCTGCCCAACTACTATACTCTCAACAGCAAGAGCCTTCTCTACCACCTGAGCATAGGTAGAGACTTCATGCACTAGGGAAACTCTAATGCCCTGAACTATTCCAGGATTCAACCCCTGAATAAACCTTTCCTTTCGGGCTATATCTGTGGGTACCATGTCAAAGGCAAACTTGGCCAACTCATCAAATTCAGTAACATACTTAGTCACTGATGCATTACCCTGAACAAGATTCAGAAACTCATTCATCTTGGCAGTCTTAGCTACATCACAATAATACTTCTCATTGAACAGCTGCCTGAATTCTTTCCAGTCCATCACAGCTGTGTCTCGTGTCTGGGATACTACCTCCCACCATGTCCGGGCATTATCCCGCAATACACATGTAACACAGATCACTCTATCGTGACCCACCAGTCCCATACTATCAAGAATGGAGCTGATCATGCCCATCCATTGCTCAGCTCTGAATGGATCTAGGCCTCCCTCAAAGATTGGAGGATAAAACTTCAAGAATCTTCCACAGAGAAATTCCCATCTATTCTCAACCCTAGGCTGAGCTAAAACTGATGCCACCCCTGGCATAGCAAAGGAAGAGGTACCACCCAACAGACTCCGTTGTTGCTTCAAATACCTGATCTCTTCCTCCTGCCTCTGCAATCTTAATTGCAAGTCTGTAAGCGTCTGCTGAACATTCAGAGATGCAGACGAAGAACTAATACCCTGGCTCTAACTCCCAGCCCTTGTATAGCTATCACCAGGCCTCATAATCTGCCTTGAATATAAACCTGCTGATTCAATCTGCAGTCAATAACTTGACCCATTAATCATAATAACCATGTCAAGGGCTTTCTCCCACGGAATAAACCTTACCACACCACAATCATAAACCACTTGTAGTGCTGCAAACATGCCCATGGCATTCATACGTTATTCATAATCCCTGCTCTTCCAATACTCAAACCATGCCTCAACTCTAGCATGCAATAACACAATTTACATATTCACAGAGCAGGTAATCATTTGATCACAGTCATATATATATATTCACGGAGCATATAATCACATAGTCAAGAGCCAGGCTCTATCAGAATCTCATGCTCCCTAATACAATATACAGGTAAATCATTCACATTTTATTTAAACAGCTATACACATAGCTACAGAAATAGTTACCATTCCTTGAGTGAAGCTATCTTCAGTGATGAGTGTACATGCCCAGCTTGTCTTCAGGAACCATAAACCTTGGCTCGCTCTGATACCAAGTTGTAACGCCCCAAACCCCAGGGACCATTACGGTGTGCCTTGTAAACAGTGCTAAACTCGCTAACCGAGTCATTTGGCCAAAATCGTGAACTAAGTATGATTAGCGGTTTAGGGATTAAAACTTTGGTTAAGATGTAACGTTTCACTAGAACGTTTAATTTATACATTGGGATCCCGAAAATAAAGTTTCAGAGTTTATTATAGAAAATATTTACAACAGGCCGTTCTAAGCGGCAAAACATGGTTCAACCCTAGTTCCACTTTAAACCTCGGCCGTGGCGGACGAGCAGCTGCATATGTACACATCATCACCTAAGCTCTTCAACTCAAGGATGGTCCAGCTTCCTTTTGCCTTTACCTGCACCACGTAGCACCCGTGAGCCAAAGCCCAGCAAGAAAACATAATAAAGCATGATATAATATCAACAACAACCATAATAACCATTCAGGACTATCAGCCCAAGAAAATAGGTGACAATAGCCAAAAGTCACAATAATGAGCATCGCTCCTTCTAGCCATCTGACGATAGGGTCACCAGGGCTTAACTGATAAGTGATTCTTTCTTAAGTTTGATTAGGACAGGTGCAAGGTGATTAGTCACCAACATAACCTTCCTCACGACTCTAGAGTCGAAACTATGGACAACGTCCCTTAGCCATGTGACAAACGGTCACCTGGGTCATATACCTTGGTTATAGTCATATGATCATAGACCAGGCAAGCGCTTATAGTTCTCATTGACCTTCCGGTCGGTCCAGCATTAACACCCCATATGAGTCATTCAATGCCGACCTTGATTGGATCCAATCTTTATTTGGCCCGGCGTTCACAACGCACTGCCACTTCTGACCCTTGGGTCGGTGAAACACGACCAGTGCTCAGCCCGTGGTGAACTTAACTAATAAGTCACAGCTTCACAGACGGATTTGACACCATTGTCGATTCTGACTAATAAGTCAGCGCCATACACAGGTAAGCCATGCCGCCAAACATATATCACATGTATATTATCCATAAACAAGGTATTCGGCATGCTTACTTAACAGGTATTAGTACAATTAGGACTATGCATAAACACAGAGGTTCAAGCTCTGAACAATATCACACCCAGTATACAAAGCATGTCCTAATCACATGTTTCTCATGCATCATAAGAAATATATCCTGCAATCAACGTGCATCAATACCAGCCATGCGTGCCACGCTTAATAACCAACCAACATGCATCAAGAATAGCCATGCATGTCATACTCAATAATCAACCAACATGCATCATAATAGCCATGCATGTCATACTCAATAATCAACCAACACGCACCAATAACATCCATGCATGTCCCATATACACAGGGTGCAGTTTTCTTACCTCAAAGTCGAGCTAGAACGATTAAAAGAACGACCCTTGAGAACGATCAACTTCTAGTCCATTAGCGGTTACCTAGTCATAACCAAATATAAAACCTCATCAAAATGAGTAATTAAATACCTCCAAACCCAACCCAAGCCTCCGGAATATCAAATCCCACTCAACTAGGTAGTAGGATCGATCCTAGGCCCTTAGAGTTAAGTTCCCATCACAAAACAACCATTTAGTATTTTTTTCCCTTAAGGGTCGCGGACCTACATGGACCATGCCGCGGCGCGCCCCCCTGACAGAGCCTCCACCACCTTCTTCAAGCTAGGGCCGCGGCGCCCAAGAACAGGGCCGCGGCCCAACTTCGCACCAGCCATTTTTCTTCGTTTTTCCACCTCTAAAACCTTCCAAGAACCCATCTAAACATCTCCAAATCATCAAATCAATGTTACCAAACTTCTTGATGGTCCAAAACCACCAAAACCTGAAGCTCAAACCAACCAAAAACTCAACAATTCACAAAGTCCAATCCTAAGCTTAAAAACTTAAGAAACTCAAAACTTAACTCAAAAAAATAGAGCACACCTTAAATTCATAACTAGAACTCACCTCAAACACAGTTTTGAATCCCCTTTAATGGCCATGACAAGTTCCCTAGCTTCCCCCTTTGATCTCCAAGCTTAACTCCTCAAGGTGGCTCTCAAAATTCAAAGAAAATGATGAAGGAAAGTTTGTACGGGAGAGAAAGGAGGAAAGGATGAGGTTAGGCTCTGTTTTGCTCTGTTTCTACTGCCTTCCAAAACCCCAAAAACTGATATAAATCCTTAAGGTCAAAAGACCATAATGCCCCTAGACCAACTTAAAAGCTTCTAAACACTCCCAAGGGTAAATTCGTCATTTCCAACCTATACCGTTAATTATAATTAACGCTCTCCAATTCCCGGTAATCTCAACATTCCCAAATACCAATAAATCATATCTCATTACCCTTTAATTCCCGGTAATGCTCTAATCATTAAATTCACCCCGAGACTCACCCCGAGCCCCGAACTTAAACCCGTTATGACTAGACCGAACACTTACATCTCATGATCGTCTCATGTCGATAGCTCGAACCAATCCACCTTATAGTGTGGCTATATTAATTAATCACAATCATGCACCCAAAATATACAATTACGCCCACAGTGGCCAAATTACCAAATTACCCTCATAATTAACATATGAGCCCATATGCATGCATTCATCGTCATATAATAATATAATTCACGTAAACATACATATAATCATTAAATACTATAATAAATGAATTATGGCCCTCCCGGCCTCCTAATCAAGGTCCTAAACCTTATTAGGAAATTTGGGGCATTACAGATGCTGCGGCCCCCAACAGGGGTTCCCTATCCTGAATCATCCCAGCACTGTGGCTCAGAAGAACAAGGCCGCAACGCTCCTACGCGAATGATGGAGATAGTGTTTGAACGTATATGATTTTTCCTTCTTCCAAGAGATATCTAACTAATGCCCAAAGACCACTCTACCCCTCCCTCTAACCCACTTCTATAATAAATCTCAAGGGAAAACTAGTCCTTTCATACTTTTGCAAAAATGCCACCTTTAACTTATTATTTCAATAACAACACCAATTCCCAGGATACTAGTAGTTACCAATCTCACAACCAAACACCAATTTTGTGACTTTCTGCTAACACCAGTGGACAGGATCTCCCCATGCCAAAAATATTGGGGTTTTATGCTCTAATTAAAAGCCAAAATCTTTGTAATCTAATTTTATTGACAATAAAAGAATAGAAATCATTTTTTGACTTGGTCAATCCCTTTGCTCACATGTTTTATTTTCATGATTATTTGTTTAATATATACTTCTATTAAATCCCGAGCATAGAGCTAATCTTATTTATAGTGACGTAATCACAGTGGAATATAAATATGATTATATGTTCAAAATAAGTTAGTCCTAAGATTAGTCAGTGCACAGAATTTACACTGACTTGCCAATCTACGATATGATCTACTTACACATTACAATGGTATGTTCTTTCCAGAACATTAGCAAAGTAGATAAGATCAGATGTATTTGTTACTTCGAATTGTACCGATATTGACAGTAGATAAGATAAGTAAACATACCGTTATTATCTATTCTAGTCATATCATATAAGTGACCATAGGTCAATTCAATCTCAATTCTGAGTGGTCAATATTCTAACTCATTGTATTATTTGAGCTCTTTGACTTGTTCGTTACCAGCTTACCCTACGGACTAGCCCATACTTACATCTTGGGAACTCGGTAGTATAATTGAGTGGGAGTGTTAATCATAGGTATGAACATCTATAGCTTTTGATGAAGAAGTGAAACGATGGTTTCCTTTTAGTTTGGTTCAAGGTGTTAAATGATAGAGATCTCATTTCAGTAATTAAATTAGTTTACTGAAATATCATTTACAAGGAACAAGTGTTTTAAGGATAAAATACAATGAGGGGTAAAACGGTATTTTAGTCCTATCTCATTGTAGACCGTCTATAGAGGATTGAGTGACAATTATGGTTGTAACAATGGATAATTAATATCATATCTATATTTGTTATATAGCGTTCTATGAATTCAAGAGTGCAATTCTGAGTTTATAGTGGAGTCGCAAGGAATTAATAAGTTAGTAAATTTATTTGTTAGATTTATGATAACTTATTGGAGCTTGATTTCATAGGCCCTTGGTCCCCATTGTACCTTGGATAAAATTATCTAGATAGTCTCAATTAATTGATTTAATTATCAATTAGAATTATCAAAGTTGACCAGGTCAATTTTGGATAGTTTCACAGAGTTGTGTAATTTTGAGAAGAAAAGAGAAATTATGGCAGATTTATTAATTAAGATAAATTGGTATCTAAATTAATAAATAAGTTTAAATCAAGGTTCAAATTATAAATAATTAATTTTATAAAGGATTTAAATAATTAATTAATTAATTAAATTAATGGAAAATAATACATACCTTGATTTTAAGTCCAATGGGCTTATAATCAAATGAGAAATTTCACGAGCCTAAAGCCCATGATAATTTCGACCTAGGGCTTTAAAATGGATATTATTTTGTTGATTTTTTTATTAAATTAAATGGCCTAATTGAGTCTATAAAATGAGTGCTTAGAGAGAAGTCAAAACATAAGTTTAATCACTGGTTTTCTGATAGTTTTAGATTCTCTTTAAACACAAGTCATTTTCTAAGCCTCTTTGATTATTTTCTCTTCTTCTTTCTATATCTATCTCATGTGTTGAGAATTGCCCACACTAGTCTAGGTGATTCTAAGGATACATTGGAAGATTGTGAGGAAAATAGAAGATCGATTCAGTTTCTTGATAATACTCTGCGACAGAGAGGATACAAGAGTTAGAGAAACTGAAGGAAGGACTCTTTCATTCCGCTGAGTATACTGTAAGTATTCTTGTCTTTGTTTATCTTTGAATTCAATTTTAGAAACATTTTCTATGTTATCTCATATTAATTTGTTTGATATTAGATCAACATGAAAATAAATAAAGACATTGTATAAGTTTTCCCAACAATTGGCTTGAGAGCCTTTGGTAATCTTTATTTTCATGCATGAGCATGTTTAAAATTGGATTATTTGATATGTTTGAATAATTGGATGGTTTTCATGTTTTTATGAAGCATATTGATTTTATGTGATTATTAGCAATTTTTTAGGTTATTTTGTTGTGTTTTCTATGCTATTAATTTTCATATATGCTCTATTTTGTGTAAAACATGTTAAAAAATAATTAGAAAATTGTTTTGTTTTGAAAAATTGCTCAAAAAAGTTTTTGAAATTTTTTTGCACTGGCTGCCATGCGCGAACACACACGCGCGCACACACCGTGTGCACCAGTGCGCCCCACCAGCACCAGCACGCGATGAACAGTACCCTCGTGGTGCTGTTCATCCATTTTTTTTTTAAACTAAAGAAAAATAAAATTTGGGGAAATAAATTATTTATAATCAAAATCAAAAATATCTTTTCTATTTTATCATTTAATTTTTTTAAAAAAATAATATATTTTTGTTAGTGTGGTTTAAATAATTAGATATTTTCTACAAAGATTCAAATTCAAATTTAAAAATAGACTAACAACTTAATTTTAAATATTTTAATATATTAAAACATTAGAATTATGATATCAGATATTTAATATATTTTCATTTAAATTCTTGATTTTTTTTATTAAATATTTATATGAAAATATAAATATCTTTTTATTCTATAGTTTTTAATATTTGAATTATTTGAAATTTGAATATTGTTAGTTAGATATTTTTATGGATATTTGAATTTGTTTAACTATTTTGAAATATTTTAGGATTGTTATAATTATTTATATTTTTTTAATGGTTAAAATATTAGATAATAGTTGTAACAACACAAGATATTTTGGAAAATAGTGAAGATATTGATTTTAAAATTTAAAATTGGTTAAATTTTGAAAAATATCATTTTTTTTCAGCCAATTAATAAAATATTTTTTTAATTCATGGAATTTAAATTAACTTTGGTTAATTGTTGATAAATCCTATTTAAATTAAATTAATATTTTTTTTCAAATTAACCAAAAACCAAGTTGATTGTTGATAAATGAAATTTAAATTAACTATTGTTAATTTTTGATAAATTTTATTTGAATTGACTTATTTTTTGTAAAAATTTAATTAATTTGAATTTTTTTTATAAATTCTAGATAATTAATTGTGGTATTTTTGCAAATGAAATAAACTGTGGTAGTTGTTATCCAAAAAATTGGCATTGATGACGTGGCAAGTAATCCCTGGATACGTGGCTGACACCTGGAAGAGCTCTGCTAGCGTATCGACCAGAAGACACATTATAAGCAGGAGGCGGCTCAATCTTACCTACGACCAGTCTGGTCGATGGTTCCGCATACAATGTAATATTATTATAAAGATCTTTGTAAATCCCGAATTTAACTCACACAATCTCCTGAGTATCCAATTATTCAGGAGAGAATATCTGTAACAATCTTGTGTAATCCCCCTTGAGCCTATAAATAGAGAAGGATAGCTCAAGGGAGGGACTTTGGCTTTCGAATTACTTGAGACTAGTGTAATTCTATTTGAAATATTGTATTGTTCTTCAGAGGTTGGTGAAACTCATTGAACCCTTGTTCTTTGATCACTCCTTTGATTCTCATATCAATAACAATCTAAGTGGACGTAGGTCATTACCAGATCCTAGGGCCGAACCACTATAAAATATCGTGTTCTTATTACTTTTTGTCATTGGTTTCTTGTCAACGTATTCATTCACATCAAGCATATTCTGACTCTGTGTCAGTTGACCAAAATTTGGGTCAACATCCTGGTGCTTTCATTGAGAGCTTGATTTATCATTGTTGAGAAAATCAATGGCAAAAACTGCAAGGAAAACTGGGCAGGCGGCCGCCGATGCACCGTCGAACCCGCCACCTCCTCCTCCACCTGAAAGCGTGGCTAAGGATGAGCCACATTTAGATTTTGAGGAGGAAGAAATGGATGATGCGACGCTGAAGAGTACTCTGGGAGCGCTGCAAGAAGAGCTGGCTAATCTGAAAGCCAGTCAAGAGACAGCTGTCGAGGTTATGGCACGGCAGCAGCAGGAGATTGAACGGCAGCGCGTGGAGTTAAGCGAAAGGCAGGCAGAGATGGACTGCCGCCAGAGCGAAGCCATGGCAGCCCTCGAGGCAGCCTTGCAACTATCTAGGAATCAGGCCGCACCTGTTTCGTAGCCTGACCAACCTGTCAATGGGCCACCCCAGAGGGGTCCAAATCCTAGCCCACCAATCCAGCCCTCGAGTCCACAAAGGCCCGAGTAGCCTCAGGTGCCCCATGAAGTTGTCCCGATGGACCCTGAGGCACAGCCTCCATCCCAGGCTGGTCGCGGAAATCCCCCGCAACAGAGGCAGAATAGGGCCGAGCATCAGCCTCGTAGTCCTAGACGCCGTAGGGGCGATGAGCCAAACCTACCGAACAGAGGTCAGTATCCCCCTGGTAACAGGAGGAACTCAGAGTTAGGCTATGTGGTCTGGGGTCCCCCGCGACATGATAATGCCCGGGGACATAACGACCAACGCAGGCCACCCTCTAACGCTCGAGACGTTTCAGCTAGGGATGGGAATCGAGGGAACATTCGGTTCCACAATAGCCAATCGAGGTTCAGAGATGGCCATGGGTATAATGAGGCCGACTCAGGCAAGGGAAATGCTGGTCGAAGGAATGAAGAAAGAGGTAGAGGCGGGAGCCAGGTACCTCAAGATGACCAACCCAATAGACAGGATGCTGGGGGCAGCCCAGGCAAAATAATGTCTTCAACCGGCTCGGGGGTAGCGAGCAGCGGAGAAGAGACGTACTCAATGACCGCCGTGAGCGACATGGTGAGAACATCCCCCCAGCAACAGAGGCCACGACGATTCCTGCCACTGTACAGGCCCAGATAGATGCCCTCAACCAAGCAGTGCAACAGCTGGTCGGGGGAAGGACATCTTATATCGACCACGATAGGAGGAAAGGCACTCCTTTCATACAGAGGATAGCTAATGCAGAAACTCCAAGCAAGTTCAAAATGCCTACGCTTCCAAACTTTGACGGGTACAGAGACCCAGTATCTCATGTCAATAAATTTGAGATAAAAATGGACATTCAGATAGTGTCCGAAGACGCTCGGTGCAGGATCTTCCCGCAACACTTTCTGAGGCCGCGCAGGAGTGGTTTTTTAAGTTCCCTCCCGTAAGCATAGTTTCTTGGGAAATGTTCGTAAGGGAGTTCTACGGACAGTTCTATGCAGGTCATGTGCATCCGACCGAAGCAAACCAGCTGGTAGAAATTCGCCAGCAGGATGGAGAATCAGTGAAGGACTACATCCAGCGCTTTATGCGAGCAGCAGCTGGAGCGAAAACGGTGGGGGACGAAGGCAAAATGATGGCCATAACCGCAGGGGTTAGGCGTTGCTCCCCCCTCTGGAAAAGCCTCTGAAAGGAAGGAGTGAGAACAACCCAGGAATTCTTGGATCGGGTTGATCGTTACATCAAGCTCGAAGACGCCATTGCTGACGATGGAAAGCCTTCCGGCAAGGATAAGAAAGCAGCCGAGCCCGCCAAAGCCGCCAATGGGTCCAAACCTAATGGCAACGGCAAAGGCAACAGGAATGGCAGTGGCAATGGCAAGAATGGTGGAAAACGGTCGTATAACGAGCCTTCCACCTCTGACAATAAACGAACGAAGGGTAACCGTTATGAACCTCGGTTCACTAACTACACTGCCCTCGTCGAGTCTCGGGGAGAGGTTTATCAGGCCAAAAGTTCTAGTGTGTCATATAAGAAACCTGGCCCTATTCGAAATGATATTTCGAAGAGAGACACTACCAAGTTCTGTCGTTATCATAACGACTACGGACATGACACCAACGAATGCAACCAGCTGAAGGATGAAATTGAGTTCCTTATTAGGCAACGACACTTGAGAAGATATGTACGGGCCTCGGGGAATTCTCAATGAGAAGCTCCGGGTAGCAACGAGCAGGCACCCGCGCGCCAACGCTCACCGCCCTTACAGCCTACCCCCATGACTGGCACATTATTGACCATTTGTGGAGGCTCGCACCTCGCGGGAAATAGCGGGAAGGCCAGGGAACGATATGCTCGGACCCTGCGCCACGACCAGGACATCGAGATGATGACTGTGGAGGACCGCGCGCCAAAAAAGGCTTGATCAGACGAGGGCGAAATAACCTTCTCTGATGGCGATGCCCAACACGTCTGATTTCCACATACCGATCCACTGGTCGTGGATTTCCAGATGGCTAACATGATGGTAAAGAGAGTGCTAGTCGATACAGGAAGTTCGGTGAATATCCTGTATAAGTCTTCGCTGGAACGTATGAAGTTGTCCGTTAAGGACCTGGAGCCCTGCAACCAGACGATATACGGCTTCTCTGGAGAAGGGCTCACCCCCGCCGGATTGATCAGACTACCAGTGACGACAGGTACAGCGCCTGCTACAAGGACATTACTCGCCACTTTTGTAGTGGTCGATTGTCCTTCGGCGTACAATGCCGTCATTGGGAGGCCTATACTAGTTGATCTACGGGCCATCATCTCTATGTGGCACTTAGCCATGAAGTTCCCAACGGAAGCAGGAGTAGGAAGCATGTTGGGAAACCAGAGAGAAGCCAAGGAGTGCTACAACGCCTCAATCACAAAGGCGAAGAATGGAACGCCGAAGAGCACTACCTCAGATAGGTTGTAGATGGCAGTTGATACACAAACCCAATCTGGTGATGAAGTCGCCAAATAGGGTGTTGCCCAAAGTGAGGATAGAGACTTAGATCCTCGCTTTGGGGATTTTGAAGAAAACGTTGGACCCGTCGAGGACCTGGAAGAGGTCCAACTCGACGAAAAAGACCCGACCAGAGTTGTAAAGGTCAGGAAAAACCTAGAGCCCACCACGAAGCACGCACTGGTGGAATTTTTGCAGTTATCAGCCATGTCCTAAATATAGACAAGACTTTTCCACCCGTGCAACAAAAGAGAAGGCTGCTCGATAAGGATAGATCGCGAGCCTTAAAGGAAGAAGTTGAAAAATTAAAGGAGAATGGGTTCATCAGGGTGGAATTTTATCCATCGTGGGTCTCTAATCCAGTGCTGTTCCCCAAGCCTAACGGAAAATGGCGAACCTGTGTGGATTTTACAGACCTCAATAAAGCCTGCCCAAAGGACTGCTTTCCACTCCCAAGAATCGACCAGCTGGTCGATGCAACTACAGGGCACGAGATCTCTCGTTCATGGATGCATATTCGGACTACAACTAGATTAGCATGCATCCCCCTGATGAGGATCACACCAGCTTTCGGACCGATACGGGCTTATACTGTTACAAAGTAATGCCCTTCGGACTGAAAAACGCAGGTGCGACTTACCAATGGCTAGTCAACCACATGCTTAAGGAGCTGATCGGAGTAAACATGGAGGTATACGTGGACGACATGCTGGTAAAGTCTAAAAAGGCAGAAGGACATTGAAGGGATTTACAAGAGTGCTTTGATGTGTTGAACAAATACCAGATGAAGTTAAACCCCCTCAAATGTTCCTTCAGAGTCGGATCAGGGAAATTCTTGGGGTTCATTGTAAACTCAAGAGGAATCGAGGCCAACCCTGACAAGATAAAAGCCCCAATCGACATGAAGTCGCCAAAAAGGATCAAAGATGTACAAAGTTTAACCAGGAGAATCGCAGCCCTAAGTAGATTTATTTCGAAATCAACAGACAAGTGCGTCCCTTTTTTCAATCTACTTAGGGGAAATAAGAAGTTTGAATGGACAAAAGACTGCGAGCAACCATTCCAGGCCTTAAAAGCTCATATGGCACAGCCTCCCATCTTATCAAAGCCAATGGAAAGAGAAACTTTGTTTATTTACCTGGCGATTACATAAGTTGTTGCGAGCGCGGTGCTAGTACGAGAAGAAGAAGGCGTACAGAAAGCGGTCTACTATGTAAGAAAAAGGCTGATCGGAGCAGAACTGAGATATCCACCAATCGAGAGGTTAGCATATTGCTTAATCCTGGCCTCTAGGAAGTTGCGCCCTTACTTCCAAGCCCATCCTATCACGGTTTATCTAACCATCCCCTGCGGCAAGTCCTCCAAAAACCAGAGGCGGCTGGGCGATTATTAAAATGGGCAGTCGAACTAGGGCAGTTCGATATGACTTATTCACCGCGAGCGGCAGTAAAGGGGCAAGTCTTAGCCAATCTTATTGCAGAATTAACACAACTCCCAGAGGGCGAGCAGTTCGAATCGCCGAGTGCGCCTGAGCCTCAAGAGAGATCTCCTTCGTGGAAGTTATTCACGAATGGGTCATCCAACAAATCCCATGCTGGAGCGGGAGTGATATTGATAACGCCGGAAGGGCATCGATTTCACTGCGCTATTAGGTTCGACTTCACCGCGCCAAATAATGAAGCCGAATACGAAGCACTCCTCGCTGGATTGAGAATGACGAAAGACTTGAGCATAAAGGCGCTTGATATTTACAGCGATTCACAACTGGTGGTGAATCAAGTTCTAGGAGAATATCAAGCGCGAGGTTTAAAAATGGTGGCCTACTTGAATAAAACAAAAGATCTGCTAGCCCAATTCACGGAGTACACCCTCCAGCAAATTCCGCGAGATCAGAATTCTAACGCAGACGCCTTAGCCAAACTCGCGAGCGCGAAGGATGCTGACACTTTGCACATTGTGCTAGTGGAAAGACTGAGTAAGCCAAGCATACAAACAGTTGAGACCAATATGGAGATTCGAATGGGGGATACGTGGATGGCACCTTATTTGAAATATTTGACGAACGGTGTGCTACCAGCAGATAGAAACAAAGCCAGAACTCTACAAAGGAAAGCTGCTAGATACATATTGGTCGATGGTGTTATGTACCGAAGGGGATATTCAATGTCGTTACTCAGATGCGTTACACCAGAAAAGGCTAAGGAGCTCATGAGAGAGGTACATGAAGGCTTCTGCGGGGATCACGCTGGGGGGCAGAGTTTGGCAAAGAAGATTCTAAGGCAAGGCTACTTCTGGCCAACTATGAATGAGGATTCGATGGAGTTTATACGAAGATGCGATAAATGTCAAAGGTTCTCCAAGATTCCACGAGCAGCTCAAAACGAATTGAAACAAATGCAAAGTCCGTGGCCTTTTGAAGTGTGGGGAATAGATTTGATTGGGTCCCTACCAACGGGAAAAGGCGGAGTAAAGTACGCAGTCGTGGCAGTCGACTACTTCACTAAATGGGCTGAAGCTGAGCCACTCACCACCATAACAACCAAGAAAGTTCTTAACTTTGTCATCAAGAACATTGTTTGCCGCTATGGTTTGCCCCGAAAGATAGTTTCAGACAATGGAACCCAGTTTGACAGCGACTTATTCACCGACTTCTGCGAAAGGCATAGAATTATTAAAAGCTTTTCTTCAGTTGCGCATCCCCAGGAAAACGGGCAAGTCGAAGCCGTGAATAAAACTCTTAAAGATACCCTGAAGAAGAGGCTTGAAGATGCTAAAGGAGCATGGCCGGAGCAGCTACCTGAAGTCCTCTGGTCGTATAGAACATCTCACCGAACAATGATAGAACATACCCCATTTTCCCTAGCTTACGGATATGAGGCGATGTTACCTGTCGAGTTAGATCCCCCCTCACATCGACGCCTAACATACGACCAGGACCAGA
Source organism: Humulus lupulus (assembly GCF_963169125.1). Lineage (NCBI taxonomy): Eukaryota > Viridiplantae > Streptophyta > Magnoliopsida > Rosales > Cannabaceae > Humulus > Humulus lupulus. Next base: position 197,414,859 of record NC_084796.1, on the reverse strand, counting down.
ACAGCCAACTAATGATGGAGTCCCTAGACTCAATTGACGAGATACGGGAGAAGGCCCAACTCCGAGTTTCTGCCTACCAGTAAAAAGTCGCCAGGTACTTTAACTCCAAAGTTAAAGAACGAAAATTCAACGTCGGTGACTTGGTGCTACGACAAATTTTCTTAAATACCCGCGACCCCGCCGCTGGAGTACTCGGACCTAATTGGGAAAGACCTTACCAGATTGAAGAAGTCCTTCATCTGGGAACATACAAACTTGCACGCTTAAACGGAGATCTCGTTCCACGTTATTGGAATGGAGAACACCTGCGCAAGTATTATCAGTGAACAATCCTTTTTAAAGGACTGGCTTGTATTAAATTTTACTTTTTACAAGTTTTGCAAAGAGGGTTAGCCACGTTGTATGGCTAATCGCTCGTATATGTAAGATTCTATTTTAGAATCACTCGTAAAGACATGTTTAGTCCATTTTTAATACGAGATTATAAGGGACTGTGCGCAGCCAGTCATTCTTGCCAACCTTTGTGAATTTATATTTACAAGTATTTGTTCATTACGTGTGTTTTTTTGCTGTATTACAAGTATTACTTTTTCACCCGAACAGAAATGTTCGAGCAGGTCATGGTCAAGGCAAGTGACCAAGGACCTAAAACTCCTCGATCACTTGGGGGGCATATAAGGCACATCGATAGCAAAGTGTACCATGTGGTATGTAAACACATGAACAAAATGAGTGAAAGCATGCTGAGGTACTTAGAGTATTTTTCAAAATTTATATTTCGTTAAATCAAGCCAAAGTACTATGCTAAGTTCGGTCATACAGACAAATGTTATAATAAATGAAAATGTTATAGCATCATGATGCAATCTTTTACACCGCAAGCATCGCTGCTTGGATGTAACTGTTCAAATAAAAGGAAAATTTTGCTGCCCATGCAGCAAATTCAAAAAAGGTATTGTCTTTACATCACGGCCCGTGGGTCGTGTAATCAAAAGAAAGAAAAAATACTAAAAAAGCTCAAGAGGCATTGGGAGCAGGAGGGTCCTTATCAGCGTTCTGGTTGGTCACATCCTTGGCAACTCCTTCTTCCTCTGCACCAGCAATGCTTGGAGAAGAAGGGATCCTTGCTCTTGCCTCCTCTTCAGCCAGTTGAGCAGTGCAGCGAGCCAGCTCAGCAGTCCTAACATCTTCTGAAAGATAGCCGAAGTAGGCGCCCTGATTGTGTTTCCAGAAGTTGTAAAAACACCAGAGTGTCGTGTTCTTATACCTTTCCAGATTCTTGGAGTTGTCAAGCTTCAGCTGCTCCACTTGGCTTTCAAGAGTGGCGATGGCCTCATCCTTGGACTTGAGCTCCTCACCCAGTCTCTTGCATTCTCGAAATTGGACTCGGCTGGCATCCTGATACTCCTCCCTCTGCTTCCTTATAGCTGCTTTTGAAGCTTCAGCCTCCGATAGTTTTGTCACTGCGGCATCCCTCTGCTGAACGATCGCCTCCAACTCCTTTGCATGCCTGGCCTCTGCAGCCGAAAGTTCCTCGGTTGCTTTCACCTGGTACCTCTCGATAGCCTTTGCCCGAGCCTGTTCGATGGTGGCTTGGGTGCGGGTACGAGCAGCAGTTGCAGACAGCAAAGACTGAGGACAAAAGATAAAGTTAGAACCTATTACAAAGAATAAAAGACTAAGGCCAAAGAGGTAAGAAGCACTTACGCTGGCTATTTCATTTAGGGTCCTGTTCAAAATCTAGTCGACCTCCATACTCTCTGCCTCCACCATTGCATTCTTGATGCGGTCGTTCTTCACGATGTGCGCAAGGCGGTCTTTGCCTGCTCGTAAGGCGCGGCTCGAGAGTTTGGCCCCAAGAGTTTCTTCCCGCTTGTTTTGTTCCCTATTGGGCGCAGTTGGAGGGTTCATCAGAGCAGGAGGAGTCTTTTTCTCAGTAGGAGCCGAAGGATGAGCAGAAGTTTGCCTAGTTGGCATGTCCTTGGAAGGATCCTCTGTTCGACTCTTTTTGGCAGGTCCCTGGCTTGTTTCGCCGTTGTGTCTCCTTGACGACTTTCGTCGGAGCTGAGGATCTTCCTCTTCCTCCTCAGCCTAGTATAGGTCGAAGACGTTGGGAGTGGCCATGTCTGCATACAAGTAAACACATGCAAATGATAAGATAAAGGCAGATGAAAACTCTTTATCAAACGGAAAAGAAGGTCACAAAGTTAATACCCGAGCTACAACTACTGGTCGCATTACTATTGACTCTATTAGTCACACACTCACTATTCGGCACGAAGAAGTCTGGCCCTAGATTTGGAGTATATGTAAAGTTGCCTTCCTCGTCAAACAAGTGACAGGGAATTGGCAAGCTATTTAAAAGCAAATTTACTATACCATTTTCGTCGGAGGATTACCCCAAGTCCACAATCGGCTCTTTGGCCTTTTGTTTCCCCTTGCCTTGGGGAGCAAAAGGCCCTTCTGCAGAAGGATTTCCTGTGGGTTCCCTGATTGTAACCCCCGTCGGCCTCCTTCGTGGAGGAGACGCAGGAGGTTGCTGCTCGGGAACCCCCTCGGCAGTGGCATCGGCAACCACGGGTCCTCTTGTTTCATGGCGAAGAGCCAGGAGGCCAGCTAGCCTCAGATTGTCATCGGTGACCAGGGACTTGACGCTTTTTTCTGCGTCTGTCATCCTGGCCAGTGCATTGGACCTCAACACCATGTCTGGTGTTGGGGTTGGACGTAACCATGGGCCTGAAAGACAAAGTATTCTGAGAAAGATGAAGGAAATTTCGTTGATGAAAAGTATCGACCAGTAAAAGCAGCACTTACCTCCTCGAGCGAAGGCCAAGTTGTTGCTGGTTATGTCCGGAGTAAGGAAGTACTCCTTGCTGTACTGCCTCACCTTGGATATGTGCGTGGTGGCACTCAGGAACGTTCGGTTTGTCTCCTGGTGACAAAAATGGAAGAAGCCCGTCCCATACGGTTGAGGGTTGGACTTGAGATCAAAAAGATAATTGATCTCATGGGGGGTAGGTTCTGGCCATTTTTTAAATTTGTACAGGATATAGAGTGCGGCCAGCATTCTATATCCATTTGGAGTAATCTGGAAGGGGGCGACATCAAAATAATTGGCCACCCCCTTAAAAAGGATGTAGCGGGAGCACAGCCCCCGCCTCTATGTGGTACCGAGACCAGGCACTGTATACACCTCCGGGGAGGTTAGCTCTTTGGTCTGCGGCAGGAATTTTGAGAGTGACCCCTGTGAGGATACTTCCTAAGATAGTTGGCAAGCATCCTGGGAGTTACAAGGCTGGTCGGGGAGATATACCACTCGACATCAGGCAGATTCTGTTGTCGAGGGCGGGCTCTAGTTTGGATGTTAGGGTCAGGAGCAGGATTGTTTCGGCCACTGGTCGAAGGAACCCCAGCCTGTGAATCAGGCTGGGCAGGAAGGTTTGGACTATCGTCGGATTCAGGTCTTTTCTTTCCTAAAGATTTGGAACGAGCCATTTGAGGAGGAGAAGGACGAGGTCTGGAAGAAGATCGTGAGAAGGGAATCTCGTGAATTCGGTCGGCCGGTTGTTCTTCGCCTTCGAGCAACTGGGCGAGAAGATCGTCGTCGATGGGCCGTTCACCTCCCCACAAATCTGGCATCAAAGTCTGCAAATAGAAGAATGGGGAGGTGAGGATAGAGAATTTTTAAAGACTTTTTAGAATATCGCTGGTCGAGTATAAAAGTCAAGCTTTTATACAACAGCATTCTAACAAAAAGCTAAATCTTTCTACACGAACAGTTTGAGAAATGGATCAAAGGGTGAAAGTAAAAAGTTTTCCAAAAAAGCTTTTAGGGCGGGAAAAACCTATTTTCTAACTAGCCTAAAGATCGAATTTTTACTTCGATTTTACGTCCTAAAAGTATGATCCCGACTATTAAACTAACTCGTAACCTTTTTCGCCTACAAGACATTCTACTCACAAGCATCTCAAACCAGAAGCAGATGAACTCAAACAGTCAACATACAAAAGCATGCATTATGAAAATTTGAAGCATAAGGATTCAAAAACTTACCAAAAAGATGGTCGTGGAGATTGGAAAAGAGTCTTCAGAAATCAATGAACTCTCGGACTGAGTCTTGAAAATGTAGAATAACGGTCTCCGGAGAAGATTAAAGCTCTGATTTTTAGGGTATCTTGAGAAGGCAATGGCGTGCGTAAAAAGAAAAAGGGAAGTTTGGAGATGTTATATAAGTTTGTCTGTGGCATAAAAAAGGTGTAATCATCAGTTTCCCTTTTTCGAAGTATGGGGAAGTGGAATAGCCGTCAAATTATTACTGGGGAACCGAAAAGTCATGATTAGACAGGAGTAGGTTGCTTTTTCCAAGAACACGCGAAGGGTTCTGACACGTAAGGCGGGGTTACCGAAGGGTCGGTCGCTCAAAAGTTTATTTATTGCTCGTAATAAATAAACTTGGGGGGCAAATGTTATCCAAAAAATTGGCATTGATGATGTGGAAAGTAATCCCTGGATACGTGGCTGACACCTGGAAGAGCTCTGCTAGTGTATCGACCAGAAGACACATTATAAGCAGGAGGCGACCCAATCTTACCTACGACCAGTCTGGTCGATGGTTCTGCATACAATGTAATATTACTATAAAGATCTTTGTAAATCCCGAATTTAACTCACACAATCTCCTGAGTATCCAATTATTCAGGAGAGAATATCTGTAACAATCTTGTGTAATCCCCCTTGAGCCTATAAATAGAGAAGGATAGCTCAAGGGAGGGACTTTGGCTTTCGAATTACTTGAGACTAGTGTAATTCTATTTGAAATATTGTATTGTTCTTCAGAGGTTGGTGAAACTCATTGAACCCTTGTTCTTTGATCACTCCTTTGATTCTCATATCAATAACAATCTAAGTGGACGTAGGTCATTACCAGATCCTGGGGCCGAACCACTATAAAATATCGTGTTCTTATTACTTTTTATCATTGGTTTCTTGTCAACACATTCATTCACATCAAGCATATCCTGACTCCGTGTCAGTTGACCAAAATCTAGGTCAACAGTAGTTTTGCATAAATTCATAGAATTGCTCATATAGTAACATGATTAGGCTCATCCAATTATAACATGTCTGTTTGCACTATATGTGATATTTTTGCAATTGGGCTTAGATGCATATAGTGGCCCATATGTTTGTTAGATATATGGTATTTTGCCAAATAAAATATTCACAAAATGATAGGTTTTATTTGGGCCCATTAGAAAATGTAAAGTTTAAATTCCTCTCTTGTGGGTGATTCCACTTGTGAAGGCCTATTTGCTTTGCATGACTATAGTGGGCCTAATCAATTAATAACAATTAATAAAACGAATGTTTAAATTCCTGTCTGTTGGACCTTGTATGGAAGATAGGGGGCCTTTGTAGTGGGAACAACATACTCGACCTAGCCCTCCTCCATACAAGCATAATCGTTAAGACCCATTTACCTAAGTTGGACTTAATTGTATAGGTTCATTATATTAGTTAAACCTAAATATTGATTAGCAACAAATTAATTCTAAATTAATTGAATTTGTTTCAATGTGACACTTTAGAATTAATAGGAAATTATAGGACTTTGGTTTTAAAAAAAATTAATCTGTTTAATTTTTTTTGGGAAAACCATAGTCATTAATTGTCTAAAAATAAATGATAAAAACAATAATTTTAATTTTATAATGAGCATATTTTAAGTATTATATTCGATCTCTACCATTGGTTTAACATAGTCAATAGCTTAATGGGGCATCGAGGCACTTTGATTCGTCCCCCTACGGAAGGAGTTCATAGTTATTTTTACAAGGTTAGATTTCAAAAGATAGATAATTATAGGTCAAATTCTACTAGACTCACCCCTACGGTGACTACTAGGACTAAATCTATGATTATTGAAACCGTGAGTCTAGCTCATAAAATAAGAGATTTTGTTTTCTTATTTTGATTGAATAGTAGGTTTTTAATAGTGGTGTCCATTATTAAATGAGTTTACAACTCTATTTAACTAGTGATATTTTTTACTCTCGCCAACCGAGACAAGGATAGCATAGATTAGTTAAAAACCTAAAGAAATAGAGTTATGATTATTTTTGGTATTTTTTCTCATATCTTACATATTTTTGGTATATGTTGTGTTATTTCTTGAAATATGTGTGAATAGAAGTTTTATTGTGCAAATGTGATTGATTTCTATTTTATTGATAATTTGTAGTTTTAAGCTAAGTAGTGTCTGTGTCTACTCCCATCCATTCTCAACTTTTGATGGAGAAACTCACTGGAGAAAACTTCCTTAATTGGAAGCAGAATATCAACATGGAGTTGATTGGTGACAACTCTGAATTCGTCATGATTGAGGAATCCCCCGAACGATCACTGTGTCCGCACGTTAGTGATGGCACCGTCAATGCTCGTGATGGTACCGTAAATGCTTGGATAGCACCGTCTCTACAAGTTCGTGATGGCCGTAAATTCTCGGATGGCACCGTGTCTGGACATTCATGCTCAACTCAACTATGGTCTGACGCAGCTCATGAACAAGCTTCAGATTATTGAACCTGTCATGGGTGGACCTAGTAAAGGAGGTGAAAATAAGACTACTGGTGTTGCTGCTGATCTAGCAAAGGTTGAAGCTCATCCAGCTTCATCTTCGAAAGCTGGAAACAAGAGGAAAGGTGGGCAAATAAACAACCCCAAGCCTGCAAAGGCTGCAAAGACGAGTGCACAACCTAGTGCACAGACGCCTAAGGGGAAGAACAAGAAAAACAAGAAAGGTAAAGATAAGTGCTTTCACTGAAAAGAGAAGGGGCATTGGAAACGAGATTGCCCTAAGTTTCTAGCAGCAAAAAACAAAAGTAATGATTACAGTTCATTTATCTTGGAAACATGTTGTAATGCCCTGGCTACCCCTGAACAGTGAACCATAAATTTGACTCGCTACCCGAGTCCTTTGGTTAAAAACGTGATCTAGGTGTTATTATTAGGTTAAGGTGAAAAACCAGTAAAAAGGAATGGATACATTTCATTAAGTAAATAAACTGCTCATGAGCCATTCAAAACGTTTATAAGTGGTTTACAATACAAAATGGTCGCTATTGTTTCAAATTTACAATCCCCGCCGACCTAAGCAGCAAAAATAGCGTAAACCTCTAGTCCCTCTTAGAACTCCCTGGCCGTGGTGGTCAAGCGGCCCGAATATGTACACAGCACCACCTAGGCTCTCCACTCAAGGTTGGGTGAGCTTCTCTTTCCCTTTACCTACACCACATAGCACCCATGAGCCAAGTCCCAGCAAGAAAACACAATAAAGCATGATATAATATCAACAATGATCATAATAATCATTCAGGACTATCAGTCCAAAACAGATAGGTGGTTGTAGCAAAAGTCACAAAAGTGGGTACAGCTCCCTTTAGCCATGAGACGATAGGGTCACCAGGGCTTAACTGATAAATTATCCTTTCATAAGTTCGATTAGGATAGGTGTATGGTGAATGGTCACCAACATAACCTTCCTCATGACCATAGAGTCATAACCTTGGAACATCGTTCCCTAGCCATGTGACACCAGTCACCGGGGCCGTATGCCCTGGCTTTAAGTACTAGCATAGACTAGTCAAGCACTTATAAGTTCATCGACTTTAGGGACGATCTAGCATCAATGCCATAGAGCCATTCAATGCTGATATCAATTAGATCTAATCTTCATTTGGCCCGGCGTTCACAAAGCTCTGCCACTTCTGACCATTGGGTCAGTGTCCCTGACTAGTCAGTGCCATAAACAAGTAATCAACATTCACTAGCATTTAATATGAAATCCATGTCCACATAAGTCAACCAACATGCTTCAATAGCAAACCATGCATGTCATATACATATACAGGGTGCAACTGTATTCATACACTGTTTTCTTACCTCTGGTTCAAGTGAATGTTATTATAAGAACGACCCCTGAGAACGATCAATCTTTAAATTCCTTGACGGTCACTTGGTCATAACCAAAATATAGGATTCATCAATAAAAAATGATAACAGAGGGTTCCCAAACCAAAACCTAGCCTCCGAGACATCAAACACTACTCTACTGGGTACTAGGTTCGACCCCGAGGACTAAGGCTTGAATCCCAAAGCTAAAATCCCATTTTTGGCCAAAAAGACACTAAGGGCCGCGGCCCTTCCCAGCTGTGCCGCGGCACGCCCCTCAAACATAGGCAGCCCTCTCTGCTAGACACCATGAGCCGCGGCGCACCACAGCCATGTCGCGACTCAATACCCAGATTTTCCAAAAAGACAGCACGCACCAGCAAACTTTCCCCTGCATTTTCCCTTGGAACCAAGCCTTCAAACTAGCTCCAAACCTCCTCCAAACACTCAATTCAACCTCTATACATCACCTATAATTCACCCTCATCAAAACCCAAGCTAAACTTCAATCAAAACCTCCACAAATCCAAACTATCATCAAGAAATCATAGGCTGAAAAACTAAAGGAAAACAGAGTACAAACCAGAAACTTATGGATGAACTCACCTCAAATCCGAGTTTGAACCTCCTTCAATGGCTGAACCAAGTCCACAAACCCAGCCCTTTGATTTCCTAGCTTGAAACCCCACTTTGAGCTCAAAAACTCCAAAGGAAAGATGGAGGAGAATGATGTACGGGAAGGGGAAAGATAAACTCTGTTTTGCTCTGTTTTGTTCTACAGCCATCTAAAGTCATATAAATCCAAACCCAAATGACTAAAATGCCCCTAAGTCACTTAAGGCTTCTAAAATATTTTCAAGGGTAAAATTGGTACTTTCCACTTATCCCTTTAATCATAATTAACGCTTCCCAATGCCCGCTAATCTCAATATTCTCAAACACCAATAATTCATATCTCGTTACCCCATAATTCCTGGTAACACTCTAATCATTAAAAACACCCCGAGACTCACCCCGAGCCCCAAGCTTAAACCTGTTATGACCAAACCGATAAATTATACTAAAAGATCGTCTCATGCCGAAATACTCAAACCAACCCACATTATAATGTGGCCTCACAATATATCATTGACATGCAAACAAATATTCAATTATGCCCTCAACGAGCCAATTTACCAAAACACCCCTGTAAACAAATGTGGACCCACATGCATGCATTTAACATCATATTATAATATAATTCTCATGAACATGCATAAACACATTTAATGGCATAATTAAACAGTTATGGCCCTCCCGGCCTACTAATCCAGCCATTAAACCATATTAAGGAATCCGGGGCATTACACATGTGTTTTAGAGAATGATAATCCGTTTGGATTATAGATTCTGGATCTACTAACCATGTTTGTAATTCTTTACAGCTTCTTCAATCGTGGTGGAAGTGGACGAAGGCGGCTTAAAGCTTAGAGTTGGGAACGGAGCGTTTGTTGCGGTCCAAGCTAGGGGAAGAGCTCGTCTGAAGTTCGAAAATAAATTTTTTATTTTAAAAGATGTATTTTTTATTCCGGATTTTAGAAGAAATTTAATTTCAGTTTCCATGTTGCAATTAGAACGATTTGTTATGACTTTCACAAGTTTTAATATATCTATTTCTTTCAATGGATCACAATTGTGTATTGCATGTTTGGAAAATGGGCTTTATATTCTGCGACCTAACGAACCCCTCACTGTTAATAATGATTTATTCAAAGTAGCTAAACCTAGGACCAATAAACGTCAAAAGACCGATAACAATAATATGACGTATTTATGACCCTTGAGACTAGGTCACATTGCTATGATAGGATTCAAAGACTTACAAAGGACGGACCTTTGAGGGAACTCACCTTAGGTGAATTACTTGTCTGTGAATCTTGTCTAGAAGGCAAAATGACCAAGCGTCCATTCTTTGCAAAGGGTGATAGGGCCAAAAAAACCACTGGTCTTGTGCATTCAGATGTTTGTGGACCTTTCAATGTACAAGTCAGGGGTGGTTTTGAGTATTTCTTCACTTTCATTGACGATTACTCTAGATACTCACGTCTTTACCTAATGCATAGAAAATCAGAAACATTTTCTAAGTTTTGGGAATTCCTAGCAATGGCTCAGAACCAATTAGGTAAAACGTTAAAGATCTTGCAATCTAATAGGGGTGGAGAATATTTGGATATGCAGTTCCAAGATCATTTAACTAAACTTGGGATTTTATCACAACTTACTACCCCAGGTACTCCGCAACAAAATGGTGTAGCGGATCGCTGGAACAGAACTTTATTGTTAATGGTTAGATGCATGCTTAGTTACTCAACTTTACCAACTTCATTCTGGGGACAGGCAATGGAAACCACAAATGACATTCTCAATGTCGTGCCGTCAAAATCAATCCCCAAAACACCTTTAGAACACCGGAATGGTCGTGAACCTACTTTATGCCATTATAGAATATGGGGGTGTCCCGCTCACGTCCTGAGGAAAAAGGAGGGAAAGCTAGAACCGTGAACTGAAGTTTGCATGTTTGTTGGCTATCCTAAAGGTAGTCGGGGTGGAATTTTCTATAGTCATTCATAAAAGAAAGTGTTTACTTCTACAAATGCTACTTTTCTGGAAAATGACTATGTGTCCAGAACTTTTAACCTCGCAGCAAAGTAGTTTTAGAGGAGATGGTTAAAGAATTGACTCCAACCAATGTTCCATCGTCATCAACGCAAGTTGATGATGAAATTCATACTCTTCACGTCCAACCGACACAAGTCGATTTAAATGAAGAAATCACCACTGTTCCTAAGCAAACAGTCACTGAGCCTCGTCGTAGTGGGATGGTTTCTAGGAACCCAGTTCGCTATGGTTTGGATGGTGAAACCAATATGGTTGTTGGTGAAACTAGTGATGATGATCCATTGTCTTTCAAATAGGCAATGGCTAGCCCTAAAAAGGAACTATGGCTTGAAGCCATGAAACAGGAAATGGAGTCCATTTACTAAAATTCCGTGTGGGATCTTGTGGAAGCACCTAGTGACTTTAGGGCCATTGGGTGCAAGTGGATCTACAAGAAGAAATGAGGTGTTGATGGAAATATCGAGACTTATAAAGCTCGATTAGTGGCAAAGGGTTATACCCAAAGAGAAGGCGTGGACTATGAGGAAACTTTTAGTCCGGTAGCCATGCTCAAATCCATTCGCATCCTTCTATCCATAGCAACCGCTCTCAACTATGAGATCTGGCAAATGGACGTCAAGACAGCTTTTCTTAATGGAAAGCTTGACGAAGTCATTTATATGGATCAGCCAGAAGGATTTAAAGTATCTGGATAAGAAGGAAAAGTTTGCAAGTTGAATAGGTCCATCTATGGACTTAAGCAAGCTTCTTGTTCCTGTAATCTTAGGTTTGATGAAATAATCTAAACCTATGGCTTTGAAAAAAATATTGATGAGCCATGTGTTTACCAACTGAAGGCAAATCAAATAGTGGTATTCCTGGTTCTTTATGTAAATGATATCTTACTCATTGGAAATAATGTTAAGAAATTATCAGATGTGAAGAATTGGCTGAGCACTCAATTCCAGATGAAGGATTTGGGTGAAGCAAGTTATGTTCTAGGTATCCAGATCATCAGGGATAGAAAGAACAGACTCTTAGCTCTATCTCAAGCAGCTTACATAGATAAAGTGCTTGAACGTTTCTCAATGACAAATTCCAAGAAAGGGTGTCTACCGTCCCGCCATGGAATTCATCTTTCAAAGAAGCAGTCTCCCCAGACTCCTGAAGAGGAAGATGCAATGAGAAAATTTCCTTACGCATCTACAGTTGGAAGTCTGATGCATGCCATGTTGTGTACCAGACCAGACATATGCTATGCAAGGGGAGTAGTGAGCAGGTATCAGTCAAACCCAGGACCGGAACATTGGATAGCAGTTAAGCATATCTTGAAGTATTTGAGACGGACTAGGGATTATATGTTAATCTACAAAGGTGGTGTTCTGAGCCCTGTAGGCTACACCAATTCAGATTGTCAGACTGATGTCGATGACAGGAAGTCTACTTCTGGAATGGTGTTTACTCTTAGGGGTGGAGCTATGATTTGGAGAAGTGTAAAGCAGTCTGCAATCTCAGATTCCACCATGGAGGCTAAGTACATAGCCGCATCAGAAGCAGCTATGGAAATAGTCTGGCTAAAGAAGTTCTATTCGGATCTTGGTGTTATCCCAGAAATGGATAAACCACTTGTGTTGTTTTGTGACAATACAGGAGCGATAGGCATCTCGAAAGAACCTCGAAGTCACAAGAAGAGTAAGCATATAGAAAGGAAGTATCACATTATTCGAGAATATGTGGCCAGGGGAGATGTGAAGGTTACGAAGATTGCAACTGAAGGCAATCTTGCGGATCCATTTACAAAGACACTACCAGAAGCTACATTTGATAAGCATATCTGTTGACGGTAAGAACTCGTCAACGATTGATGGTTAGAAAACTTCAATCTCTATACTATAGGAAGCTTTGAATCAGATAGAAAGAACTCAAATCAACAGAAGAAAACTCGGGCAACAATGAAAACCATAAACATATATTTCTTAAGTCTCTTTCATACACTCAGTTTTCCAACCCCTTAGCCTGAGGGGTTGGGGCTTATTTATAGGGGGGCTCTATTGGCCCTGGATACAAATGAGTCCCAAACGACAGGGACGTACACATGTACTCTGATAGTGTAGTGGCTCAGGGCGTAGTGGTGTCTACCCTGATGGTGTCAGAGTTGTGGCCTAGGACATAGTACTGTCGGCTCTGGCATATGGTCGGGGGTGTCCAAGTGGTACCACTACTCTTCGTACAGGTCCGTACCGCCACTACTCCTCAGATGCAGATCACAGGGTCGTGCCTCTGTTCTTCACAACCGTAGGCCCTGTGTCAGTGCACATGTTCCGTACTCGGTCGTCCTCACCAATCCCCGTTCAATGCCCCATGTTCGTTTGGCATATCAATAAGGTTCCTCCAAGTGGTCCCCATGCCTATGTCAAGGAGGCTTCAACCTATGTGTGTCCTGAGAATCCAAGGCGCCAGGGGTCAGGGCCAGCTTATGCAGGTCACATGGACACGAGGCTCGCAGCATGGGCGCCGTAGCAAGGCCACACCCTCGCATAGTGAGGGTACCTCGCGTAGCGAGGCTGGTCCTTTTCCCTCGGGTGTAGGCATGGCTCGGGGCACGGGCGCCGCAACAAGGCAGCACCCTCGCATAGCGAGGCTGCCTCTCCTCTCCCCGGGTCTAGGCGTCGCGAGGCTAGGGGCACCGATGCCACAACAAAGCCTCACCCTCACATAGCGAGGGTGCCTCGCGTAGCGAGGCTGGCCTTCTTCTCCCGAGTGAAGGTGAGGTTTGATGCCTAATGGAACGGGGCGCACGCGGACGACCAGCTGGGGACCCTCGCATAGTGAGGGTGACGTTTGGATTGGCAAGCAGCCGAAGGCCTTCGCCTAGTGAGGGTGACTCTCTTATCACCATCATGTGACGCCCTTTTAGGATGTCTCGTAGTATAGAGCTTCACTCGTGAATAGAATTCACAAGGAAAATTTTCCACATTTACACTTCCCCCCGAGTCTATAAGTACACTTTCAAGTGTGTTTGTAGACTTTCTCCATTTCTCTTGCTTGACATGCACGGCCAACCTTGGGAGGGTTAGCCTTGGAAATTTTCCAACGTCGCTCGAAGAAGCACGAGGTGAGGCTTGGAGTTGTGTTTCTTTTTAGTGTTCAAAGAAACACAATAGCCACCTAACACTTGGGGGATCCATGAAAGTTCCTAAGATTGCATAAGGACCAATCATCCTCCATCGTGGATCCCAAGGTTACCCATACTCTTGATCTCCACCATTCATAGGGAAATAGATCCAATGGCTAGGGAGCATTAACTTTCCCTATAAATACTCCAAGGCTTGAAACCACTTCTCTACACCAAGACTTGCCTAGCCTAGTGGCATGCTCTCCAACTTATTTTCAAGAGTTTAAGGGTTCTATCCTCCTCCAAAGCATTCTTGAGGTACCCTTTCTTTTTTTTCGTTATTCATTTTCTTTTTCTCCTTTTTTTTCATAATTTTTTTTTTCCTTTTCTTCTCTAGCTTCGTGGTGACGCTGGGCATTCCCTTGCTCCAACGGTCTTGCTCCTGCTCCTTCGCAAGTCTACCCTTGCGCCCCCTCAGCTCCGTATTCCCACAAGTATGTCCCCTTCATCTCTTCTCCTTTTTGTTTTGCAATGATTACGCGAGGGTAGAATTGATGGTTGCACGACACTCATTCTTCAGGGTTTAACATTTTCTTCGCATAACCTTTCCAGTACCCGTACACAGGCCCTTTTCTTATACCCTCACACTTGTGTTGTAGATATAGAGTCGCCCTTATGCGTACACTCCCTCGAGTCTTAGCTTGTCCATGGCGTCTAGGCAATGTCCCGAAGGTTCGTCTAATGTTGAATTTATTGAGTTGTCCTCCTCCGACTCGGGGGTCGACGCACGTAAACCCTCAACCGCGGGGGTGTGCGGGCGCTCTACCTCAGGAGACTATCTTACCTCAGACATAAGGCGTACTGTCTGGAGAGGGAGCCAGAATCCCATCCCGGGGACGCGGGTTCTGATCTCTCCCCTCGGCAAGCGACATACATTTCCCAACTACAATCAATCTTCCAGGATTGCCTTTCCGAAATTGCTTGCCTAGAAGAAAACTTGCCCCCTGAGCCTTTTTCCTTTTGTCATGACGAGTCTCCCGATTATGGGGATTCTTCTTTTGAAGGCGGTAGTCGTGAATTGGTTGAACCAAAGTTCCTTTCCATGGTGCCGCCCGTGCTCCCTCTCCTATCCTATGTCTTGTGCCCTAAGGTCAAGCAAAGAGCTGATAGACATAGGACATGTGGGGGATCTTCTAGGACCCTAAGAAAGTCTGTTGCTCATAAACTGCCTATTTTTGTCCAAGTACCCGAGATGTCGAAGAGAGCCTTGGACACTTCTGATGAAACCGACAGGTCTACCGTTACCCTGAAGAAACTGGGCAACATGCTGAAAGCCCATAAGTTACCCTTGAACCTCAAGTTTGTTATACCAGAGCGCAAGGAACGCGCGTCCGCACCACCAAAGGGGTTCGTGGCATTCAGCGATTCCATAATCCGATCTAGTGGAGCTCTGCCACTCCACTCTTTCTTCATCAAAGTGCTGGACTACTTTGAATTGACGCCACTACAATTGTCCCCCAACTCCTGGGTGATGCTCAGCTGTCTATATGTGTTGTACCATCAGGTGTACTCTAGGGGGCCTTCGACAAGCAAGGTTCATTACTTCTTCACCCTGAGGGAGAACTCATCGACCCCCGGATTCTACCAACTCCAGAAAGTCGCGGCCCTTAAAGGGAGTTCCCTCTTGGAGGGATCTATTTCCAATAGGGGGGCGTGGAAGTCAGACTACTTCTATACTTATAGTGGGCAGACCCGATACTCTAGCTTCAACACCCCACGTAAGGCTATCCTCACCTTGATCCCATATATCATAAATTTCTCTTATTATTCGAATTCTCTCTTTTTTTTTATAGTTCTTCTGACTGTGGTTATTTCCTTTCGTTTGATGCCAGGTCTCTTAGGGGTTGTTGGTTCCGACTTGAAACGGTCGGCTCATGACCGAGTAATACAAATCCTGGCCATGTCGAAGGCATGCAAGCACACCAGCACCCTTTTCACAGAGAGCAATCTCCACTTGTACAGGCTGCTGACCCCAGACCAGAAAGTTGCCTTATGCTCCATTTCCCCTGTATCTGAGGATCCACGCCCGACGTCACTTGACCGCGCGCCACCCATCCCTGCGGGTCCATGCCTTACGTCACCCGACTCTGTTGATCCACCCCCAGCGGCACCCGTACTCGAGAGTCAGTGGGTATATGGTCACGATGAAAGGAATTATGATGAAGCAGCCGATAGGGATTATGTCTACTCCCCGGGTGACCATATGGACGTCGAGGAGACCGTGGTGTCTGAGAACTACTCCTCCTTGTACTCTGTTGCTGGCAGGGCTAAGGGTGTAGCCGATGACGGTCATATCGGCGGTGCTACCTCTCGGATGTCGCCGTTAACGCCTGGCGGCGAGTTTGCCTTCGATGCCCCTGCCCCTTGCCCCTCCGTGCCTAGGAGGAATTTTTTTCATTCCTTCTTTCGATGGGGCTCCTTCACCCCCGAGGAGGCATCCTAGGTGGGCATCCACAGGTGTCTCCTTACCCCAGGAAACGTCTCCGCACTCTTCTGCTCCCCGCACCACTGCAGATGGGTCGGGGCCTTCTCGGTCCCCCTCCTTGCCAAAGTGGGCCTCGGCAGGTACTCACGCCTCTCTCGGCCCAGCTCATGTTTCTATTCCTGAAGATCATCCTCTGGCGAGCCAATATGGGGAAGCCATGAGCCATCATTTTGGAAACTTTCCCAAAGGTGAATGGGGGACGCTGCACGATATCCCTGAGGCTCAGCTAGAGAACGCCTACATGCGAGCCTCCCTGCAGGTAACTGTCGCGATACTTGGTTTATTCATCTATGTTGGCCATATATATACTTTTATATTATTTCTGGTATATCGTCTAACCCTTGAGGCTTTGCTTTATATCCTCGCCCTCACTCAGGCTTCCATTTTGAACCATCGACTGCTCACCTCCCACTCTTCATTGGCCCAACGGTTGCAACACGAGCTTGAGGAGGCACTGGGGAACCTATCGGTGGCTCAGACTGCAAAGGATGCCTTGTCAAGTCAACTGGCCGAGGCAGTATGCCAGAGGGATACCGCCTTGGCCCGGGCTGCATCAACCTCTCATGCCAACATTCAGCTGGAGGCTACCATCCAAACTCTGAACGGGATGATTGCTGTGCTCGAAGCTGAGCTTATGAACGTTGAGGATCGCATAATCGAGAAAACATTGCATGCTGTCTGGAGGACTAACCCCACCGTTGACTTATCTTCTTTTGGGGACTATGCCGTCGAGAGGATTTCTGAGTGGCAGGGTCGAGGTGGAGATTTGTAGGTCCCCTTGTACTCAGTCTATGTATGCTTTGGCTGTGTAATCCCTCGCACCACTTCTTCTCTTTTTATCTTTCTTTTTTTGTTATCAAACTTAAGGGGCTCTGGCAAGTCCCTCTTATTACTGTTGTTTGTGGGCTATATGTTTTTCTTTGATTTGATGAAGATAATCTTTCTGGTGCACCTTGATTATACTTGTAAGGACACGTTAACCCGTTGGGCTGTTGGGGTCCTTTTATGTTCTTTGCGCGCGCTTATTACTTTTTTGCGAGAAGCGTCCTTCTCGTCCTTATACATAGTACTATTTTTTTTCCCAAGGGTCCCTTGTAACACCCTTTTTGGGCTAGCCGGCTTAATGGCCGATCTAGACTTATCGGGTGATTCCCTCCTTACAGCCTCACCTCTTGGGGTGTCGGCCTTTCGTTGGAGATCATCCTTTTAAACTGCTCCCTTGATATTCATAAGGGTAGCTAATCCTTTTGAATATAAGAGATTTTTTTTTTTTTGTTTACTTTTGTCGTCCTACCCCCCAAGTACCTGGTGAGATTTATCTTGGCGGGGACTTTAGTTGATGCTTGCACAAAGAAGTAAATTACATACGAAGTGGAAAACAGTTTCATTCATAGTAGTCAGATTACAACGATATATAAATAGATAAAAGGCTTACATCTACTTGGGAGGTTATCTAGGTAACCTCTTTGATTCTCATCTACTAAAATAGCATAACCTGCAACAAACTAAACACAGCTACTACTTGCATCAGGCATGGGAGTCTTACTGCTAGTCTTACCCGGTTGGGCCCTTCACGATTCTGGGGTCTAGTTCCTGTGGGTTTGTGCCCCCATGCACCACCATCGCCATTGGTTCTCACAGTTTCGCAGACGTGTGAAGGGTGGTGTTATAACACTCTCTATCCTCTCTTTGTTCTCCCTTCATGCCTGCTATCCCACCAGGAGTTGGGAACTTGACGGTGAGGTGATATATTGAAGTGATTGCTTTCAATTCTCTTAGGGATGGCCTCCCCAATACCGCATTGAAAGCTGAAGCACAATCTACTACGATGAAGTTTGCCATGATCGTGGTCTGTCGGGGTTGTTCTCCCATGGTGAGTGCTAATTGGATCACCCCTAAAGGTTGTATCGAGTCCCCCGCGAACCCGTATAAGGAGGATTGACAAGGCTTCAAGTGCCTGATGCCCAAGCCCATCTTCTCCAAGGCGGGGTCTACGGAACTTCCATTGTCTACGAGGACCCGATGCACCCACAGGTTGGCCAACTGAATTGTCAACACCAAAGGATCATTATGGGGAAAGTGCACCCCTCATGCATCCTCCTCTGTAAAAGTGATTGAGTCATTTTCTCCTTTAAATCTTTTCGGGGGGCGCTGTTCCAAACTCATGACACAGGGTGGTGGACTTCGCCTGGCTTCTCTAGCGTACCTATCTCGTCCTTTCCGGGAGTCTCCCCTAAGCCCCGGACCTCCGAAAATAGTTCTCACTTCTCCCTGGATCTCTGGAGCTTCTCTTTGTGTCTTAGATATTACAAGTTCATCCTCCGACTTCGGCCTTTCTCTCCTGACATATCGGCCTAGGTGCCCCCTACGGATGAGCTCCTCAATTTCTTCTTTCAAATGAATACACTCTGCTGTGGTGTGACCAACATCCTTGTGGTATTGACAGCATCTATTGGGATCCCTCTGGGACCAATCCTTCCTCATTGGTGGGGGCTTCTTGAAGGGAACCCGCTTCTCGTTGATGAGGTAGATATGCTCCCTAGCATCCTTCAGGTCCGTATAGAAGGTATAGGTCGTTTGCCTATGGTCGCTTCCCCGCTTGGGCTTTCTATGTTGATCATCCCTCGGCCCTTCGTACGCCATCTTCTTCTTTGCACCATTCGACCCTTCATTAGTTGGGGGCTTTGCAGGGGACTCACACTTTCCCGCCTTTAAGTTCACGTGGCCATCCTCTACACGAATATACTTCTGCGCTCTCTCGTAGAAGTCATCTAGGTCTGTGACTTCCCTTTTGAGCATATTATCCCACAATTTGCTTCCCGGAAGCACCCCGGCAGTGATGGCCATTTTTAACTCTCTGCGGGTCAAGCTCCCCACTTTGGCTGCTTCCATGTTGAACCTGTGGATGTAGCTTTTTAGACTCTCATTTTTGCTCTATTTTACATTGGCGAGGCTGGTGCCCGACATTGTATAATCACGCACGGCATGATGTTGTTGGAGAAACTCATCTGAAAACGGTTGCCAAAACCTGAAGGATCCCGGTCAAAGTCTCTTAAACCATTTGTATGCGGGTCCTTTCAGCGTGGCTGCGAAACAGTGGCATCTAGCCCCGCTACTTATCCCCCTTAACTTCATCAAGTCATTGAATGCGTCTAGGTGGTATTTGGGGTCGGTGCTTCCTTCATACGGGGTCATATGAGGCTCCTTGAAGTTGGCAGGGAGCCGGATGGCTTGGATCTCTTTGGTGAAGGGTGATTCATAGTCGAACTCCTCCTCAAGGCTTTTCCCTCCAGACGCGGTGACAATCTTACTCTGCAGGCTCTTCATCTCTGTATCGAGGTTCTGCCTCCTCTTCTTCAGGGAGTCTCTCAACATGGACAGGTTGACACCTTCCTTTCCTTCGCTGTCCCAGGGGACAGTAGGAGGGGTAGTCCTCTTATCCGCCCTCTTCTTGTTGAGCTCCTCTCGTAGATCTGAGGGCGTCCTCTTTGAGGTGACCTCGATGTCGTTGCGAGAGCCACCATTGTTCCCTTGCCTTGGCCCCTGGGGTGGCCTCGACGGTCCGGGACGCTCATGCGGCTTCTCCCTGGGGGTGTTACTGGTGGAGTGTCTGGTCCTCCTGTCGTCTACTGGGACAGTGGTTTCCCGACCCTTCTCTTTCCTCTTGGGCAGGGTCACGTTCGACTTACCTTGCAACAGGCCATTCAGCACCTCCTGCATGTTCTCCAGGGTAGTCTCTAGTCTTTGGTTTTTACGGTGCAGTTCATGAATCTCCTCTTCATAGAAACGAGATTTGGAACTCGAGCTCACGGAATGGACCCGGGGTTGCTTATCATGTCTACGCGTCGAGGGGCCCGGGTCTTGCCGGCTGGAGTTCGGTACCTGTGGTGGTTTGGGAGGAGGGAAATCGTTGGCATTCCCGGGTGGTGCAGTAGTTTTCCTTGGAGGATTTTCACCGGGCGGGATGGCCGGTGACAAGGCCTCCCTGTCATTCTCGTGAACCTCAAGGTCCCTTGGGGGCTCTACGTCTCGGGGTGGAGGTGGATCCTTCATGGAGGCCTTCAGCTGGACTCCGGTAAGGTGGACCTCCACCTCTCGAGGCTCCCTGAGTCGCTTCGAACGTCTTGGCATTTCTCCTTGCCAGAAGTAATGGCAGAACAGTAGCTTGGTGCTTACGTTCCCACAGACGGCGCCAAACTGTTGACGGTAAAAACTCGTCAACGATTGATGGTTAGAAAACTTCAATCTCTATACTATAGGAAGCTTTGAATCAGATAGAAAGAACTCAAATCAACAGAAGAAAACTCGGGCAACAATGAAAACCATAAACATATATTTCTTAAGTCTCTTTCATACACTCAGTTTTCCAACCCCTTAGCCTGAGGGGTTGGGGCTTATTTATAGGGGGGCTCTATTGGCCCTGGATACAAATGAGTCCCAAACGACAGGGACGTACACAGGTACTATGATAGTGTAGTGGCTCAGGGCGTAGTGGTGTCTACCCTGATGGTGTCAGAGTTGTGGCCTAAGACATAGTACTGTCGGCTCTGGCATATGGTCGGGGGTGTCCAAGTGGTACCACTACTCTTCGTACAGGTCCATACCGCCACTACTCCTCAGATGCAGATCACAGGGTCGTGCCTCTGTTCTTCACAACCGTACGCCTCGTGTCAGCGCACGTGTTCCGTACTCGGTCGTCCTCACCAATCCCCGTTCAATGCCCCATGTTCGTTTGGCATATCAATAAGGTTCCTCCAAGTGGTCCCCATGCCTATGTCAAGGAGGCTTCAACCTATGCGTGTCCTGAGAAGCCAAGGCACCAGGGGTCAGGGCCGGCTTATGCAGGTCACATGGACACGAGGCTCGCAGCATGGGCGTCGTAGCAAGGCCACACCCTCGCATAGCGAGGGTACCTCGCGTAGCGAGGCTGGTCCTTTTCTCTCGGGTGTAGGCATGGCTCGGGGCACGGGCGCCGCAACAAGGCAGCACCCTCGCATAGCGAGGCTGCCTCTCCTCTCCCCGGGTGCAGGCATCGTAAGGCTAGGGGCACGGATGCCACAACAAAGCCTCACCCTCGCATAGCGAGGGTGCCTTGCATAGCGAGGCTGACCTTCTTCTCCCGAGTGCAGGCGAGGCTTGATGCCTGATGGAACGGGGCGCACGCAGATGACTAGCTGGGGACCCTCGCATAGCGAGGGTGACGTTTGGATTGGCAAGCGGCCGAAGGCCTTCGCCTAGTGAGGGTGACTCTCTTATCACCATCATGTGACGCCCTTTTAGGATGTCTCGTAGTATAGAGCTTCACTCGTGAATAGAATTCACAAGGAAAATTTTCCACATTTACAATATCAAAGAAATGGGATTAGCAGAATTAAGGCATTAGTTTCAATTAGTGCAAGTGGGAGTTTGTTGGGGTTTTACGCTCTAATTAAAACCCAAATTCTTTGTAATCTCATTTTATTATCAATAAAAGAATATAAATCATTTTTTGACTTGGTCAATAACTTTGCTCACATGTTTTATTTTCATGATAATTTTTTTAATATAAACTTCTATTAAATCCCGAGCATATAGCTAATCTTATTTATAGTGACGTAATCATAGTGGAATATAAATATGATTATAACACAAAAACCATACATGCAAAACCATATATAACACAAAAACACTTTGGG
Organism: Humulus lupulus; assembly: GCF_963169125.1. Classification (NCBI taxonomy): domain Eukaryota; kingdom Viridiplantae; phylum Streptophyta; class Magnoliopsida; order Rosales; family Cannabaceae; genus Humulus; species Humulus lupulus. The sequence continues at coordinate 197,392,936 of NC_084796.1, read as the reverse complement.
ATTTGAAGAATAACGTTGAAGGCGTGCGGGTTCTCTCTAGCATCTCCATGGCGAGGCGCAAGAAAGCTCACCAGAAGCCGGTTACGATAGACAAGGAGAAGGTTGAATCAGGGACTGAGAATTTGGGTGAAGAAGATTTAACTATCGATGGTGATATCCCTTCGAGTGAGATGGAGGAAATATTCAGGGATTCAATGGCTGACTTCCCTGAGATTGGAGGTTCGATTTCTAAACATCTGAATGGGATTACGACTGGGGTTTGTGAATCGGGATTGAAATGGAGTGAGCAGGAAGAGTGCTGCAATGAGTTTCTAAATCAGGCCAAAGAAAAGTGGTCCTCATTTAAAGATTTGTTGCCGAATCAAGGTGGTGCCCGTCTGCAATTTGAAGAGCCTTTAGTTCAAAATGTTCATCGTGTTGCTCAGGTGGATTTGGAGGAAATTGCTGCTAAAGCAACTATTTGGAACTCTGTTGTGGTGTGTATGGTTTTAGGATCTAATCCCCCTTTTGCAGTTTTTGAAGGTTTCATAAAGAGAATGTGGGGTAAACTAGGTATCGAGAGGATTGCAAGGTTAAATGCAGGCCATACTCTTGTTAAATTCAGAGATGAAGTTACTAGAGACCTGGTGTTAGAGAATGGGGTTCTGCACTTTGATAGGAATCCTGTCATTGTGAGACCGTGGACCACTGAATTAGATCACATGAGGTTAGTCAAATCTGTTCCTGTTTGGGTTAGATTACCTGGTTTGAGTTTGCAATATTGGGGTTCTAAATGTTTGAGTGCTTTGGTGAGCACCATTGGGAAACCGATTCTTGTGGACAAGGTTACTAAGGACAGGTCTATGATGCAATTTGCTCGGGTCTTAGTGGAGATTGATATAGCAGATGAAATTCCTAAATCTATTCAGTTTTTGAATGAAAGAGGGCAGTTAATGGAGCAATTTATTGAGTTTGAATGGCTGCCAACACAATGTAAGAACTGTAAGGTGTTTGGCCATACTGAGGCATTATGTAACAGGAAAAAGGGGGAGGTTTGGAGACCCAAGGAACAGAGAAGTGAAGGCGAAAGTCTGGGCAAAAAGTCTGAGGTGCATATTGGCTCAACTAGTTCAGAATCAATGAAGGACTCTGGTATCATGGTTCAACAGGAGGATGGTGTTATGAAGAATACAAGTGTTTAGGCTCGAAATAATGAGGATGATATGCTAATAGAGTCCAAGTTAGCTCAGTCCAATGGGGTAACAAATTCTGAAGTCAGGGATACAAACAAGGAGGAAGACTGGATCACACCTAAGAAAATGGGTAGGGGGAAGAGATTGGCTACTAAGGCTAAGAATAAATTGCAAAATACGTATAGTGTGTTACAAGATAGACAGTTGGAGGGTTCGAAATTGACTGGTTCTGCAGGAAAAAATTCAAATGGAGGAATTCCAAATTCTTAGCTGGAATGTTCGAGGAATGAATAAGAGGGATAAACAACGATCCCTTAGTGCTTTTTGTAGGCTTAATAAAATTGGGCTGGGTGCTTTCCTTGAGACCAAATTAAGGGGAGCTAAGTTGGAAGAGTCGATGAGTAGTTATTTTGATAATTGGACTTATTATAAAGGGAATAAGAGTGAGGGTAGAATCTTACTGTTTTGGAAGAGTAATCTTTTGACTGTGGAAGTTTTGCAAGAAAGTGACCAATATGTTCATACTTTTGTTAAGGAGTTAAGGTCAGTTAGAGAGTATTGTGTGACATTTGTTTATGGTAGGAACACAATTCTAGAAAGAGTTCAGTTGTGGCAAGACCTCTCTTGCCTTAGTTTTCCAGCTAAACCTTGGTTATTGGCAAGGAATTTTAACTCAGTTTTTGAAGTTGATGACAAAATTAGGGGTCGTACTGTGTTTGCAGCTGAGTTGCTTGATGCGCAAAGGTGGAAATCTTTAGGTTTGGTGGATGATCTTAGGTCTATGGGATCTCATAATACTTGGACTAATAATCAAAATGATGGGGCTAGAATATATTCCAAGTTAGATCGCATCTTTAAGAATGAAGATTGAGTGGATATGTTTCCTGATTCAGTAGCTGTAGTTAATTGGGATATTTTTTCTGATCATTGTTTCTGTATCATTATGACTTCGATTGAGGTGAATTCTGGTGTTAAGCCGTTTAGATACTTTAACATGTGGGCTGATCATGAAGGATTTAAAGCTACTGTTTTGCAGAGTTGGACCAAACCAGTAGAGGCTCAAGGGCTTGGCAGAATTATGGTGAAGCTGAGGAGATTAAGGCCTGTTCTGAGACATTTTAATAAGCATGTGATTGGTAATATTGACCATAAGTTTCAGGTTGCGAAAGACAGATATAATCTTGCTCAGTTACAGCTTCAGCAGGATTTACAATCTACTGTGTTCCAAGTTGAGGAACAGAATGCCTTGAGTAACCTGGTTCAAACTTCTCGGCTCTATGACAGCTTTCTTAGACAGAGGAGTAAAGTAAATTGGCTAAGATTGGGGGATGATAATACTTCTTTTTTTCATGCTTATTTGAAAAAGTGTAAGGAGGTTAATCGTATCACTTCATTTGTCATTGAAAATGGTCAGATTATTGATAAATATGAGGAAGTTGTGGATCATTTCTTAAGTCATTTTCGAAGTGTGTTGGGCAGTCAGAGTAAGGCTTCTGGGGCTATTCACAAGGAGTGTTTCAGACATGGCAATATTCTTTCTTTAGAGCAGCAGCTGGACTTAATAAGGCCTTTTACTAAGTAGGATGTTAAGAATGCTATGTTTAGCATTGGTTCAATTAAGATTCCGGATCCGGATGGTTATGGTGCGGGTTTTTTTAAAGCATGGTGGAATGAGATTGGCGATGATATTTCAGATGCTATTTTGAGTTTTTTTTCAGTGGGGTAAACTTCCTAAAGGGTTTAATAATGCTATGTTGTCATTGATTCCTAAAGTTGAGAACCCGACTAAGGCGGTGGATTATAGGCCCATAGCTTGTTGTAATACTTTGTATAAATGTATTTCCAAGATAATTTGCAGTAGATTGAATGTAGTCCTTCCTTGGTTGATTCACCAAAATCAAGGAGCTTTTGTTAAGGATAGACTCTTAGCTCATAATATCCTTATCTTTCAGGATATTCTTAAAGGATATAAGAGGAAGAATATCTCTCCTAGATGTGTGATGAAAGTGGATTTGAGTAAGGCCTATGATTCCATAGATTGGCATTGTCTTGAAGATCTTCTTGCTGCTTTCTGTATTCCGGCTCAGTTTATTAATTGGATTAAGGTTTGTTTAAAGGATTCGGATTACTCTATCTTGATGAATGGGAGAGTGCAAGGTTATTTTACTGGTAGGAAGGGTTTGAAACAAGGGGACCCGATGTCTCCTTTGTTGTTTGTTCTTGTGATGGAGTATTTTACTAGACTTCTCATTCAAGCCTCTCAGAATAAGGAGTTTCGGTTCCATCCTAGATGTAAGAAGCTTAATTTGGTTAGCCTGTGCTTTGTGGATGATTTGGTGCTGTTTTGCAAGGGTACGAGTACATCTGTTCAGGTTATTCAAGAGTGTTTTAATTCCTTTAGTAGAGTTTCTAGTTTGACAGCTAATGTGGAGAAATCTCGAGTTTATTTTGGGGGTTTGAATGAGGTTGAAACTAGGGAAATTCTGAAGGATATTAGGTTCTTTGAAGGAGAGTTTCCTCTCAAATATCTAGGGGTTCCTTTGAGACCTACTAAGAGGAAAGCATGAGATTGTGCTGTTATAATAAAGAAGATTCAGCTGAAGTTACATCATTGGTCAAATAGACACTTATCATTTGCTGGAAAAGCTCAACTTATTCAATCTATTTTAATGGGGTTAAGAGCTTTTTGGATGAGTATTTTTCTTCTCCCAAAGAGTGTAATCTCTGAGATTGATCATTTGTGTAGGAAATTCCTTTGGGGTGCTAGCAAAGGTAATGAAAACAGGAGTAAACTTCATTTCACAGGCTGGGTTCAGGTTTGCCTTTCGAAGCATCTTGGGGGTATTGGGTTTAAAGAAGGAGCCAAATGGAATATGGTTCTTTTAGTTAAATACTTGTGGCCGATTTCCTCTAAACAGGATATTCTGTGGGTGAAGTGGATTGATGTTATTTATCTCAAAGGTCAGAGTATTTTGGATTATAAGCTTCAGTCTGATGTAAGTTGGTATTGGCGTAAGCTAATAAACTTGAAAGCTGTCATTAATAGTGAGTTGTTGGAAAGAGCTGTTCAGAACAACAAGCTGAAGGTCAGTAAATTGTATGTCCTGCTCCTTAACAAGGATAGAGTTCCTTATGCTTTTGTGATCTGGTGTAATTTGTCTGTGCCTAAGCATCGCTTTATTCTTTGGCAAGCCACTTTGAGGCATTTGTTGACTAGAGATAATTTATTAAAATGCCAGTTATGTCTGCCATCTGTTTTGTGTCCTACTTGTGAAATGCAGCAGGAGAGTCACGAACATCTCTTCTTTCAGTGCAATTTTTCTCAGTTGTTGAGGAACAAAGTTGCTGCTTGGTTGGGCTGTGAGATCTGGCCAGTTCAGCTCAGTGATTGGGTTGCTTGGATGGTGGGGAAGCCGAAGTGTTTGCAGCAAAAAATATTAGCTGCTGGGTTAGCTGCTTCAGTTTATCTAATCTGGTGGAATAGAAACCAGTGCATTTTTAATCTTTGCTCTTTTTCAGTAAATACAGTGTTTGCTTTATTGCAAAATTTCTTGAAAGCTAGACTTGAGAATTTGCATAGATTTAAGTTGACTAGTAAAGATGTAGCTTTCCTAGAGAAAGTTAATCCTTTATAATTCTCAGCTTGAGGGGCTCTTATTTGAGCTTGTTTTTGTATTTGGTTTGTGGTTCAATATACTTTTCTTTTCATCAAAAAAAAAAATGATTATATGTTCAAAATAAGTTAGTCCTAAGATTAGTCAGTGCACAGGATTTACCCTAACTTGCCAATGTACGATATGATCTACTAACACATTACAATGTTATGTTCTTTCCAGAACATTAGCAAAGTAG